>NC_134405.1:139819708-140147208 GCF_038048845.1 Mixophyes fleayi | reverse complement strand
CAGCAGTGTTGGGAGATAATGTGGGGTCCCCAGGGGTGTATGGGATCCTGCTGGGCCCTCTGAGGGGGAGATACCAGCATTGCCAAGCCCCCCTTCCCTCTGTGCTGCACCCCCTGCATGCACTGTAATTCTGCCACTGTCTTCTTTTGCTTTATTGGGCATTATTCTATAGCAATAACTTTGTGGAATAATAGAGTAAAAAAAAGTGTAATATGTTTTAAGAAAACAATACACTATACTCTAAAAAGTATTGTAAGGCTGATTTTTTTTCTTTGTTTTCTCAATTTTTGCCATACAATCCCTGCTGTGTAATTATATTCTATAAAATAACATGTAGATTACTTACTAAGCAACTCCTTTTGGGGGGGGGGGGGGTAAATAAAAGAATGTACAGTAAAAATAATAGTAATGGTTTTGGGTTTTTTTTTGAAGAATTTCCCCTCCTTCTTAAATAGCCTGTCTTGTAGCAAATAGGGGCAAGACCCATTTCTTGGGCCCTTCTCATCCTCATTTACCTAACTCCAGAAGTCAACACAAGCCAATAGCACTGTGAGCTCTCAGTATACTGTGAGTGAGCTTGTCCATGTCTGTCACATAGGGGCAAATTCAATTGGCCACGACGTAACTCTTTCTATAGAAACTTTACTTTGCTCACCATTGGATTCAATTAGAACATCAAGTGGATTTTTTAACAATTGAATTCGCCCATAGAAGCTCTTAAACACAGTGCACGAGGGTCCTCATCGTCAGACCCTCCCCCACCACTCTTTGCTAAATGGAAGGCCTGATGAGAAAGATGAGATGTTATAGCAAAATGGACCTTTCCCTCAATACAATGCATAATTATGTAATTTATTTCTGTAAAAAAAAATCCCTCATGTTACCAAAATTTTCAACTGTGGATGACACTTTAATGATGGAGTATCATTTATTTGGTGTAGTATAAAAAAACAACAAAAAAATGTGTATGCCAATTCTATATAAATTACATTGTTTTCTATAAGAAATACTTATTGTATTTCAGGTATTTAATTTGAGCTCAATTTGCCTCATTTACATACATTTTAATTCCTATGAACTAAAATGACTTTAGATTAGTATAATTCTTTTTAAATATGTAAGTCACTTTTACTCCTTTCTTTGTGTAAGTATCTTTTATAGATGAACTATTGGTCATGACCAATAGTAGCGGAGAAAATACATGTAAATTAGATTTCCCCCATGATGATTATGGGTTACTTTCAGACCAAAACTGGGCATAACTGTTCCTAGATCTGACAAAAATGAATTTCATATTTGTCATGTTGCAGGTGTCCAATGGCTGTGTCAGCAAAATTTTGGGTCGCTATTACCAAACAGGGTTTGTGGAGCCCAAGGCAATAGGGGGAAGCAAACCTAGATTGGCTACCCCCAAAGTTGTAATGAAGATTGCTCAACTGAAGTGGGAGCATCCATCGATCTTTGCCTGGGAGATCCGGGAGAAGTTACTTACTGACAGGGTCTGCCCTGAAGATAAGATTCCTAGTGTGAGTATTAAATGTAAACACACACACACACACACACACACAGAACAAAACAACTACCCACAAATATCATGCATACGTTACTGCAAGGTGCTGTTTTTTTTCTTCTGACACATGAACCACCCTTTGGGGAGTGACTTATCACAGACTTAATGTTGTGTTATCCAATTTTGAGTTACCTTGCATTTAGTTTAAAAGTTCATAAGAGACAACTTTTTTAGATGCCATGCATAGACATGGTTAGTGGCAGCATGAATACCGGGGGGTGCTCAAGCACCCACAGAGCTGGCACATATGATGATTCCCTTTAGATAACTCTTTCTATGGAAACTTTACTTTATTCACCATTGGATTCAATTAAAATTCTAGCATGAGTCATGTACCTGGAGAACTTTTTTAAATATTTACTACAGAACCTAGCTCTGCTGACATTTACATCACTGAAATAATTCTCCCCTCTTTGGCTGTTTTACCCAGTTTGTTTATTAGTTTATTATGTTTGTCCCCAATTGTAAAGTGCTACGGAATATGTTGGCGCTATATAAATGATGATGATGATGAAATATTAGACGATCACTCTTGCTCAAAATATGGGCCCCTATGATGTACCTTGTTTATTTCTTGTGGAAATGTCCGCCAAGCATGCATTTTGGACCTGGGTTTGGAGGTTTGCCTATGACCGCCTAGTTACCAGTCTACCCCCAAATCTGGAATGGGCAATATTTACCATTTTGCCCAGCATCACTAAAACCTCAAAATGTACAAAAAACTCTTACTGGCCGTATCTGCAGCCGCACAGAAAAGCATACTTAAAATGTAGGTCCAGGGCGCTTTCAGTCCTTCTCGCTATTCCAGGAGAAACTTTTTCATGTATTTAAAATGGACTGGCTTGAAGTGTTGCTACAAAAGGTAAAATACGTGCAAAAGTTTTTCGAATCATGGGAAAGTGTTATTGAAACTCTTCCCCTCTAGGTTTTAAAGTGCTTTCGCTATACCCTCTGGTACGAGATACGATTATGTACATAGGATTCACCCATGCTTTGTGTATTAATGTTACCTCAGGGCTGTATTAGTGTTATCTAGGCTTATGTGAGTTTGTATTAATAATATCTGGGGAGGTGTATTAATGTTATCCAGGAGAGGAATGTGTGCGTATTAATGGTATCTGGGGGTGAGTGGCTATTAATGTTTTTTGGGTGTGTGTGCGCACATGTGTATTAATGTGATTTGGCAGATGTGTATTAATGTTATTTGGATGGGACAAACTAGTATCTTGTCAATTACCATGTCGTCAATGGCAACTTGTCAATGCAGACAAATTCTTACCACCTTTGGCTTACTGAATATCTGTCTAGTTTTCAGACCATGACTGCTTGACAGTAACCAATAGCCTGTGATTAGGTAACAGAGTAGTGGTGGCGGGGTACCTCAGTCCAATGGCTGGTGTCTGGGTGCCCTCCTTGGACTTCAGCTCCACATTGACAGACTATAAAATAGAGTTAAATGAATCAGAGCAATAATTAAGTAAATACATTACGCAATGCAATCACTTTTTAGTTATAATTTAATTAATTTCTTAAAATATGGATTTAATGACATAACAGATGCTTCAATAAATAAAAAAAAATGGTTTAACTAAAATTCTCCTTTATCAAGGTGTCATCTATAAATAGAGTCTTAAGGAATCTAATATTGACATTGAACTTCCCTTCTCCTTTGGAGCCAGCGAGTCCAGGTGAGCAGTATCTTTTACTTACCCTACATTACAGTTTTGGGGATTGTAGAAATGTGCCAGGAGGAGCCTATTACCACTGTAGGATCACTTTAACTACTGTTTAGCTTAGCTTCATTTATGTCTAAATTAATTATGAGTGAGGAGACATTAGGACTGTCCTTATTACAGGTGTCATGTTTGTGTTTTTGAATCTTTGTAATTACATTTGACGAAATGTACCTAAAAATGTCTTTCCACAGTGTAAGGTACACCTAGAAATTGCAAAAAGATGCCATAGAAAGTACTGTATAGATTGCAACCTGGTTTCCATTACCTCTGTGGATGTGTGAAGTTCAATCCCTTTTGCGGGGAGAAAAATATTCTTCATTCTCCTGCTAACCATGCAGCGCTTCTGCAAATGTGTTTTCTCCACCAGTTTGATCTCATTTAAATAAACACAGTTCTCATTATTGCATTACTGGGAACATTCAGCAAGGAACTTACTGGCTGGCTCCTCCAACAAGAAGATTACAAATTTTGAACTCCTGCAAACACTGCAATTTCCATAAGCAAAATGTATTTGGGTTACTTAATACCTGGCACACTTGTGCAAAAACAGGAGCGAATGATGCATGCGCTATGGGAGGAGCATGTTTTGCATTCCATAAATAACACTTTTAGAGCTCATATATTGGGATTAAATACAATACTAGTAATCTATGACTACATACAGTACTGGTAGTTGTAGAGTTTTAAATGGAAAGATGCTGGCGTATACATTACATAGATGGTATGACAGCTATCAAAGTATGCATGAGACACTGATAAGGTATTTTTTAATTGTTTTAACATAACTTATACAGTAATTACACATTGGTGTACAATACACTTTACTGTGCGAACAAGTTAAGGTAGAAACGCTAGTGGGCACACATAATTTGTGAGTTTGGATTCTCTTATGGGTTAAGGCAGCATTAATTCTGTGTGACCTCCAATGTATTTTTGTTTGAGTGCATGACACCAATATAATTTGTGTGAGTGTCAGTCAGAGTTTATTTATGCTGTGGAATGTGTTGGAAGGAGACAAGAACATTTTTATTTATCTATAATTGTATTTATTGGATATGTTACATATAGTTTTCTTTCACAGTTTCGGTAATTAAAGTGAAATAGTATCATTTAAAATAGGGTGAATTGTGCTGTTGTATATTATTTTCATCTTTGTGTACATCCTTCCTTAATTCTGTAAAAGCCCATCCTAGGTTAATGATTTAAGATGAGAAGTAACTGCCCTGACAAAAGTGCTGAATTAGGAGCTTTGTGACGCCCATGTAATGAATACTAGACATATTTGATTCAGGTTTTTGGCCACCTCATGTTAATAATAATGCTTCAATAAAAACAGGTTGACTAAATAAACAAAAAATGCAAATATTTTATTATTTGAAAATTTTGGCATGATTCCCTGGGATGTGATACTTTTCCTTTAATTATTTCCCTTGCTACAAAAGTTGCTAATGGAAGCACATCTTCATTATCAGCAACAGAAGAGTGAAGTCTGTAGAAAACTAAAACTTAAAATCCAATTATCTATTACCCATAGGTTAAAATCAAAATGCATGTTGTAAATGTAACCTGTTTGCAAAGGTTTAACTAGACACTTATGGGCTCCATAGCAAAAAAAATTAGGACTCCCATGTACAAGAAGCAGTCAATTTCTCACCTCCTCAGGCTTACTGAAGCTCCCTCTTCTGGTAAGTACTTGTCTGTTGTTAAAGTAACTAACAAACAGCAGCCTACACTGTTATCTAATCACAGGCTTTTGGTTACTGTCAAGCAGTAATGGTCTGAAACAGATCTTCAGTAAGCCAGAGGTGGTGAGAATTTGTCTGCATTGACAAGTTGCCATTGACGACATGGTAATTGACAAGATACTAGTTCGTCCCACTCAAATAACATTAATACACATCTGTCAGATCACATTAATACACATGTGCGCACACACACCCAAATAACATCAATACACACACGCCACCCAGATACCATTAATACATACACATGCATAATACACCTCCTCAGATATCATTAATACACACTCAAATTAGCCTAGATAACATTAATACACCCCCAAGATAACATTAATACACCCCAAAATAAGATTAAAACACACACAAAAAGATAACGGTACTACACACCTTAGATAACATTAATACACACTCACACCAACCCCCCCCCCCCCCCCCCCCCCAAAAAAAAACAACAAAAAACACTTACTTATGCTCTCTGAATCTGCCAGAATAGAGGAGTGGAGATAAAATTATGGGGAGAAGGAATGGTTAGGGGGAAGGGTAGGGGGGGCTTATGCAGATGAGTGCATATGCACTGCATGCAGAAGAGGTACATGTCAGATAACTCTGTAAGAGAGTGTATCTAATGAACAAGTATATAAACTGATCAGCCACAACATTAAAACTATCTGCCTAATTTTGTGTAGGTCCCCATCTGCCACCAAAACAGCTCTGACCTGTCAAGGCATGGACTCCACAAGACCTCTGTAGGTGTCCTGTGGTATCTGGCACCAAGACGTTAGCAGCAGATCCATTAAGTCCTGTAAGTTGCAAGGTGGGGCCCTCCATGACTTAGACTTGTTTTTCCAGCACCTCCCACAGATGATCAATCGAATTGAGATCTGGGGAATTTCGAGGTCAAATCAACACCTTGAACTCTGTCACGTTCCTCAAACTATTCCTGAACATATTTTTGCAGTGTGGCAGGACACATTTTACTGCTGAAAGAGGCCACTGCTATCAGGAAATATGTTTACCATGGTGGGGTGTACTTGGTCTACAACAATATTTAGGTAGGTGGTACGTGTCATAGTAACATCCACATGAATGCCATGACCCAAGGTTTCCCAGCAGGATATTTGCCCAGAGCATCACACTGCCTCTGCCGGCTTGCCTTCTTCCCATAATGCACCCTGGTGCCATCTCTTCCCCAGATAAACGAAACACACACAACCGGCCTTCCACATGATGTAAAAGAAAATGTGATTTCATCAGACCAGACCTCCTTCTTCCATTGCTCAATGACCCAAAGGGTGGTCACACCAAAAATTGATTTGATTTAGATTTCTCTTCTGTTCATTTACTTTGCATTCTGTTAACTGATAAAAAAATAAACTATTAACACTTCTATTTTTTGAAAGCATTCTTAATTTGCAGCATTTTTTACACACCTGCCTAAACCTTTTGCACAGTATTGCATATGAGAATGTATAAGAGTTGTCACTTAATGAAACATCTGAGCAGTAGGATGTTTTAAAAAGTAAACATTTTCTGCCATTGAATAGCAGTTTTTTCTGTCGGTAACATCTATTTCTGGAGAAAAAACATTCAAACACATTCAGAACGTGTATGCTGCAGTTTGTGATAAAGTGAATTAAATTATTATGCTAGTTATAATATATACTAGGAATATTAGTACCAAAATTGAAAGTTTACAATACACTAAGAAGCTTTGTAAACTTAAATGGTGGCCTGTCATAAGGGCAACTTTGTAACAAATATAAAAGGATAGTTGTTTTCTATGCAGCATGTCATGCTCTACTACAGAAATGGATATCAATTTGTAAATGCTACAAAATAGGCCATGTGGATTGAACCTCAAGGTCACACCACCAAGGGCCTGATTCATTGAGAAATGCAAAGTTAACGCAATTTTTTTTTTTTTATAGTTCTACCTATATGGAACTTGTTGTATGGAAAGGACACAACACACTGCTGGATACTCACAATGCATATGTATATATAAAGTCCCATCAGAACAGACAGCTAAAAAAAAAAATATTAAATACATTAACACCTGTTAATACTATAATAATTTATAACAATGTATTTACATTTGAAAAACGGTATATATTTTGACATAAAATAAATTTTTTAAGATATTATTAATGCCTACTGTACATAAAATGTATCTTTACGGGTGCTCTTAAATGCATGTTCTGGCATGCAAACACGACCGTCATCCCTATCAATCGGCATTTACACCTGTCCTGTAGCTGGTGTAAGTGATACAGCTAAAAAAAACCACGTACCTGATAGGTGCCCAGAGCTTAAATTCGACGGCTATGTGTGCGCTCAACCTTGGTACATCCTTACAGGACATGGGCCTATGTGCATATGTCCCTTCCCTGAAATCATAGGCAGTCGGAAGTGTCCTTTGCGTTCCAAGATGAATTGCATGCACTTGTGTTCACTGGAGTCCATTTCTGAGCATACATAGAGCAATTTCACACAATATACGGCACATAACGGGATTTACGTTCCTTAATGAATCAGGCCCCATGTGCTTTTATTCTAATAACAGAACTCTTGATGTTATTCTGAGGAATATTAAAAAATAATTGTTGCAAATAATCATTCAGGTTTGTGTAATTGGTGGGAACAGCACCATTTACAGATTGACTTATACAAACCACATGCACTTTTTTGTTTGATCTGTAAGTGTTAATTATGGAAAGTAATATGTTCCCAGTAGTGACATAACCCTAAACATAAATCTATACTTTATTTAGGATCTCCAGCAGTTCCTCTGGATGTAACCAATGTGAAAATTCCAGGTGAAGACCTTTGTGCAAGTAATGCTGAAGCTCAGTCTAGTGCATCCCCACAAAGCAACCATCATCGCAGCAGGACTATATTTTCTACTGATCAAACAGACATCCTAGAAAAAGGTGGTAGACTAATTTCTTATATATTCCAATTTTCACTGGAAAGTATAAACCACACATAAAGAATTTCTTGTTGTAGGCTTTGTGACCACTGACATTACAGAGTCAAAAATACAAAAGCAAACAACATGTGAAATTGTATATAAATGCTATGCGTATGATATGTAGCTCATATGCGTTATGTCCACAGTTGATATGTGCTGGACGCATTCACATCTGTTTGACAATGCATCCAGATGTAAGCAGCAAGGAGCATTTCTCCTTCATTTCAATAGCCCATTCAGTGGGGTTTCCAGGGTGTGCGCTACAATCTGAAACAAAATTGAAATAAATGGGCTACTGAAATAAATAGAAGTTGAAAATATTAAAAATATATAAATAGAATCAGGAAGCATGGCCCCCTACAAATTCATTAACCAGATCCAGCTGTAGGCAACCAAGGCTGGTTCCCACTAAAACCACGGGCAATGAGCCAGCCGACTTCTGCTATTGTGGAAACAAATAGCTGGTCAGCACTGGGCTGGAACCCATATGGGGGAGTCCACAAAAAACTGGATGTCTATCACTTAAAGACTACCAGATCGGCACTGAAAAGTGCTGGTACTCTTACTGGCACCCCGGCATGTGGACATCAGGGTAATGAAAAATATGGGTATCTATGGAGTGGAAAAATTGCCACCCTAGGGGATCCCAGTATAATGGTAAGTAGCACGAGTCCTTGTTCCATTACATTATCAAAACCAATAACAAACAGCATTATACGTAGCACTGAAATAAACATAAATAATTAAATACTCACCCCTCTTCCCCATTGTAAGACAATAAGGAAAGGGGTTTATTCGGTTTATGTTATATTAATGTACGGGTGGCTAGCATTATATGCAAGGGCACTGCAGGGAAAATAAAAACACTGAGATTCCGCTCATCCTCTTCAATCTGCCTCTGACCTGCATCTGTCATCCTCTCTTGTAATCACCTCTCCATTCCAGCTCCAAGACTTTTGTGTGCTTCCCACATATGGAACACCCAACCCTGCCTGACCAGTCAATAATCTTTCAAATATTTTCTCAAAACCCACCTTTTCACTATAGTCTAACCTACCCCCACCTGATACTATACCCTTTGCCAGGGTCGGACTGGGCCGCCGGGGGCTGGGGTATTCCCTGGTAAGCCCCGACCCTGATTGTCCCCCTCTTCATTGGTGTAGGGAGCAGGTGACTAAAAAAAAAAAAATATTCACGTGACAGCAGCGCCGACGCCCCTCCTCTCTGCTCCGTTCGCACTGAATGTTCAGTGAGGAGCGGCGCAGAGAGGAGTTGGCAAGAAGCCAATAGAAAAGGTACGTGAAGGAACGGAAGCAAGGAGGAGTAAAGGCAGCATGGCAGAGAGTGAAGGGGGAGCGCAGACAGCATGGCAGAGAGTGAAGGGGGAGCGCAGACAGCATGGCAGAGAGTGAAGGGGGAGCACAGATAGCATGGCAGAGAGTGAAGGGGGAGCACAAGACAGCATGTCAGAGATTGTATTGGGAGCACAGACAGCATGCCAAAGAGTGAACGGAGAGCCCAGACAGCATGGCAGAGTGTGAAGGGGGGCCAAAGCAGCATGGCAGAGTGTGAAGGGGGGCTAAAGCAGCATGGCAGAGTGTGAAGGGGGGCCAAAGCAGAATGGAGGGCACAGTGTGATCATAAGGAGGCACAGAATGGTAATGAAGGGGCACAGTAATGTGTGTGTGATGGCACAGCAGGCTTGTGGCAATGTAATGTGTGTATGGTAGGTGGTGGCTAACTAATAGGTGCTATTTTGTTTGTGGGGTGATGGTGGGGCAATTTAATTTTATAGTGGGAACTATTAATTTAAGAGGGGTGGTTTGGGGGCTATTAATTGAATGTGGGGCTGAATTTGAGGAGCATGAGGTCTTTTTATTAAATGTGAATATGAACTATTTAATGGCAGTGACTGTTGCGGGAATTAGGTATATTTATTATATGTAAATGCTATTAATTTATTACTGGGGCTGTCTGGAGGGAGGGAAATAGGTTTATTTATTAAATGGGAAACTATTACTTTAATGCTGGGGCTGGAAGAAGGCCTACGTATTAATTGTGGGTCCTATATATTTAATGCTGGGCTGATTGGAATTTTCCAAATGTACCCATTTTTTTTCCAAATAGGGTCTCCAAAATTCCAGGATTCAGACAAGCCGCAACTAAAGAAACCAGCAGCCACAGTGGTGAAAGTGACAAGAACAGGTAGGTCAGTCTGTCAAATGTTCTGAGTCTAGTGGGACAATCCTGATTTTTGGTGACTGTTCTGCCCAATCTAAGGGGCAGGTCAAGACTGTATATTGTTTATATACTACATTATGGTGCTAGCTGTCCTTCGTGGGCTGACCACTCCCCCTCTAGTGTTTGGTTTCACCTCTATGATGGCTGGACACACCCCCTCTTGTGGGCCCCTAGCGTTGCAGTCCCCCGGTGTGCCCTTCATGCCCCATTCCGACACTGCCCTTTGCATATTCTAGCAGCTACAGTCCCATGTCCACTCTAAGTACCTCTCCTATTGTCTCAGCATTGCCCTCTCTCTTTCTAGACTGTAAGCTCTCACGAGCAGGATCCACTCTACCTTTTGTCTAACTGCTGCACCTCCTTCATAAACCTAGTCTGTATTGTTTCTTTTCTTCTGTTTAATTGTATTTTGTATGATGTGTATCTCTGACAGTCCAATGCTGCAAAGTTTGTGACACCTACAAAATAAACAATGATGATGAATGAGAAATATTATGTTACTCATTAAGTGTTTTAGATGCCCTCAAAATACCTAATGGTGGGATAGCCAAGAGTGACACATGCAATAATGTCCCAATGTCTTCTTACTCTTATAATTAAAGATATAAATTAGGCTAAACTGAGTAATAGTTTAGGAGAAAACTGAAAAGTTGATCAGAAAGTGGTAAAAGACTGGATTTGTTACTTTTACAATGAGCATTTCCAGCTGGACCCCCAAAAGATTGGCTAGAATTTGTTTACACGGACAGTTCCAAAATATGGAATTAGAATGCACTGTGAGTGTGCTCTTTGCTATACGAGATGTGGGCAATCAGGCCTATTTGAGCAAACAGAAATGTACTGCAGCTTGAACGGTTTGCTGTTGATAAATTACTTTTATTTTTTCAAAATTGCACTGGTTAGTTAGTTATCACATTTTGCCAGACAGTCAGCATTGCATGTATGTAAGTTCTTTCTTTCACATTCTATACTATAATATATATAATACTGCACTTTAAAGTGCACAGCCTACTTAAACAAGATAGCTCATCTATCTCTTGTTTGCTATTGTTAACTACAGAGTTTCAACGTGTACAGTATCCAGATATGACCACCAGGGAGAAACTTGCTGCTGAGACTGGACTTCCTGAAGTCACCATCAGAGTGCGTGTATTATATGTCAATATTCAATGATCTTTGCATTTGGTCTACAAAATGAATGAATGAAACATTATTGAGAAAACTGTGGGGAAAGTACTATAAGAAATTCCTATAAATTTAGCATGTAAGGTAACCCATAAATTAAACACAAACACATAAATATAATGTTTTCTGCAAAAGTAAAAAAAACACTTTAGACTACAAGTTATTGCAAGTGCATGGTCCATGATACCTATTTTTGCTTTTGTCTGGAAATGTGTATACAGTCATTGCCAAAAGTTTTGAGAATTACACAAATAATATTTTCCACTTTTTATGATGGCAATTTGCACATACTCCAGAATGTCATGAAGAGTGATCAGATGAATTGCAATTAATTTCAAAGTTCCTCTTTGCCATGACAATGAACTCTATCCCAAAAACAACATTTCCACTGCATTTCATCCCTGCCACAAAAGGAGCAGCTGACATCAGGTCAGTGATTCTCTCGTTAACACAGGTGAGTGTTGACGAGGACAAGGTTGTAGATCACTCTGTAATGCTAATTGAGTTAGAACAACAGACTGCGGAATTAGTGGCGCTATATAAATAAATGAAGATGATGATGATACCTGCAAGGAAACACGTGCAGTCATCATTGATTTGCACAAAAAGGGCTTCACAGGCAAGGATATTGCTGGTAGTAAGATTGCACCTAAATCAAACATTTATCGGATCATCAAGAACTTCAAGGAGAGAGGTTCAATAGTTGTGAAGAAGGCTCCAAGGCACCCAAGAACGTCCAGCAAGAGCCAGGACCGTTGATTCAACTGCGCGGCTCCACCAGTGCAGAGCTTGCTCGGGAGTGGCAGCAGTCAGGTGTAAGTGTATCTGCACGTACTGTGAGGCAAAGACTTTTGGAGAGTGGCCTGGTGTAAAGAAGGCCAGCAAAGAAGCCACTTTTCTCCAGGAAAAACATCAGGGACAGACTGATATTCTGCAGAAGGTACAGGATTGGACTGCTGAGGACTGGGGTAAAGTTATTTTCTCTGATGAATTCCCTTTCATAGCGGCACTCACATTGACGTCAATTTAAATGGTGACAGTGACCTTGCTGCTATTAAGGGGGCAATGCGAGGTCCCAGAGGCTATCTTATGTTTTAACAAAGGGGTGGACATTATACTCTTGAAACACCCTTTCTTAATACACTGAAAACCTCAAACAATTAAGTGTAATGATCTGATAAATAGACAATGTTACCATGAGATAAAAATAGTGAAATTAATACTGTATGTGAGAGATACAGCTATATACAGCAATTTAAAACTAAATAACAGTCACGGAGATAAGCATTTTACAATACAGTACAATTCAAAACATTGGATGCGGTTTAAATGCAGGTGAGGCTGATATGAAAATTAACATGCAGAAAAGGTTAATATTTAAATAACATGAAATTATGGACAGGAATCGTGAATATATGATTGTCAAATATCCCAGTATGCAGAACAAGAGAAGTGGCTTTGTGCAGTTGTCATTACAGAAACAATAAAAGCCAAGACTTCCACATGGCTTGACCTGCCTTTATTACACCACTGGTGATAGAACGAAAGTGCCACAGCTAGAGCTACAGGATAATGTTTGGGTCAAATTGAAGCCATACATAAGATTCCTTATTCACTGCCATATGCCTTCTGTTCCGTAACTGTGAAGCTATGAGATCAATGGGGTGGGTAATTCTTATTAAGTAATACGCAAAGCTGTATTGCACATAGTAGGCACAGACAAATAAAATTGTTTTTTGTTTTTCCTTCTCTTAGATTTGGTTTTCAAACAGAAGAGCAAAGTGGAGGAGAGAAGAAAAAATGAAACGGGATGCACAATTTTCAGGTGTGGGGTCTGTTTTATTTAATGGTCAGATGCTTTATTTGTATAGATGTGTTCAGTAAAACATACAGTACATATATACATTATTCTTCTGTACATGGTATATATTTATAGCTGCCTTAGTAAAACCTGGAATATTACTTTATAATGCGCAAATGTCATCACCTCAATGGTTATTAACAAAGATTTTGTATTATAAGGAATAATGCACCCCCACTGTAAATTAATTTAAATTTTAGTATTTGCCCTGAAGATCGATGATGAGATTATAAACTGTATTTAAGAATTCAGTCTACCTCATGCCTTCAGTGATTTATAATATCCTTATAATTTACAGTATATATACCTATATAAAATCACTTGGCTTGAGTGTCTTCTACTTTCCATTTAAATTACAGTAGAGTGCATAATCCCATATATAACACATGGCAGTTCCAAGACATGACAGCGCATTTATTAATTTGTAAGGAGATCCACACATAATAGATTCATTGTAAGGAAGAATACATGAGTGGTACTATCGCCTACATTTACTGTAAAATTCTTCAGGATTGCAATGATGGGATGTATAAAAAAAAAACCACATCATTGTTTTCCCAAAAACACAATACTATAATATTACTACAATACTATTTTGCATACACAATGTTTGATGATATTTCTTTCGGAACATGCATGTGTAGTGCACTCTGCTCATTTAAATTTACAAATGCCAGTACTGATAACTCCATTTTGTAATTTTCCTCTGTACTTTAGTTTGTTTAAAATGTATTATAATGCCTATTAAAAATGGCATGGAACAGATTTTACACATGTATTAATGGGTTTGATAATATTAGGGGTGTGCACCGGCCACTTTTAGTGTTTTGGGTTTTGGGTTCTGATTAGCTTGAGGTTTTGGGTTCTGATTTGTTTTGCCAAAACACCTGACGAAAGGTTTTGGTTCTGATTTAGGGTTTTGGGTTCTGATTTATTTTTAAAAAAGCATAAAAAGTGCTAAAATCCAGTTTTTTGGTTTCTTTTCACTCCTACGCTATTATTAACCTCAATAACATTCAATAACAATCATTTCCACTAATTTCCAGTCTATTCTGAACACCTCACAATATTGTTTTTAGTCCAAAACGTTGCACCGAGGTAGCTTTCTGGACTGCGTAGTGGAGTGGGCCCAATTTGGTACCGGGGCCACAATACCTCCCTCAACTGTTCTAAATTCCACTGCACATATGGCTGCTCCTACATCCTCTGCAGCATATACAGGGTGGAGTTCTAGCGTGTTAATACCTCTTGTTTTCGATCATGACAGTGCATTTTAATTATTTTTGGATTTGGCCCCAACACTGAATGTAGTTTAATATCTGATACGCAGCTATCTGGACTGCGTAGTGGAGTGGCCCTGGTACCCAATTTGGTACCGGGCCCACAATACCTCCTCCAACTGGTCTAAATTCCACTGCACAGATGGCAGACACCGGATGGACGTCTAACACCAACATAGCTGTTAAGGCCGCAGTTCCTCTTTTTTGGGACTGCACAAACAATTAACGTAGTAATAGAAATGGCAGTTCCTCTTTTTTGGAACTACAGAAACAATGAACGTAGTAATAGAACTGGCAGTTCCTATTTTTTGGAACTACAGAAATAATGAACGTAGTAATAGAAATGGCAGTTCCTCTTTTTGGGAACTACACAAACAATGACCGTAGTAATAGAACTGGCAGTTCCTATTTTTTTGGAACTACAGAAATAATGAACGTAGTAATAGAAATGGCAGTTCCTCTTTTTAGGAACTACAGAAACAATTAACGTAGTAATAGAAATGGCAGGTCCTCTTTTTTTGGACTGCAAGAATATATTGCTCTATAATATTTTTTATACTTTTTCAATTATTTTTTTATATTTTTTTAATCTTTTTTTTTAAAGATGTTTTAGAGATTTTTTTATTTTTTTTAAAAAGATTTTTGGCTAATTAACAAATTGCTATGGACTTATTAGAAACAAATACAGGACAAAAGCACCACTGGACTCAGCAGCACAGACACTGGCCAAAGCACCACTGGAATCAGCAGGACAGAGCACTGGAAAAAGTACTACTGCACTCAGCAGGACAAAGCACCACTTGACTAAATAAATCAGCAGGACAGAGCACTGGACAAAGTACTAATGCACTCAGCAGGACAAAGCACCACTTTAGTAAAGTTATCAGCAGGACAGAGCACATCAACCTCCCTCTTCACTAACCACAGGGAGAATGAAGATGGCGGCCGCGAGCGGGGCATTTATGAGATCCGAGTCTCGCGAGATCCGACACGAGACTTGGATGTCATAGCCTCGGTTTGGCTTCATTTGGCGCCCGGAAGTTCCCGAACAGTGCTCGGATCCCGTCGGATCCGCACTGTTCGGGTGGGCTCGGATTAGCGAAATCCGAGCCCGCTCATCTCTAGATAATATCAGATATTTACAAATAAATATCAGGAAATAGATCATCCTCAAACTTAATATGCAAGTCCTAATCTGGTGCACAAAGTTCTGTTCCTAACATTGGACCAATCTCCGTCCTAAATTCTATCCCAAACATAGCCCAAGCTCTAAGGCTATCTTTAGCCATAATAAAACATCTGATCTAAGAAAATTGCATGGGTCAAAAGCATTAATATAATATTTACTCAGAGATATGAAATGTTTCAATTTGTTGTTTAATACATGGTATGCATGTTTGTCATTATAGAGGATAAAATGTAATGTTAGTTATAGCAGTTATTTGTTGTCTCTTTCCAGGTTCAAGGCATGAATTAATAGTTCCACATTTTGGACTTAACCCATTTCATTCTTCCATGATGAGCAAGTGTCTTTTGTTACAGGTAATATTTGGACATGGCAGCAGTACAGGGCTGGAGCTACCATTAGGGAAGCCTAGGGCATCAGTACATAGGGGCAGGGCCGTAACTAGGGCTGTGCGACAGGGGCGACCGCCCAGGACGCAACGCTGAAGGGGGGCGCAATTTAGGAATATTTTAGGTTAATTTGGTTAAAATTGAGGACTAGGGGGGCGGCATTTGTCTTTCTCGCCCAGGGCGCTAGAATTCTAAGTTACGGCTCTGCATAGGGGGCTCCCAAACACTAAATGAGTATCATAATGACCTGGCAGTGCCCCCAGACTGAGCGCTGACAAGGATATGAAGCAGTCAACAGCTTCTCACCTGTGAAGCTGCTGGCTGCTGCTCATCAATGTCAGTGATACGCTGGAAGTGTAGTGGTGGGTGATGATTGCACAGCCTAGCACCATACTCCTAGCTTGGCAAATTTTAGCCCGGGTGGCAAGACTCGACTTTAAAAGGAAAAAAAATGCAGGTCCCAGTCTATGGGACCAGCCCAGGGGGACATATGCCCCCCTGGCCTCTCAGCCCAGCCTGCCCATGTTCTCCACCTCCTGCCTGCTAAGATAAGAAGAAGGGGGGCAGAGAGGAAACACACAAGGTGGGGGAGGGAGGTGACGGCAGCTCCGAGGGTGAAGTGCCGCCTATGGCGTCCACAGAGCTCTCGCCAGCACTGCAGCAGAAGAATATATGCATCCTAAATGCTTAATTTAGGTAGTGGCATTAAAATAATAATTGCCTGAGGCTCCAAAGGGAAATATTTTCTAAAATGAAATAGTTGTTTCCATATTGATTACTCTATAAATAAACATCTATTATAAGACTACAGAGAAACAACGTCCACTGGAGAAAATGTTACTAGCATTGGTACAGCACTTGATTAGCCATACCAAACAATAACATTTCAACAATGATTCCCTAATAAATTAGTAGTGAACATTTTTACAGGTGACATATTGACATTGCAGAAAATAAGGGCAGTTGTTTCAGTCATGCATGCTGTATTTCTGCTATTTCACAGAGACAACCAATGGTGGACACTGTACCCTTTGGGTTAGATAGAATCTCATCTTATAAACTTCATCCCAGCGCTTCCCAGCTCTTCTCAGAAGAGGCTTCAACAAGTAAGAATTGTGCAATAGTGAAAATACAAATATGAACTATATATAGTTAGTCGTTGAACAAATCCAGAATACCAAGAAACAGGATCAGTATCTGGTTGATAGGGTTATTTGATTGATTAAGTAAGGGAATGTAGTGGAGTAATGCTCACAGAAGTGGGAAGGATGGAAATGAGAAGCTCTCATCCCAATTAGACTTCATACTAAATGATGCTAGCTTGTGGCTGTTCTGTAATTTCTATGATCATTTCGAAGGCTCTGGTTGCAGGTTATATATTATAAATCACATTTATATTATACGATATAAATATGTACAAATAAGGCGTTTTCCACTTTAAAAATCAATTTTACTAAATATCTTTCCTTACCAATAATAGCATTTTGTTGGGAGTCCAATCCCTGGGACCCCCATTGAGCACTGTACTTAGCAAGATCCCGACACTTACATACAATTGGGACATCTGCCAATCATTTGGTGCAATTGGCGTCTTTCCATAGCAGGAGAGATCTGACACATTAGCTCTAATTGAAAGCCTTAAATTTGCTGTTTAGGATCTGCCCTTCTACAGAGAAAGATGTACTGTTATTAGGGAAGGAAGATATTTAATACAATTGATTAATAAACGACAAAATCCCTTTAACTTATACCATAAATGTTCAGGAAGCGTTTTTTTAAAAATTTAGAAGATGGATGTATATGTGACACTCAGTCGAGTACCACTCCTGAGGCAACTGAATCTACGGGTGGCAGGAAGGGGGGAATTTATTAAATAAAGAAATACTTTAAGAGGTGGGATTTGTCTATTTGACACCTCCCTTTATGATGCGCTCTCTCCCTACATCCTCAGACACTTCCACACACTGCACTACACTTACAGGATGTGTGACTCAATCACCATGTCCTCCTCCTTCTGTAAGTGTATGTAGAATGTAGCTGTGACAGATAAAGATGACAAATAGCCAAGAACAGAGGGTGGGGGAGAGAAAGGATTATTTAAGGCCTGGGCACATTTTCAACACAGAAACACAGATTCCATGTCAGAGGCGGTGCCTGCACTGTCTGGCTTAGGTAGCGTAAGGGCCAGTAATGGCTTTGCACTATGATGCCCTTTTTAATGGAATACGCATAACACAGAGAGCAGCAATGGTGCATCATTGTAGTTAGTCTACTGAACAACAGGAAAATATGTAAAACTGTTGACATCTAACACTAAAAATGTATTTTATGTTTCTATAACTATTGTTGTCAAACAATTCCATTAAATATTTCATGTCCCAGTTTCATTTTGATCCCTTCAGTATGTTCAAAAACAGATTTCACTGCACAAGATTTTGCTTGCGCAGTGCAGTAGCCCCATCATGAAAAACATTTATCATATTTTACAGTTTTAAACCTATGGTAGTGTTCAGTAGTCAGTGCTACAGGAATAAAATGTCAATTCAGTTTTTTCCATCTGCTTTTTTTTTTTTTTAATTGGTGTGTGCTCACAGTGGGCCTCATGTAGAGGAGGACAAATGTCTGTACTGCGCATACAACATCCAAATACCACTTAATAGGTAATCCAAGGAAGGTCTACTTTATTCGGCCTTTCCACACCAGCCTCTTTAAAAGTAATACACTATTCTATATATAGAGGGTTGACTAACTTTATTAATCATTATTGCTTAAACTGTTTTGTTAGGTTTCCAATATACAATTTATTACAAATGAGTGAACGCCTATTCTTAGATTACAGATCACCCAGTATATGCACGGTTTGTGCCTTGGGATTTAAGTGCCTTTCAATTCTAGTCCATATAATGCAGGTTTAGGGAGTCCTCACCTCACATTTTATTCCTATAGGTGGCAATAATTTACTATATTGATTATCATTAACTATGTAGGGCAGCGCAGATAATATCTAAACTATTTACAAACGTTTGGCACTGTAGGACAGGGAATCTATTCCCATACTTTTTGCAACAATCCTTCCCAATCTCTGTCTGAATTAAGTCTTTAACACTTTGTATGTACAGGCAAATAGGGAGAGTATATGCTATATTAGACTAGTGGTTCCACACAGCTCCCGTTTGCCAGTAGGCTTACTCTCCTTACCCTTCATTGACCTGTGATTGAAAAATAATCTCTGAACTTTACTGTTTTGTTCATGCTCATTATCACCATTACATGACATCTTGTTTGTTGTAATCTGACCCCTCCTTTGCACCCCCAAACTGCACTAATTCTGATGGACTCTTTCAGCTATTCTTATTAAAATGTCTAATATCCTTCTGCCCCTTTATATGGTATACTATTTCTATTAGAAGAGATGACCCAAAAGAACTCCCAGAACTTTTACAGATGTAGGGCTTCCATAAATGGACTACTACCATTATATAATTCAAGTTCGGGCAACAAAGTGGATGAGGATGCTACAAGCCTAAGAGCTTGGATAATTTTGAATGTTACCAAAACTATTGTCAGTTTTATCTATTGGAAAGCTGCAGTGGCTTGTCCAATCAGCTTCAGCTGGTAAGCTGGATGTATCCCGGTTAGTTTCAAATTTCTCCAGGCTTTTCAATTGAGGGAGTCCACATCTCTATTACTTATTTTGACATCCTGCCAACTGTCAAACCCAATGTTACTCATGTCCTGTGTATGACATATTTTTGTGATTTGTTGCAGGACTTTCCTCTGTTTCACCACCGTCTCCAATTACAAGCAACACTATGTTTCCTGCTGACTTTTCATTAAATGCAGATATTCCCAGTTTAGATAACATGTCACTTCCTGTCTCCATGGCTATACAACCACGGTCCCTTCCTCTTCACCATGAAGTCAGTACACCAAACAGGTATCCGCCAGTACCATTGGTCAGTGTGGACAATTATGCATACCAAAGAAACCATCATAGCTGTGGATCGCCATGGACATTTGAAGGGTTGCGACCTGTGTACCACTACTGAGAGTAAATAAGCACACACCAGTTTGGACAGTATTCTTACTAAGGTTGCTGGTTAACAAGGTCCCAATACTTCCGCAGAATGAGCCAAGATTTGTTAAAAGATTTGTGTTTATTTCACCAATAAAATCCTGGAAAGCTGCATTGTAATTGTTTGGCCCAGAACAAGAAACAATGAAAAAAGTTATGTAAACAAAAACTTTAAGAATTTGCTTTACTAACTCACAGAAACAGATGAAGAACATGAGGGTAAAGTAACAAACCAATTTGTATTTAATGTCCATGTGCTCTGTGTGTGTATACTACTTTCGCCATATATATGTGATATCTTTGTTTTTGTAATATAAATGTAAACAATGAACACAATAAACTTGATTTATAACAAAGGACTAATTTGGCATCTTTGTAAAACAGTAATTTCCAATGGATGGACAGTCAGCTAAAGGATATATGTCAAAGTCCTCCTGTTTGGCTGATGCCTCTCCCACCCAACAGACTACTAGACCTGCATTAAAAAGAGATGGGGCTCTTCTTGACCAGCCCAAGGCTATGAGGGCTAGTGTAATTACAATATTGGGACTCCTAAAGTGGCAAATTTGCCATCCCTGTTCTCCAAGTAAGACCCCTGCCTATTATATCACAATAGTAAAAAGGTTTAATTGAATAAAAGACAGGGGTGACTTTAATAAATAAATACACACAAGAAATCAATTACAAACTGTATCCAAGGTGCACCACAAAATGTGATGGTCGATGGCTGACCAGCATATTTTATTATTTAATAAAGTTGGCAATGAATTTTATTCAATGAAACTTTAGTTTCAAAATGTGTCTTTTTATTTTACTCTTTTGGCAAAATGAACAAGGGCTTTACTGGGACCAATTGAGTTGGTAAAGAAGCCACTTCAGGGGCCCTGATTTTGTTAGTTACCCTGGGGCTTACAGAATAACCAACAAATAAGGTATCTCAAAGTGGGGCAGGTACCCGATGGGTTGGGGAACACTCTGTTTTTGTGTCTCCAGTCCTATGCTGAATAGCCTGTGGCTGGTTTTTGCTACGGTAAGATAACTCCACACTTGAAATATCTCTCATAGCGGAAACCAGCCCAAAATGTGTAGCACTGGAGCTGGTATAGGATTTTGGTAAGAGCATTTATTTTGAAGTCTGCATGCTCAGATATTAAATGAACGCAGATATGGCAATCCAGACCTACTTTTCGGCACTTATAACTTCTTACGTCATAACAGGAGTGTCGGGAGAAGGAAGGGCTGTTATAACGTATGCCGTATACAGTAAGAGCAGTTGCTTGTGGATTCAGATTGGGACATAGTCGCAGATACGACTAAAGGTGTCTTTATTTGCCGGTGATCAAGTGCAAGTAGCGGATGCGGATGATGATGAACACCCAAACTAGTGAACCACTTGTAATTAGAGGTTTGCAAATGTTGAGACTTTAGTAGTCGCTCGGCCACAAATTAGGATTTGCTTAGCATGTTGTAGCAAAGACATTTTTTTTTTATAGTTTTTGTGTATGCATGTCAGTAAGATGTTCCAGCTGTATTAGCTAGGATATTCAAGTTTAAATGATGCTTCATAGGAATTTCATTTGTGCAAATAAAATAAAAGGTTTTTGTAACTGTTCAAGTTGGATGTAAGTATCTGATAGGCTTGTCAGTTGTCAAGGGGTCGAATCTGCTATTCATTCAGACCTGGACACAATATTGAATATGGCGTACATATGCATACAGTTGAATGCAGCTTTTTCAATCTTGAGTTACGTGTTCCACTCTGAATCAAGCCCTAATTCTATACTTTGAATGGGACGCATTTTACACCTACCTTTTGCGGAATGTACATTCAGGCACACTTTGACCAATAAATTATAAATCACAAAACTTTTCCCATATAATAAAGTGATTCCTAAAACAATATTGCATTTGCTAAAAATGATTGAAATGAGAAAGCGGAGAGAGTAAATTTGTAGCAGTGTTCCTTGCTGTATGGAATGGTCCACAGACATTTCCAATTTGCTTCACGAGATTTTTGTAGAACTCTGTGCTGGCGGAGATCAGGTCTCATTATATACTTTTATTGGGGCACATCTTATTAATAAGATACACATTTTTGCACTTTGCTTCATTCACAAAAATGCATGCATATGGTCTGTTTCCAGATTTATTTGTATTGTTGAGTTGCATCCCCCTGCACCCGGAGGCAGAACGGTATGGGCAAGGGCGCGGATGCAACGGCCAAGGACAGTATGGACACCTTCACATACTTGTGGCAATCTATTTTCATTAATTAATTGAAATTCCCATTTGTTCTATTACAGGAAAGTAAATTCCCCTTTGTTGTTTTTAAAGGAGAAAACAGCAGATGTGGAGGTGTTAGTATTTAAGCACATTTTATATGGAAAATGCGATTTTCACATTTTATTAATAACTGTGCAGATACTTTTCCCTCTTGTGCATATGACACTTCATTACATACCTATGCTGTCATGGAGTGTAAGTATACACACTTTTATGCCTAAATTAGTTTTGCACAAATACTGCTGTTCTCGAGCTGAATGCATCTTAAGATGCATGCGACTTAACATATACACTTAGATATGCTTTTTTTGCATGTGTCTTATCCTATGTACATTTGGGGCCAGATTCATGTCCGAACATAAGTCCATTTGTGTGCCGTATCTTGCGTAAATCCACCTTGCACATGCTCCAAAACAGAACTTACACCAATAAACATAATTGCATGCACGTGGGTGGAAAGGGTAACGTAGGCAATGTACAGAAACGGAGCACCAATGCACAGGGCTGCCAAGAGGAATTCAGGGCCCCGGTACAACAACTTCATGGGGCCCCCCTTATAGTTGAGCATGGGAAAAAATTTGCACCGCCGCTCAGCTGCAGTGTAAAAGTAGCTATAGGTGTCTTCTTACGATTGGGGGCGTGGCTATGCATCATTGGGGCGTGGCTAGCAGGTGAAAAACACTAGGCCACACTCCTACATAAAAAAAAACCTACATTGTTGTGCACTCCTGACTTTCAGGACATCTAGCACCATAGTGTAGTATATAAACAATGCAGTGTGTATATAAAGAGTTAACAATCTTGGCCTGCCCCTTACATTGGGCAGAACAGTCACCAAAAATTAGGATTGTCCCACTAGAATCACAACATTTCACAGACTGTCCTGCTCTTTCCTACCTGTTCTTGTCACATTCACCACCTGTGGCTGCTGGTTTCTTTAGTTGCGGCTTGTCTGGATCCTGGAATGTTGGGGACCCTATTTGGAAAAAAAATGGGTACATGTAGAAAATTCCAACCAGCCCCGGTGTTAAATCAATAGCACCCACGAGTAATAATTAGACCTTCCTCCAGCCCCAACATTAAAATAATAGTATTTCCATTTAATAAATTAACCAATTTCCCTCCATGCAAATAGCCTCAGCAATAAATTAATAGTATTTACATTTCATAAATGTACCTATTTCCCACAACCATCACTGCCATTTAATAATTCATAGTCACAATTAATAAAAATATCTCATTCTCCCCAAACCCACCCCTACATTCAATAGCCCCTAAACCATCCCATCTTAGTCCCCACTATTAAATTGCCCCACCATCGTCCCAAACAAAATAGCACCCATTAATTAGCCACCACCTACCTCACACACACTACATTGCTACAAGGCCCCTATGCCATCACACACACACATTACTGTGCCCCTTTATCACAACCACGCTGTGCCTCCTTATGATCACACTGCACCACCCATGCTGCTTTTCCCCGCTTCATCACACTGTGCCATGCTGCTTCCCTCCCCCTCCCTCATCACTGTGCCATGCTGCTTCCCCCTCTCCTTCATCACTGTGCCATGCTTCTTCCACCCCTTCTTCATCACGCTATGCCTTTCTCCCCCCCCTTTTAATCACACTGTGCCTTTCTCCTCCCCTTTTTCATCACACTTTGCCTTTCTCCCCCCCTTTTTCTTCACACTGTGCCCCCTCTATTACCTCACACTGTGTCCCCCCTTTTTCCTCACACTCTGCCCCCCCTTTTCCTCACACTGTGCCTTTTCCCCCCCTTTTTCTTCACACTGTGCTTTTCTGCTTTTCTGCTTGCCTCTCCTTGCCTCCATTCCTTTACTTACCTCTATTGGCTTCTTTCAACTCTTTTCCTTTCATTTCTTCTGCCTTCTTGCTGGGTTCTCTCTGCGCGGCTCCTCACTGAATGTCGGGCGTGACTTGATAACGTCACGCGCGGCACCTCGATCACATGAGTATATGTCTTTTGGGTTTATTTTTAACTACCCTGCTCCCCCCACCAACGAACAGGGCGGAGCCACCACCCCCCACTTGTAAAAAAGTGTAGGTGAAAAAAATAAATAAATAAAAAGCCGTCAGCAGTGAGGGCCTGAGCTGGGCCCGGGTAATTAGTACCGGCCCCCTCCCCCCCCCCCTCTCGGCGGCCCTGCTAATGCAGATGTGGACGATTCAAGTCCTGGGTTTATTGTAAGTACACTTGTTTTAGCCGTATCATTTGCACCAGCTATGGGGAAGGTGTAAGTGCTTATAACGATGACTGACACAGCATTGTCTTTGTATGTATGTATGTATGTCTTTGTCTACATGTATGCGTGCCACTAAATAGCAAAGAACATGTTTATGCAGTATGTACAGTATAGATTAGGAATATCCTGATTTAAATATATAGTGTAAAAAATGAATTGGGAAAAAAACCCTTTAAAACACATTTTGTAATGATTATAAAATTATGAGTTGATCATTTATTTTATTAAAAACAAATTTTTTTTGCATGCGTTCTTCCTTTGTCATATTGTGTGTATCCAGCAATATGTTTTGTTTGTTAACATATGACAAGTACCGTTTAGGCAGAGTGTACTTACACCAAGATTCATATTGAATATATGTCCGAGTTCTGCACTCTTTTTTTTGTTTTCAACCACAAGTTGCATTCGGACTTGAATAAGGCCCTTGGCGCGCAAAATGTGTCTAACTCCAGATAAGGCCCTTAGTGCCTTTCAGCTGAACTTTGTCACACAGCATTTCCCTGCACACTTTGATTCACAGCTTCAATCATACAAAAGTGGCATGTAATAGACAGTCACAATGTCAGCATAAATGATGCTACACTGAGCAGTATTTTAGGAGGAATAAAAAGAAAATTGACACTTTTGCACAGTGCGCCTCTTCAGATTTATTCAGAGTAGGTGTGATGCAGGGTGAACTGTATAGGTGCAATTGTTCAAAACCAAGAGATTTAGAATTGTGTATCACGTCTGGATCGAAAAATAAATTCAAGAGCATTGTTGAGCACGCAATAGAACTTCATTATTGCATGTCCGCTGGTGCCACTGATCATGGCCAGGACCATACTTTCAATGTTTTAGATCTGAGTGGATTGCAGATATTGAGGACCTTAATGTTTGGTAAATGATAATGGGGTAAAGTGATCCTACCAAAAGGTGTCTCCATTCCTCTAGAGCTTGTTTCACTGCTAAAAGGTCTCAGTTCCAAATAAGGTCATTATTTTCATTTACATGGAGAGACTGAAGGACAGTTTTCAAGTGGAGTCGATAAGGGATATGATTCGTAGATAAGGCTGTAATCTACATAAATGATAGTTGATAAATTGATAAAGCTACCCTTAAATATCTCATGCATTAATTGTTGAAAGTTAGCCAGTAAATGGCAGAGGCAGAATGGCACGATGCGGTATTCATGATGACTGGTAGGATAAATTAATTCTTTATGGTGATTTATGTAATCTGACATGACCTTGGATTCAACTGAATGAGGATACACTCAACCTCAGAGAGTGGTACCTAGAATTAATGGGACTATCAAAGGGATGGTGCAGTGGTAACTTTTCAGACCTGCTTTAATGTAAGATGTTTGCAAATTGTAAGTTAAGGAGGACAGTCAGGAAACAAAAACATAGTCAGAAAACAAATAGATCCAGTTATGTAGAAAGGATTCTTGAGAGGGACAAGTACTTTTAATACTTTACAGAACCAGGGTATTTTAATGAAAGCAGCCCCTGAATCCAGGAAAACTGTAGTAGTAAAAAGGATTTAAAGAAACAAGGAAACTGCTAAAATAATTTTAGAGAATGCAGAATAAGTTTTGTTACTACTGCCAAGGAGGGTCCCTTCAGAATCAGCTAGGATTTGACATTTCCAAATTTCAGGGGCACTGGCTGAAAGGGGCCTTTGATGCCACAGCACATGCAAAGATTGTCTGCAGGATTGTTCCTCTACATAGAGATTAAATTAATCCAAATGCAGATGTTCCTCTGGAGGGACAACAAGGGATCTCTAGAAGTTTGGAGCCAAACACGAAGGCTGCTGTCTTGGATGTGTTCCATCTTGTGCATCAATCATAAACATTAATTTTATTACAAAGGGTGATGAGGTCATCCATGGAACATCATGTTCTACCAATTTATACTTGGTTTGGGCTGAGGTTTGCAAGAAGTGGCCAGCAGGGCCTAGTTTTTCCACCCTAACTCCAAAGCTAGTTTATGGAAACAAATAACATATTGACAGGGTGTACTGTCACAGGTGTAAAATATTTGCAGTTGCAGAGGAAACCCAACCAGGCTTGTCGAAGACCTTCTGAAAGTTTGATATGAAGGCAGTTGCTATGTATAACAGCGAATCATTTTATTCCCTTCCGTTGCCATGGAGATGATACTCAGGCTAGAGTTTTGAGAGAAAAGATATGACAAATGCCACCTTGGCACGCTCAGGAACAAAGTAGAATAAAAAAGGATTAGGTGCAAATAGGATTAGGAAAGGGAAAATTAGGGTGAGCATTAAATTTGTATGCAATGTGATATATTTCTGATCACATGATCTGCTATATACATGTAGAGGATATAATTTGTGTTAAAGAATATTCAGTCCATTAAGTGACCAAATGTCAATACTCCAATGTCCTTTGGGTAGACTATTATAAAAGTGTATTAATTCCAAAATCGATCTTATATGCCACAGGTGTCTTGCAAAATATCAGTGGCTCATATGGGACTCCTTTCTCCCTCGATTAGCAGTATGCCATGCATTTGAGCATTAACAATGTTCCTCAAAAGGTATCTTTCACTGTCCTTCTGTCAGAGGGATAGACCTCTTCACCTGCGGCTCAGATGTGCAGTGGAGGGGATTTCGGGACGTTGAAGTACGTTGCTAGGGAACAGTCTTAACTGTGATAGGGCCCAACGCGTTTCGTCATAGATCACGACTACATTCTAAACATACACAATATAAATAATATAAATAAGTGTGTAGTGTAATGTAGAATTCCCAATTAATGTTCACCCTAATTTTCCCTTTCCTAATCCTATTTGCGCCTAATCCTTTTTTTCTACTTTGCATTTGCAATCTGGGGGATTCATGCATTACCCCCTATTAGGATAATGGCAGCATCCAGAATCCCTTCCCCTTCCTCTTTTAGGGAGAGCTATTCGAACAATTCCCTGCTCTAATTTATGCTCAGGAACAAAGCTGAGGTGTTTACCTACAGGCCTTAGAATCCCCATCATAACACAGTGATGAAAGAATGGCAAGAAAAGAGACAAATGCAAGTGCAGGAAAATAACTGGCACTTAAAGCTATTGTAGTTGTAGCCACTGATACCTGAAATAAGCAGGTATGTGTTGACAGTCCTTGAAGAAATTGAGTAGTTCTGTTCACCTCCTGCCTCTCTACTTATGCAGATAGGCCCATAACAGTTGAAGTAGGCTGTCAGTGGAGTTCATTGCTAGAGCAAACAATCACAGATATTAGGTAATGTTTTACATTGTGGATTAGCAGTTGGTGCTGTCTCATCTGGAACACAGTGTCTAATGGAGAGGGAGTTGCACAGTACATCGCAGGGCTGGATATTGCATGGGAGAAAATAAGGGGAGAATTTTTATGTCATAAAAGTGGTCTATATAAGTCTTCCCTCTTGGATGGAATTAAATCTTGCAAGTGTGTATATAAAAGTGTGTTTTGAGGAAGACTGGGAGGAAATTAGAACTAACACAGCCTCCAGTTCAATTTGTGTTAAACTGAAAGAAAATGCTTATAAACTACTTTATCGTTGGTATCTGGTTCCAACCAAACTACAAAAAATCTTCCCAGATTCATCTAGCACATGTTGGAGAGGTTGTGGCGCAGAAGGGTCCTTCCTCCATATCTGGTGGCAGTGTCCTAAACTTGCCCCATTTTGGACGGAACTTCGGGACTTCGCCTCACAGCTACTGCAGATTGACATCCCGTTTTCTCCCGGGTTTTTCCTTCTCCCTCTCGGGATCCCATCGGCCACCAAACATCAAATGAAAATGTTTCGCCATGTAGTTTCTGCTGCCCTATGCCAGATTGCTACAGACTGGAAGCAGCCCAATGCTCCAACTCTACAGACGATTATCGGCAAGATTTGGTACGTTTATCAGATGGAATACATGACATGTATAATCCGTAATACCTCTAAGTCATTCACTAAGGTTTGGGCGCCGTGGACCTCATACTTCCAAATCCAAACCCCTTTTGTCATTTGATTCTACAGCATCACTCCATCTGGATCCTTTTTTCCCTTCCCTATTCCATTCCTCCCATCTCTTCATTTTCTTTTTCTTTTTCCATATTCTACTACACTTCTTCTCTCTTATACGTAGGCGGCCCGCCACACCGCCCCCCCTGCTTACTCTCCTCAGTCTTACTTCTCTTTCTAAAATTATTGCTTCTCTTGAAAAATTGGGTCAACATCCTTATTAATGCTCTCTTCTAATAAGACGCTGTATGTTTTATTACATATGTATTCTTCAGATGTTTATAACACAGTGCTGTACAGAATGTTACTTTTGGTTGACCCTTGCAAAAAATAAAATCTTTAAAAAAAAAAAAAAAGTGTGTTTTGAGGTTAAATATTTGTGTTTAAGTACAGAGCTAGCTGCTTTGGGTGCTGTAGAGAGAGGAAATAAGTTGACAGTAAACTGCTTTGTCTAAGATTTTTAGGTGCATGTTTGGAGGGGGGGTTCAGAATGAAAAAAATTGAAAACCCCTGGTTTAGCTCAGCTTTATTGTCTCACATTTTCAAACTTCTCATTAAATAAGTTTTTCTTCTTTTTCCTTCCCACTGTTTTCTACTTGTTAGCATAAATGTTGTGTGCTGGTTTCTTTGCTTTTCTGTCATAAGCCCAAGATTACAGAACAATTGGATGGAGTAACATCAAATGCAGACTAGCAGTGTGGGCCAGTTCTTCTGTCTGCTGCTCAAACAGGCACAATTGTGCAAAAAAAGAATATGCTGCAGTGATATTTATTGCAATTCATTAACATCATGGAATGACTTGTGCAGAAATGAGCGTTTAATGATTCTTAGATCAATTTCTTTAAGATTACAATTAAAGCAAATTTTGATTACTGAAAGAGCTTTTTTTTTATAATTTTTTTCTAACTTTCATGTAAAGACCCTAAAAGCCACTGAGTCAAAAGGGAGTCTGTAAAACCACCTACCTGATATCTTTCTAACACTATTTGACATTATGGGGCATTTTCAATTAGCTTTCCGGTTCGCGGTAACGCGCGTTACCGCGAATCCTGCGCAGTATTGCCGTTAATACGGTACCGCATTAACGCGGACCGGAAAGCTAACTGAAAATGCCCCTATATGTCAGCCTTCAGTAAAATAACAATTCCAAGTGTGACCATAGCACATTTAACAAGAAGAGCTCTCTGTACTTTCTAATGCAGCATTAATGGGGGGTCAGAACTACATACTTTTCCTACCCTAAACTCAGGGGTGGACTAAGATAGTACAAGAAACAAAAGAGGGAGTCTGGGTCTGTGCGTTTAGTGCTTACACTTACCAGACCTCATATGGTATGGAGTGCTTACAGCACTGCACTGTTATCATAGGGGAGGAGGGATTGGGCCCTGCTAAATGGCCCTTTTCATCTCAAATAAATATTTATAGTGCAGCCCTTTTAGAACCCGCGACTCACTTACCCACGTCCCGGCCGTCGCTATGGCGACCGGGACGTCACTTCCGCCCATAACCCGGCCATTGCCGGGGCAACGGATGGACGATTCAGCGCTGCGTCCCGGCGGTGAGTAGCCGGGCGCATGCGCTTAGTGTATTACTTGCCTGCGGGCCAATTAATTATTAGGTGCAAGGGGGCTGGATATTGCCAGAGCTAGGCTCTGATTGGCTGGGCTTACTATTTAAGGCAATGAGGTCTGCTACCTCATTGCCGGTTTATAGCTTCCGTTCCTCAGTCTGCTGACCTGCTTGTTCCTGTTCCTGTCTATTGTATTCTGCTGACCTCTCGTGTATGACCCTTGGCTTTGGATTTGGACTTCGCTTGTGTATCCCGTGACCCTGACCTTTGGCCTGTTACCGTATCTCTTGTTTGCCTGTGACCCTTGACCACGGCTTGTTAACTGGACTTGCTACCTGCTGCCGGCCCTTGACCTCTGCGTGGACCTCACTCCGCTTGCCTGGGTTCTCCCCAGCTGGTACACACTTCACGACCCTCTGTCAGTCTACAGCCCAGTCTGTCCCCACCACCAGGGGCTCCAGTGAACACCTGACTGGCAGAGTAGACTCCGGGTTGTGTTGTGCCGGCTGGAGGGGTTCCTAACACCATGGTTAAATATTTGCTACATGTAAATAAATTATTTGCATACAAAGTAAAAATATAAAAACAGTGCAATACAAGCTGTTTCCCTTATGTGTCTTCTACCCTAGGCATGGGCATATGTGGTCTTTCCAGACACCACCTATGTGTTATAAATATTTTCTTGTTTTTCAATCCCTTCCCATATCTTTTTTTCAGATATTTTTGAATAAAGACTATATGCCATATTTCTTAGTATCTACGTACCTTCAAAATTTATTAGAATTCCCATAGGCATTCACTGCTGATCTTACTGCTATCTGCAATAAGGGTCCCACTCTTGTCACCCCGTAAGAACAGGCCATTGGGAGCAAGGACAGTTAGGATATTTCTTCCTCTAATTTCAATGCAGAAGTTTGATGGAAATCGCCCATTTGTGTGAAATGTTTTATGGTGGGTTATGTTCCAGAAGTTTCTGCCATGACCTGGTAAAATAAAAAAAAATCAATAAAACATTTTTGAAGTGTAAAACATAATGTAATGACAGATGAGAACATGACGCAGAAAGAAACATAGTGTATCATAATGAATATAGAATACCGTTTTCTTTCATAAATGTGTAGGGTCAGGCTGAGCATGGAGGTTACATAGAGAAGCTGGGCTCATTGTGTAGAAGATTTCTCTTTGCTTTAAACACTAACAAAATTTTTAAGCTGCAGTTGTTGGAATACAATGCACGTGTGGCATTTCATGGTATCTATTAGAAAGCACTAGTAGAATATAATGATCTATCTACCATACATACTCTTTCCCAGTCCATGACTGCATGGTTCCTGGTTCTGGAGATGTAGAATCAATCCCTTGTTATTCAACACCCTATATGACATAGAATTTTACATTAATTTGCTAAAGCAGTTATTTTGTGACTTCATGCACTTATTTTTGAGTAATAAACCCTAACCCTAACACTAACCCTAACCCTAACCCATGGAGATTTTGGTGTTTGCGAAAACTGTAAACGTTTGCATTGTCTCAAGGGAGATATATGCAGACTGGGCACATGTGCTTTGCAAAAAAGTAGACTTTGTTTTGCACAACTATATATTTAATGAGATTGAAGGGGTTGAGAGAGTGCATTTACACTGGCGTTCCTTACACTGAGCTCTTTCCATCAGCAGAATGACAGGTCAGTTGGCTCGTCAATCATGATAAATATAATAAATAATGCTCAAATGAGCAGTAGTTTTGGAAAAAAAATTAACATTTTAAACTAATGAAGGTGGTGGTCCTAAAGTGGAAGTGACTTTTTTTTTTGCACATTTGATTGTGGACCTGTCATCCCAAAAAAGCAGGCACAGTCTTATTTTATTTTACACAGACAGTACCCAAAAGCGGAAGGTGCTAGATGGGGGAAAAAGTGCAATGCGCAAAACTTAACATGCTGTGAATCAGTGTATTTTGCAGTTAGTAAAGACCCATAAAGAATCCCAAAAGGATGCATGAATTAGGTTAAAATAATGAAGAGAAACTGAAATATCCTTAATAAAATAAATATCACAAAACTTGAGATTCTGGGTGGGTCTGTTTCAGAGGAGCAATCATTATTTTCAAGTCTCAGTTTTCCTCACATTTGTTGTGTAGGATCATTATAGACTTAATCTACAGCAGCTGATTGCTCATTCTCTGCTGAGCTTCAGTGGGCATAATGCTATACTTATATGTCCTGAATACACAACAAGCAAGTTTCAGGTATGTTTATGGATTTAGTTGGAGAAAACAATAAAATTCTGAAAAACTTCAAGCACTTGTCAAAACTTGCAACATACACAATTACATACAACATACAAAATATATAATAATGTACATTTGATACTAGTGATTGGCTAATGGTTTATGATCGTGGGATCTATTGACCTCTGTCAACATGTTAAAGTTCATGATGCTACCATCAGAAAAAGACTGAACAAGCATGGTTTTCCTGGAAAATTAGCTATGACTAAGCCCATTCTCTCCAAGTATAACATTGTAATCTGGCTTAGGTTTGTAAAGTTGCATCTGAACAAAACATAATATCTATGAAACAATGTCCTTTGGACTGACGAAACAAAGGTGAAGTTGCTTGGTCTTAATGTTCAATGCCTTGTTTAGCAAAAACCAAACTCAGTGTGTTACCACAAGAACCTCATACCAACCGTTAGGTATGGTTATTGAGAGGTGATGAATTGGGGTTATTAGATTTTGTTTATCATCTTCTTACCTTTAAAGTGGTAGATAGTCAATTTGCAGGGTTTTATTTCAATACACTCAGGAACTGGGCTGTTGCACTGCAGAATGTCTGCACTACTTGAGTGGCCAATGTATCCATAATGTCCCCGAAGTACCAGGAAGCAACGATTAGAAAGTCGTAGAATGAACTCCTCATCCACACCTTATTAGCGGATAAGAGAGGACATACATTATTAATAAATATGACTGGATAAAGGACACTTAAAGAATAATAATGCACTTATTTGTTATCTACATCAAGGTGTTCTGATCAGTGAGAGGTATGTTACATATAGTATGTAAATATAATTAGTATGACACAGGTTTCTATGTGACACTGCATCATTTATTACATTTGAAACAAATAAAACATTCTAATGCTGCAATATCATAGCCAATGTCAGGCAAATGGGTAAACATGGCAGAGCTTGTGGCTTGAAAATGGCCATGATGCCTGATAATGATTCTATTAAAATCGATAGGATCATTATCAGGCATGTTGGTAATAATATAGTGTTCTAATGAGATTACATACAGGTCAAAAAGACCTCACAGCCATTGTCAGAAGACGCTTTTATACAGAGCTCAGTCACACAAATATTACCATTCAGACTAATCATAGAGACTACCCCGCTCTACTGACACCAATTGAGAGATACTTTCCCAAGGGGCACCCCAGATAATGTCCTTGACTAGGATTAGCCATCATAAGACTTACAGTTTGTCTGTACAGCACGCATCAGAGCATGTTCTTTGCTCCAGCATGCCCTACAACATCTTGGGAGGGCTGCAACCTCTAGCAGAGCTTATCTGTAAGCTCTCATCAGGCTCCTCAACTATTTGAAAGCCCTATCCAGGGAGCACTACAACTCCGAAAAGACTCTAGTGGATCACCCAATCCAATCTGTTACTCCAACAATCCCATTAGTTCACAGAGTCTTCTGTATATTGCAGAGAGAAGTTCTTTCAGAGCTGAAACTCACTTGATCATTCTTTGCCCTAAAGATAACGGGGCCCAATTAAAAGCATGAGCAAGTCTCCCATCATGATCTCATACAATTAAATAAGCTGTGGTTCTGGGGCTCGACATCTAAGTATAGTAAGTATAGAAGAGAATATAATAATACAGGCAACTCTCTGAAGGAAAGAATCATACCTCTGAGTGATACACTGAAAATTCTTGAACAATATAACCATTTCACAATACACTCATGGTGCCATGTCACAATGACAAAAGAAATTAGCACATGCAGATGTTATTCTTCTTAGGGAAAAAGAAGAAACTGGGCCAAGATGCCCACTCAACACACACCTTTCCAGTCCCAGATCCTAAAAGGAATAAACCAGCACTGATGCCATTCGCTCAACACCCAAGTTGATGAAATTGATTCAGACCACAATACAACCTTAAATACTAACAATCATCCACAAATTTAAGGAGTACCTCGCTGTTTTGTGGTTGCAAACAAATTTGCTAGGACAGATGGCTGACAATGTATTTAATAACTAAGAAGCAGTCAAGCAGGAGTTGACAGATGTACAACTGGAATTAGAAGCAGTGAAAGAACAACTAGAAGACCTTGCAAACTGGGACCTGAGAAAGAATATTGCAGAATCAGTTGATGTGATGCTCTTCCAAAATATCTGGTGGGACTGTTCCAAGGAGAGGCTTATTATCTTGGACAGGTAATGCACCAGTTGTAGCCTACTCAGGGCACAACCTGTAGATATTCCAAGATTTAGCACACACCACCTTGAAGAAGAGACAAAATCTCATAATTGACACACAGTTCATGAGAAACCATATAATTCCATATCGATGAGGCCACCCATTCTACCTCCCGGTGACTCATGAAAGAATATCACACAGAGTTACAACCCCTGATTAAAAAAGTTGTGAATCCCACCGACTCTGACTGAAGCACCCCAATCTGCAATCTTTCCTAGTTGAAAAGTTCCATCCAGAGACTGGACCAAATCTTATGACTTAAAGAGAAAAACCCTAGCACCAAAAAAGCTTAGAAAATTTTTCATATGTTAATGGTGTTTGTTTCTCTCTTGCTAATTCCCACAGATATTGTGGTGTCCTGATTATTCTCACCCCTTAAAAAGGAATGTACTATTTCTGGGCTACTCTCTCTCTCTCTACGAACTGTAAGCATTATATTGATTATCGGAAACCCCCACCCCCAATCTCCAAGGCAACCATGAAAAATTTAGCTATGAATGCAACAACATTTAATTTGCCTTCCTTGAGGGAAACAATGGAGATGGAGTATCCTGGAAAGCAACGTAGATAAATATAAAAATTCTAATTAACTGTTTGATCAATTCTCATATATTGTATTTAGACTAGGCTTTCCTCCAATATACACGATCTTAGTCTAGTTATATGTCACTCGTGTTCTTTTTGAGAAAGTTAAGCACTATACTTCTACTGTACTTGCACTTATACTGTGCTTTATATGTTTGCCAAATATTCTTGTCCTTGTCCTGGGCCAGTGACATAAACCTATACTGCATGTGTTGGTTTTGATATTAAACTCTTGGACCTTCTCTCTGCCACTCCATTGGCTGTTAGTCACTACCAAACCCTCACTACGAAAATACAGGATGTATCATCAAGTTCACTATAGAAAGGATAACTTTTCCCCATACTTACAAATGCTCTCCCACCCACCTCTCTCCCTAACCCTCTGCACGAGTGACCGATAAGTTGAACTAACGGTTTTAAAGCAGACTAACTCACCCCAAAACCCACCATGAATCTTAGAGCGTTGACCTTAATAGTAAACAGGCTCAAACACCCAGGGGTATATGTATCAAGCTGAGAGTTTTCCGGAGTGTTTGAAAAATCAGATTCTAGTAATCATTTATTTAGTACATTCTACAAAATGATAGCTAGAATCTGATTGGTTGCTAAAGGCAACATCTCCACTTTTCAAACCCGCCGGAAAATTCTGAATGCAAAAATAAGGGTGCAACCAGTGGTCAAGGTGGACAATTAGTGATGTTATAGAAAAAGTTGTCATATTATCACACGCAGACTGATGGCTAGTATTGGCACAGCTCTAATTGGAGGTGTGGAATCTAACGAATCTCTGGTCTTCGCCAAGGACCCTCGCAAGGAGGTCTGGGTTTCACTCTGAAAGACAAGCAGGTCGCAGACCTCCAAAAGAGTTACCAGCAAAGCAACTGGATGGTAGAGAAAGGTCAGAAAAGCCGGGTCGAAACGATGCAGACAACAAGGTACACATAAAAATAGTCAGGCAGCCAACGGTCCAATACCGGAGATAAGAAATAAAGCCCAAAGGAGTATTCAAAAACCAAAGTCAGGAGAAGTTTGTAACCAGGGAATCAGGCAGACAGCTTGGGAGCAACACACAAGTAGGCTGGAGCATAGGGGACCTAATACTCTGGCACCCTAATGGTGCCTTTTTGTCAGATGTTGCTATGGTATACTGAAGTAAAATTACAAGCATTTCATAAGTGTCAAAGGCACTTCTTGACAATTACATTAAGTTTATGCAAAGAGTCAATATTTGCAGCGTTGAGCCTTCTTTTTGAAGATCTCTGCAATTCGCCCTGGCATACTGTCAATAAACTTCTGTGCTACATACTGACTGATTTTATATTGTTTTTCTCAGAAAATAACTATTTTATTTGGTAGTATTTTATATTAAAAGTATTAATATTTTATAGGCATTAAATACAAGGTGCCCAGAGGAATCTCAGGACCCGATGTGCCTAATTCTTTCCCCCTCTCCCCACTCACAGCCTTGGCAAAAGCCGTGTTCAATTCCTAGGAGTGTGTGACAACGCAGAAACTATTGGTCCGTGCAGTCACATTCCTCACCCATAAACAGGCTCATGTGGGGCAGTGGATGGGGAAGGGACATCTGTCCACCTCCAACAAATTTGCCACCAGTAGGCCCCCCAATACACCCCTACCCTTTGGCACCCCTGATTACAGGGACAATGACAAAGGAATTATAATTTCAATTGAATTAATTACTTAATTTTACACAATTAGCACAGCCCCAGAAAATTATACTAAAATGTTTTTGCCTAGAGTTCCCTAATATGCGGGTTACCAGATATATACAGCATTAAAGTAATGAGATTACTGCTCTTCCTCTACTTTCTTATTGTTATATTTAAAAATAGATTGCTTTACTAGCAGAAGTAAATTACATAATACAACAAGCATACACTACAGAATACATTTTGAGGTAATCATGCAAATCAAGTTCTCACAAATATTTTCCAGATTGTCAAGAAATTACATTTAGTAAATCTTCCATTATTATAGCTGTAATACAAAATCTAACTGATGAAAGCTGTTAATCCTATTATTTTCACATTAGGCTTAATTAATTCTTGTAGTTATTTAGAGATATATTATTTCTTCATAGTAATAATAAAACAAGCTTCATTGAACATGGATGTTTCTACAATGAAAACAAAATTCTACATAAAAGAGTGGTATTGTTTGATACATAGTGTGACTACTGTTACACAATGGATGATTTATTTACATGTCAAACATTTCAGTTTTAATATTTCCCATACCCTGATTTAATTGCATACAAGTGAGTGACGTGAAATGCATGACATTGTGTATACACAAATAGTTTCTTATTGAAATCCTGGCTTAAGGCCCCTCCAGGCCACGAAAAAATATTTTAGCCAGTTTTCACTTTGAGAAAGTTGTGTGTTGCCTCATGATCGAGAGAAATGCATTCAAGTATACTCATTGGTGGATGGCAATTAAGGTGCTGGCAATACTCAGCGCTGCTCCCTGAATTTAGCAAAAGAGCACATTGCTAATAAATTAATAAGCAGCAGCTATGTTGTAGTGCAGGAAACATGCACATATTAAAGTAGCCACATGCTGCCATGGCTCATCCCTCTCTCTAGTTAAAAGACAGGGAAGCTTAGTGATTCATTGTCAATCAAAAGCCTGCTTGCACTGACACCTGAGCAAACAGAAGCTCAGCCCTCAGACTTTACAAATAAGTTGGACAGGATCCCTGGCTCAATCCATTGCTGAGCTAACCAAAATTGCTGCAGGTCCTAAAAAGACAAGCAGTGTGGGACTGGGGCATGAAGGGCCCACCGGGGGAATGCAGTGATAGGGGCCCACTACATTGGGGTGTGGCAAACTGTAAGAGTGGGTGTGGCCAGTCAAGGGGGTGTGGTCAGCCCATGGAGGGCAACGTACAACGTAAAGAACAAGGACACCTGGTAAATATATATATATATATATATATATATATATTTGGTAAATAAGTCTTTATTTTTACTTGTGATCCATCTTATAAGGCTTTAGTGTGTTTAAGCTACACAAGTAAAACTTGCTGTCAAACAAAAAGCTTCCATTCCCTACATTTTTCGTAGAGTTTTTCTTTTATGCTGCAGTATTATTTTGAAGGACATTAACAAGTTTCATTATAAGGTGCCATTTAGATGGGGTCTGCAGTATGTGTATTGATTCCACTCCCCCATTTCCCTCCGGGCTTCTCTGCTCCTTTCTGGTGGAAAAAAAAAAATGACAGGCTGGCTGGCTTGGGAGGGCACTCACTTACCTGTGTAGAAAGCTCCAGCATCCTGCTCCTCTGGGCGGCCGTGATACCAGGAAGACAGCACACTCCTCCTCCCCTGCTGAAGTGAAAAACACACTACCGACACGGCTCTCTACACCTGCGTGGTAGTGAGTTTGTGACGGAAATGGCCACGCCGCCCAGAGCTGGATTAGCGGCCCAGGGCACTTAAGACAGGGGGGGGCCCTAAAATCTAAAATTAGGAGCAAAGTGTCTTCATTGGGTATAAGGCTGTAAGCATTGACACATCCTGCATTACGACACCTATAACCCGCTAGTACGACATTTACAGCTCTCCCAGAGGGCTCGTCTAGCTTGTCTGCACAAGAAAAGTCATTACTTCCATAAACTAAAATACTTTACATTAAAACAATCATCAAAACCCCACATTAAAATGGGCATTGACACCACACGTTAAAACCAGCAATGATACCGCACACTAAAACTAGCAATGATACCGCACACTAAAACTAGCAATGATACCGCACATTAAAACGAACATAAAAAATAAACATTGATAACATAACACCAATTTTTACTATATATGTCTGTATGTGTGTAGCTATGTATGTATGTATACCCTTATATAATGCAGCAACTATGTTAGAGGATCCTCTATTTTAATAATCAATATTAAAGCAATTATTGCTGTTGGAGCTCTAATTGATAACGATGGTGTGCAGGTTGAATGAGGATCAATCCAGAATGTCTCAAAAAGTCCACAAATGCTTGGGATAATAGACCTCAAAAAGAAAGGGGAAAGACAAAAAAGGGGGGGAGAGGAAAGGGAATAGCAGTCAGCAGATATATAAACAGTAAACCAAATCTAAAGGAAAAGACAAAAAGACACAATAATGGAATATGTGACACAAACCCAACTAGAATAGAGACATATATTGGGGAAAAAACAGGTTATCCCAAAAATAAATGGAAGAGGGGTGATTAATCAAAAAATATATATTTAATAGGTCCAGAGAAATGGCCGTGCAGACCAGAAAGAGCAATAAAAACAACTGTAACCATAAAAACAAATGCGCAAACAATGGAATAAGAAACGTGTCCCGGGTGTAATTGACCAAACATTAACTAACGCTGAATGAGATCCTATCGGCGTGAGAATGCGGCTTGAAAAGAGAAGAAGCGGGATCGGGTGTCCTCCTTCAAAATGTAAGTCTAGAACGGGCGGGATGGTTCAGGCACATCTAGATGGAGATCCGCGGGCACAACAGCAGAGGGGGCGGAGCTTCAACCCCTCCGGGCCTACCGGTGGATAGTCCGGCTGCCCGGCAGGCCAGTCCGAGGCTGAAGACAAGTGACTATCCTGACATACTATTTTTTAGCAGGACCATCTGAACGGACGCTCCTTATCACGAGACTGTCTCCTAAGTATCTCTAAGTCCCACTGTTTGCTACCCAGCTGAGCCTCTGTCGGCCAGAACATTGGGGTAATGAAATTGGTTTAAGTGTCATTAGGTTGCCCAGGATCTCTTACGGGACAATTCAGTATCAGAATTAGCCTCATAAGGCAAGAGTCCATATGATTTCAATGAAGAATCCTTCAAGGGACATGGCATTGATGAACTAGTTATGGCAATTTGAAAGGCCCTTGAATTATTGGATCTGGAAGCTGCTCAGGCTTGGTCTAAGCCAGACATGTATTTTCTTGTTATACATATATTCCTATTTTATGTCCCTTGCCTTCTGAAGAGATGGCTAAGTGGGAACTTCCTCCATTGGTAGATACTATAGGTAGACATGCTTTGGCTTTAATTAGATTTAGCATCTCAGCTTCATCAGTGGTTATCAGGTAAGCACTCTGGCTCAGGTCCTGGGAAGCTGATGGGAAAACAGAAAGTCTTTGGAAGCACTTTTCTTCTGAGGGAAATGTAGAACTTGACATCATTTGTCAGGCGATGGGAGGACAGAAAAACAGTTCTTTCACTGCATTTCAAGCGCCCAAGTCTTAGGGATCAGGGTTTCCTTTTGTGTCCCTCTTAGAACAAAGGTTTAGCCACAACAGGACAACCTTTCACTCCACACAGTGTTCAAGAGAGGGGAAGACAGAAGTGGGCATCCCTGCACCTGGGGTCTAAGCCCACTGAAGCTAACAGTGCACATTGTGGTTCTTTCCAATCCAGTCTCGTCTGGGTTGGGAGCCACCTTCAGCTGTACCTGGGCAATTGGTAGACATTCTATCCGAATATGTGAGTGAGAGGCATTGTACAGATGGGTTACATCTTCGACCTCCAGGGGCCTCTTTTGCATAGGTTGTTAGGATACCAGGGTGTAAGGGCAAGAGCCCAGGAGGTAACCCTGGTATCTAAGGGTTCAGGATCACACAGGCAAAGAGTGAGAGATGATACAACTGTATATATAACAGAAGATAACTGTAAACAATCGCCAATAATAACTAAGAACAATTAAAATAACACCCAATAGCATCCGTTAATCATTATATAGAAATATTTATATTCTTTAGCCAGGCCAGACTGTATAAAACCGCTCTCAGACCAAGTTGTAATTTTCTAGTGGTCCTGCCGGGACTGCATGGATGGTACACCAGTACACTGAGAGTCCAACCAAGCTGTTATTGCTATCTCCAATATATTACACTATAAGGACACACTATACCTGAGCCACTATTAAAATGCATGGGAATTTTCATTCAGACAAGTTATATAAATTGCACTTTTGGCCAAGCTGTAGTTTCAGCAGTGGTGCTAATGCAGTTTCTATGGTAATCCAATGATGGTACACCAGGAAAGGGAAAGTACTCAGAGTTTGGCCAAGCTGTCTTTTTCTGCACATTCAATGTTACAGCAGAGTCTGTATCAGCGGCTGTGACAATCCCTGGCCAAGCTGTTAAGTCCTATTCTCCAGTTCTATTCTGTTCCGGCCAAGTTGTAGACAATCTATGGTCAAGCTGTTGCCAAAGTCAGTAGTCCTGATGCTGTTGCTGAATTACTCCAAAGTCTGACTCCCTGCCAAGCTATTGTTTTAGCATCTCTGTGCCAAGCTGTTCAGCCTGGTGGTAGTAATATTTCTGACGGAATACCACTAGAAATATGGCCGCCATGAAAATACGGACAGGCTAAATGCCGGTATGTAAATTTCTGTGGGAATTTACATACCAGCATTTAGCCTGTCGGTTATATTTCCATTGGTATTTCTACCATCGGAATATCGTAGCCAACCTGTTCAGCTTCATAGACATTGTATATAAACAATTATCTGCCAAGCTGTTCTTTAAATCTTTTTCAACTTGCAGGTCCCAGCCTCTTGGCCAAAGCTATCTATTGAAATGGTAGGAGTCTACACCCTAGCCACTCTGCTGGCACATCAGTTGGGCAGACACTCAAGCAACTCCAATGGAGCAAAGCAGGTTACAAGTTGTTCCAATAAAGATTGACTAAATTGCAGGTTTTGGAGCAGGAACCACGATGGAGCTGGTAGGAGAGGACACTCAAACACCAGGCTCAGTAGAACCTCAAACACACCTGAGTCCCCTTGCAGGTCCTTCTTAAACAGTCCAAATTTCCAACTTTGAAATCCCACCCTGCAGGGTTATTCAAGGTCATCTGGGATGCTATTGGCTTCAAATATAAGGGGATGAAGATGAGAGGAGAGATATGGCATCCCCTTGTGATTTTCCCTCCTGCTGTTTAAGAGCCCAGGGGGTAAATGTATTGAACTGCGAATTCTGCAAATTGCAGATATTTTAGCGACTTTGACAGCTAAATTTAAAATGGCAATGTCTTTAAGGGCAAACTTGCCTTTAAACCTATGTGACAACATGGGCATGATACTGTTTAATATCATGCCTATGCTGTCATATAGGTTCTTTCCACTGGCCTACCATAGAAAAAGGTTAGGAGGCTGCCTCTAAAGTATTCCATTGGTCAATGCTTATCATGAATTATTGTTCCTTTAATGGAGGTACGGAACACTTGGGGATTTTACTCCAGACTTTTTTCTGGTGCAAAAGCCAGACACTTCAGTTTGGCTCACCTTGAACAGGAAAATATGGAACTTCAGCCTTCAGGTGATTTGGCATCTTGGCAGGGAATTCAGGCAATTTTTGGTATCCTTCGAAATAAAGGATGCCTTTCTTCTCATCTGGGAAAGTTTTACACGGCCTTATTAAATTCGCTAAACAGCATTAACATTTCAGCTCTGCCTTTTGGTTTGGCTTCATTATTAGGCACCCCTCTTTTGGGTTTTGTGGAATTATTATCGTACCTGGACATTCTCCTTCTAGCAGATTAGATTGGATCTTATGTTCAAGGCACACCAGTCTTCAGAGTTGGGGAGCCATGAAATTACATTTTCAGTGGTATGGTTCCAGGATGAAGAGAGGCTCCATCAAAGTCCAGGTGCTCAGGGCTGTAATGAACAGTTGACAGGGGCCCAGTCAGTACTATTTGACAGGCCGGTCCAATTCATTCTGCCACTGTAGCGCCCATGGTGTGTGTGAGAGGGAAACCTAAAGTTCTCTGGCAATGTGGGTGACTAACAAGTTTTCCCAACAGCACATAAACAGGTTATGCTTCAGCACTAGGGATTCTCTGGCATTCTTAGTAGTCTCTGTGTCTGTTCCATGGAGATTCTGGTTTGCGACACTTCCCATGTTCTCCAGATAGCTGAATAAGGGGAGTGCCTGTTATCTTTGTGGCTCCAGTTTGGCCATAAAGGGGATTGGGTTATACTAACATTTTAACATGGAGGCAGAGCCAGGAGGAAGGTACCTTTGTAGAAGCATCTTCTATTTGTTCTACATCAGGCTCACATCATATGGCTTTGTTAAAGGCATGGTTGCTGAAGCCACAATAGTGACAAACAGGGACTTTTCGGAGGAAGTTATCTACACTACATTGTAGGCAAGAAAGCTTACATTGGCTGTGACATATCAGAGAGGGAAATACTATATACTGTATATATGGTTTGATGTGAAAAGAAGGATTTCACACTTCTTCTTTAGGTTTTCCCATGTTCTTCATTTTATTGGGCAGTCTTGCCAAGGGCCACAGACTTAGTTCCATTAATGTTCAGGTCTTGGTCCAGAATATTTACTTTTGTAATAAGTTATCCCTTATTCAGCAGGTGTAGATGCTTATTTAGTGCTCTGGTAAACGTTTTCATAGTATCACTGGATTTAAAATTGCATTCACAATATATTGAGACTTTACTTATAACTAGCACACTAATACTTAATTTTCTTTGGATATTCTACTCCCCATCACCCCTGCATAGTAATGAATTGTCAACACCTCTGCTGTAAAGTGAAAAACACTCAGGTAAGGATAAAGGTAGTCAGTCTCAAGTGGATTTGGTGGGGGGCGTGTGACACAATGGACTATCTTGTATACTTACCAGGATCCGGTGCACTGCCTGGACCACTTCACCTGCCTGCCAGGCAGGCAGCTCCTGGGCAATATGGCTCAAGATACCAATGCGATCGCCATTAAATTACATGCATGTGTGCACGCCCAAGCTTTAACGACTCAGTCACATGATCGAGTCCTGCCTCTGGCCCATCCCCTTAGTTTAATGTGGACTCTAAGTCTGCTCAGTGCACATGTATGGTACAAGATCTTCTAGTCTATCTAGCCCTGCTGTCACAATTCTGATGCCAGAACGGTAGATGAACAGGATCCTGCCGTAATCTAGAAACAACGCCCCATCAAGGCGCGGAGTCTAACAAGGAGATGGTATTCACCAGGGAGCAGCCGCAAGAGGCGGTTTGGGTTTAGCTGCTTCTCCCTGCAGGTCGCAGCCCTTGCTAGGAGTACCTAGGCGGAACTTCTTAGAGGAAAAATCCTGAGGGGTTGGCAATAGTAGAGTGTCAGCTCTGCAGACAATTGGTTACTAATGGAATGGCGGCAGAACATTCAGGAGGTGTTTGTTCAGCAGTCAGCAGATTCCACAGGAACAGAGGAGAAGCGCTGTAATGGAGTGTCAGCTCTGCAGACGAGCAGGAGGACAAGGATCCACATCAGAATGCTATGAAACATAAAGAACAGGCACTGAGCGAGATCAAGGCCGAAAGTCTGGGTTTGCTATCTCTATCCATTCTCCTATGGCTCCCACGGGCTCGTCGTTCAAAGCGTGTCTCACTCCACCCAGTCATTACACACTCTCTAGCGCTGTGGGACTCTTCCTCTCGGAAATTTGGCCTCTCCCCTCATCCCTCTCCTTTAATACCTCTATTTAACTCCTCTGACTTCGCACCGGGCCTTTCCCCTAAGGTATTTTCCTCATGGACTTCGCAAGGGGTCCGTTTCTTAAACGATCTCACATCCACGGTAGTGTTCCCCTCGTTTACTGATATCCAATCTAGAATGGGTATTCCCTCTAAATTTTTCTACCAATTTCTCCAGCTCCGTCATTTTCACCATACAGCTAAATCTCGCCTCTCTTCTCGTCCCCTTACTTTGTTTGAAAAACCTCTGCCTCTGCCAGTCCTCTACGAAAGGCCTCATCTCAACACTATACTATGTACTCGCCCCACCTTCTCCAGACCTTAGGGACTCATGAACTGGCCTGGGAACGTGATTTGGGGGAAACCCTTTTGGGCGAGGAATGGTCGGAGATATATAAGAGTGCTGCCTCCAGTTCAATCTGTGTTAAGATAAAAGAGAATGTCTACAAGGTTCTGCACCGATGGTACTACGTTCCCTCCCGGATTCATAAAATTCTCCCAGACTCTTCTGATCGCTGTTGGCGGGGGTGCTCCCATAAGGGTAACTTTATCCACATATGGTGGTCCTGTCCCAAGTTAACAAAATTCTGGGTCGAGATTAAACAATTGATCGAATCGGTTCTCCAGATATCGATACCATTAGAACCTAAATTTTTCCTATTGCCCTTTGGAGCGCCCACGGCGACTCGACACCAGAATAAGCTGGCTAGACATATCTTGTCGGCAGCTACCTGCCAAATCTCAGCTGACTGGAAGCAGCAGTCTCCACCATCAATCCAGGCTATTATCAACAGAGTATGGCAGGTCCAGCGTCTGGAATACATGACCAGCATCATCAATAGGACGTCAAGACCGTTCACTAAGGTGTGGAGCCCCTGGCTCTCGTTTTTCCACGCTTATTCCCCTTTCACTTGATACTATTCATACATTTGTCCGTCATTCTCCACTTAATCCCTCTCCTCTTCCTCTTTCTCTTTTTCTTCTCGGCTATTCTACAGCCTCTCTGTCCTACTCTCTGCCTCTTGCCCTCTGTCCTTGTGGCACTTGGCACTTTCCTCTCTTCCTGACTTCTTTCTCTTAATAAAATAAAAATCTATTGGTCAATCTTTTCACACGCATCACGATTCATCCGTATTATTGTAGCATGACGATCTGATTATATTATACGATTCTTCTGATGTGTACTTGCTCGTTTTCTCTATGATGTTTGTCGGTGATGTTGGTTTTTGACCTTGCAAAAATAAAATTTATAAAAAAGAAAAAAAAGAACAGGCACTGAGGATACAGAGGAGGTGCCTTTTAAACTTTTGGAGCCAAAACTTTAACCAATGGGAGAGGGGCCGAGGAAATTGACAGGATGGGTCTGCGCATGCGCAGACCCGGAGCGAAGATGTCGATGCCCGACCTGGAGCGAGCGGACGGCTGGAGCAGGTAAGTGTGCCGGGGATGGGGTGTATGGCCCAATCGCCCGGCGTGTGACACCTGCTTTTAAGATACCTTTTGGCTTCCGTGATTCCTTAATACTTGCCTGCATTTCTGCACTAGTGATTTTTTATACTTACCTGGATTTCAGCTCAAAGAGACTTCTAAATACCTACCTGTGCAGCTCCAGTGTCATTGCTGTCCTTCACCGCTATTTCTGCTTCACCTTTTCCCTATATTTATTGGGTGCTTCTGCAGTCCTTATTCAGTCTTTTAGTAGCTTATACTTACCTGCCAGTCATATTTTGTACCAGCATCGGGGGGCCACGACCTGAATGGTGCAATCAGTGAAGGCCATGTCTCCTTGCGGTGGTCACTGGTGAAAACCTACTCCACATTAGACTCTGCACCTCCTTTGCGGGTAGAGTTAAATCAGACTAAATATATTGGATCCACTGCTATTTCTGTGTGTTCCTGACAGGGAGGAGAAGAGGGATGCACTGCATTTGCTATTGAGATTTGATGATGTGGGGAAGGGAGGGTGCACTGTGTTTTGGAGATATGTTGATGTTGGAAGGGACGATGTATTGAGTTTTGGTGATTTCATAATGTCGGGGTGTTGTATTGTGTATTGGGGATTTAAGAATATGGAAGGAGGAATGGTTTAATGTGTGTTCGGTATCTGATGATGTTAGGGAGAAGATTTGCTGCTTTTTAGGAATTTGATGATGTGGGGAGTGGATGTACTATAATTATTTTAATAAACTACAATCTCTACGTATTTTGAAAAATCAAATAAATAATATAAATAAAAAAATCTACAATAAAATGAGCAAGGTTAATAAGGACATTACAGGGGTCTGCAGGGGTCACGCACAAGAAAGTGGAGGTTCACAAGCAGACAGTAGGATTGGAGAATAGAGCACAGGGAATCAAGATATTAAAAAATAGATGTAGTTTTGTTACGTTGTCAATATTATTGCTAAACTGCCACTAGTAACCAAAAACTCTAGATCCCACACCGGCTTATCCCTACTATGTATTGCATAACACCTGTTAGCAGTGAATGTTTCAGTATCATTTACACTTAGGTTCTCTTGACCATTCATGGAACTTTGACAAAGAAGGAATCGAAAACCTGCTGATCTGAATACAATATATAACAGCTCTGGTATCTCCTCTTCAGACATAGACCTTCTCAAAGGTCTTCTGCTGCACCCTCCGGTTCTCAAGATACTGAAATATATTTATTCATGGATACAAGACCGCAATGGGCACCACCAAAAACGTCCGTGACCCAACCACAGAAGTTGGCAGAAGAGGTGGCTAAAACTTCTGCCTCCCTCAACACACAGTAAAATCTGATATAACATCTCCTCCTGACCTTTGACATATCCAGAAGTCACAGTACTATCTAAGGAATTTTCTATTATGCCAACCTCTTTCTATGTTCAATTCCAGTGGAAGGTAGGTTTATTCAAACTACACAGATGACTTAAACTAAAATTATTTTTTGTTGATCTGTCTGGGTCCTCCTCAACGCCTTTTAGGTCCAATAGCACATTTGACCCTACTTTCAATAATCCTTCAATAAAAGCCTTTATTATAAATGCAGACTTGTAAGAAATGCCAGATTAAATCTAACCTTACTCCCTCAGAGCAGAAGGCTTTGAGGGAGCTATCAAATAACAGTTATTTCTGAATTTGACCAGCCGACAAGGGAGGTGTGTCAGTGTGTAACCAAATTTTGACAGATAAATCATCCTTCTCTATATTCTCTACAAACGGACGAGTGCACCTGTGGCACCAACCCAGGTGCTTCTGTAGTGTTGTTGGCTACATTTTCCTGGCATGGTTTGGGTGCAATCATTCCCTTAGAAGGCAAGGTCAATGCTAATCACTATTTTATGGTACTCTTTATTCTATGCTGCAGCATTGCTTTGCTAATGAGATAGGTGTCTTCCAAGATGACAATGCTCTCATCCAAAGAACATGTTTGGTCACCCAATCATTTGATAAGCATGACCTGGATAAGGGTAATAGTTGGGTAATCCATATGTCATGGCATTTTCAGTCCCAGGATCTGAACCCAATTGAGCATTTCTGAAACATTCTGGGATGATGCCTGAGACAGAATTTTCCACCACCATGAACCAGGCATCAGTTGAGTGACTTTCTTGTGGATCAATGGTGCTGCATCCTCCCTGCAAGTCATAGTGGCTGCACATGGTGGGGCAAATACCTACTAAGTTACTTTATATTGGTGTTTCCATTTATTGTACATTTCTTGTATTTGACAACAAGCAAGTCTTTTGGTAAATTTTCTATTATCTATTGGCTTGTTAGCACTATACTCAAGCATTCTTAAGCACTACATTAACCCAAAAATGGACACATTTATATTAGATTGTGGATCTTGGTAAAAATTCATTGTACTGCTGAATACATGCAGTGATACTAATTACAATAAAGATCAATTGTGAAAGTACAAAAGTGCAGAAATTTTCTATTTCAACAAATGGCCCTAATTGTCAATCTTATGCATGTATAGATGTATGTCTACATACCTGTATTTATAACTACCGCCAGAGAATCAGTATGTGCCTACTTGCGCAGAATTGCAGAACTGACTGGAAATGGGTTTAATCGAAAGAGTGAAAACATAATTTTAAATTTCTGCCTACATCCACTTTCAGACAACCCCTTCACTAATTTTAACATTTCTTTTTTTCACCTAAAATGCCTCTTGGTTTAACCTCATTTAAGTCTTACAGAAATCAATAATAAGGGGTATACCTTTATTATTTATGTCACATTTGTTGTGTAAATGTTTCTATTTTTGGTTCATTTTGTTTACTTTGGTCTGATTTAAATTAACTTGCCTTCCAAAACATATGTATTTTTCTTTTGGGTAGATAAAGCTAGCACTCAGCTCCTCCTATTAAGAGATGCTGAATTCTGAATTCCTCACCCCATAGACCTTCTCAAAGGTCTTCTGCTGCACCCTCCGGTTCTCAAGATGCATCTGCCCATGTACTGAACATCCTAATTGGAAACTTAACATAAAGCAGAAGGGGAAGATTAGCTTGTGTGTGAATAGCTTAATGCTAGAAGCTCCAGTGCTGTTGTACTCTGTTTTTCTTTTTATCTAGAGATTTACAACACTGGTGTCATGATTCCTTACTTACATGATGAAAGTTCTGCTAGCTTCTCTTCTTACTATTTATAGACTTAGATACAATGCTGTGCGTTTGGAATATAAACTGAAAAAACAATTACAGAAATAGTCCTGAAGAGAACATGCTCAAAACATAATGATGCAGACAGAAGAATATCATTCTTACCTGGTATTATTGTTTTTGCTACAACATAGTCCGTCGGGCAAACACTAAGATAGGCATTATTACAAGCACGAAGGTAAACTGCTCCATATCGCCACCGGACTTTGAAAGCTGTTTCTTTCTCTGTGTTATGCCCATTCACAAGTATGATGTTTTTTCTTCTCTGTATTGGTCAGATAAACAATCTGAATCAGTGTGACAGGAGCAATTTAATTACCAGTAATTTACATTCATTTATGATCCGGTCATAATATATTTTTATACGTTTAACACAATACTTAATTTAATCCTTCATTTTTTATCTAACAAGTCCCAGTATAACTAAAATGAAAGCACATATATTTACACATACAGTATATTCTGATCTTATTAAACATTATAGGACTTATTTAGAACTGAACGCACATCTGTTTTCATACTGCATATGTCATAGTTGTCTACTCTTCCGGAATGTCCAGGAGACTCCTGAATTTTTGGGTGTTCTCCCGCACTCCCAGGAGAATAGGACAACCTCTCGCAAGAGTAGGGCAACCTCCTGCATTCTACCATGTTTGTTGGTGAAGTGGGTGGGGTGGAGCTAATCGCTCCATTACCTGTGCTGTAATTGGACAAAATTGGTATAGTTTAGCAGAGGGGTGGGGCCTAGAGATGTAATTTCCATGACCACGCCCACAGGATGCTGTCTGGAGATCTCCCCTGGAGATCTGCAATGTTAAATGAAAATAAAGTTGAATCAAGTGAGCCAAGCAACAACGGTCATTGTTACACTAATGCAGGATGATGAACAGTGTTGGACACCCATGCAAAGTTGCTTACTATTTTTTTACTTTTTTACAATAATTACCCCAACACAAACCACCCAGGGGTGCTATGATGAGCCCCAGTGGTATTAGACTTATTTTTTTGGTTATGGGGGAAAGGCACGTATATCATCATAACTTTTACTAACTAAAATATAAACAACATGTCCAAGGGATAATGACCTATAGCAACATGTACGAGTCTCTTACAGAAAAATTTGCTTTTAACTTTCTTTAAATCGCATTTTTAGCTCAGCTGATTGAGCTAGAGTTTCAATAAGAGTTAAAAATGTACGATTTCCAAAAACAAAATTTTGATTGTCAAAAAGACACACATTCATTTTTGAAAAAAACATCTCAAAAATTGTTCCTACTGTTGTTAATAAATCCCCAAAGTTCTATTTTGGGATCATCTGCTACAAGAGCTTTCATTTTGAGTGATTCATGAAAATTGTATTTATTGAGGTACTAGACATCTGAGAAAATCAACAAAACAATATTTTTTCCAGTTCACGTCATTTTACAATTTCTCCATGTAGTATACATCACCCTCTTTCATTCTCTATCTCTCCCACTCTTGCCCTCAGATCAACTTACACTGGCTCAACCCCATTCAGTAGCTGTAAACCTGTTAGTTGTGCCCATACTAATGTGCTGAATATACCCCTTGCACCCCAGTATACTCAGTTAGTATAGCACAGAATAATGCAGTATCTGAATACAGGTCAGCATGTAGTATGATATGATGGGCCTGTTTCATTGAAGCACGCAAAAGAAATGTATTGTGCGTTTTTTTAAAAACTTCCGAATTCCAGCATACGCATTCAACTACAAGCGGATCTGAAGAAACGTTGAATATGGGTATAGGTACGCTCTTCTCTGACACACTGCAGGATACGTACAATACATATGTGGAATATAAAGTCCCAGGAGAACGCACAGAAAAAAAATAGAAAAATGAATGGAAAAACATTGAACCAATTTTTTATTTTTGTTCCCCTTCCCCCTTATGAAATATATTTACATGATGTTACTAATGTCTACTATACATAAGATGCATTTTTTACAGTTGCTCTTCATTGCAAACACATGTTCTAGCATGCATGCACGGCCGTCATCACTATCACTCTGCACTTACACCTGACCTGTAGCTGGTGCAAAGGACACAACAGTAAAACATCTACGTACCTTAGAGATGCCCAAAGCTTAAATCGGGTGCTCAAGCTTGGCACGCCATTACTGTAAATTGACTACGTGCATACGCCCAATTCCCCTCCCCATTTTGCCCATAAAATCGCAGGCTATCGGAAGTGTCCATTTAGCTCGAACATGAATTGCGCACACTTGCGCTATCCTGCATATAGTTCGTTTCTGCACAGAACAATTTAACACAAAATACGTAAAATATTTCCATTTAGGTTCCTTAATGAATCTGGACCAATATGTTGTGTTGTTCCATGATAACAAACAGACCTTTGCTTATAACAGTGCTGATAACATAGGCAAAATACAATAGTAAAACTGTTTTATTTTTGATTGCTTCATTTTAAATAAAACCCTATTACATTTTTATTCCAAACCTGGAACCCTAGACAAATTTGCCTATAGTTCAGTATGTCATTCAATAAAGCCAGAAGGAGGGGTGGCCCAGTGTGCTATTATCTACAATACATATCTGAGCCTTCATTGTTAATACATTTGGGTAAAGGCAAAACTTTGAGGTTCTCTTAAACCTTAAATACTTTGTACTCAGGCAGTGGGAAAGAGGTTATGCTGCTCTAAGATAGCAAGCCTGGCAAAACAATTGGGAGTTAAAAGGGCTTTTACTTGAAACGGTATCTGTTTTGTAAACTGGACACAAGGCCCGCTCATAAAAGAACTGTCTGGTTGCTGTGGTTTTAGTCAGTGGTCATAGTGGAAATTTAGAAGTGGTGGCATGGACAATGCAAGAGAATGGAATTTGATGGTTTTACAATGAAGGCAGTAGGAGAAGTGGCGGTATGGCGTACCACCATATATATCAGCCTACTCTGATCACTAGTTTTAGTGCTGATTTGTACATTTGAGCAATGCACGTAAATAACCTGCGTTTGCCTGCCTTCTATAAGTCCTTGCCTAGTTGTATCATCTTTGGAAGTGCTCCATGAGGAAATACATAAATGTCAGTAAATTAAAACTGGATATGAGAGTGATCATATACAAGCAACATAGCAACAGTTTTTTTAAGCTCTGTAAAATGTATTTCAGAAAAAAAGATATTGAACATGATTAGACAGAATTTTCATCTGAATTTTTCTTACCAAGGCAAGGTACTTGTCATCTTTGCTAGATAGCCTGACTATCCTGGTTCCAGAATCCATTTGAAAGTGAAACACGGAAACTGTTTTAGAGGTGGTTTTCACGTCCTCCCCTACAAAAATATGAAGATTGATTAATGGACCACATCATTATTAGTGCCTTTAGTCTAAAAGATTTTTAAATAGTTCATAGCAATCTTCATGGTGGTTGCAGCCTTGTATACAAAGCTACTAAAAAAAAAATTGCCTTGCCATGAAACATTAAGTGTGATTAAGTTTGATTTATATCTGGACTGTATTATGCTAATCAAACAAATTTATAAGCTGCAAGGTGCTTTGCAAGGTGTCTGGACTCTGCTGTGTTTGATTAATTCACAAGAACGGTTCATTGTACATTATAAGGGCAGAGATACTAAAAGCTCAGCAAGTCCAATTCTGCATTGTGAGAACCCTGAATGACAGTTTCGGGATACAGGCGAGTCCGATATTGCAGTGCAGGAATCCTGCATGATCAATCGAGGAGACCTTTGGTTTCCAGTCCTCAACAAGTAACCTGAGATATGTGTGTTCCTAAAGGGAGGATATTCTGTTTGGCCATAAAGAGGTCCACGCTGAACTACATAGGATTAATTTGGATGAGACTATCCTAAAAGTTTTCCCTGCTTGCAACTGGGGACTATCCTAAAGTCCTGATTACTATCTATCACATTTTTACTGTTTTTAGAATCTGGTATATTCACTGTTTTGGTGTTGATGTGTGTATTATTTTTAGAATGAAAGGTTGAATAGTGTTTATGTCTCTGACTTATATATTTAAGAAAAGAGTTTAAACAATAATTTATGCCTGTCTGATAGTTATATAAAGTGCTTCTGATTTATTTGTATTTTGTTAGTGTTATATAATGGACACAGACCGCCATAGAGAAATAGCTAATATAGAATTAGCAATGTATTTATATTGGTATACTATTTACTATCTACTTATACTATATATTATCACTCATTAGCGCCTGATGACCTTTTTTTTGTTTGGTTCATTGTCTAGTTTGAATGTGACAACAACTCTTTTGCTTTTTTCCTTTCTGGCTAATAAAAGTGCAATTTACTTTAATCTATTTAATAAAACTACTGTTGTAATGTAGCCTACCATTTATGAACATAGGTATCTCTCTTGCAAGAATGAGCAGGAGAAATGAAGATCTGGAAAAATCACAATGAGTAATGTCAAACTCAGGAAATCATGTAAGTTGTGCTGTGGCAGGATGATGGACATTTGAAACTTTAGTTGCACCTTCATTCACCCACCAACTAACCAGTGAGATTAATGAAATGACATATTTAGATGTGATATTTACACTTTTGAACTGTGCTCTGCACTTCTAGATATCAGCGATGTCCCCCTGATGCAGAAAGTAAACGTGCACTAGACGGGCCATCAAAGCGCACAGTTGCAAAACGTCATAAATTAGGTATTCTGTGTTTACTTGATAAATACTGTTAGTATTAATACAGAATATTCACCTAAGCACCTTAAAGCAGACAATCTTATAAGGATTCCAGTCCACAATAATTAAGTATTACGATAATGCCTAAATCAAAACCAAAATGAAGAGAGGGAATAGCTATATTCCACAGCTTACTATCAATAAAACACTAGATGCAATTAAATGTACTTTAATTTAAAGAGTCATGTTGCTATAGGGCAAAACTATTTTTATTTCAGAACAAAATTAACAACCCAATACTCTTCTACTAAAGCATATTTTTATAGTCTTTAAGACTAGTCCATTATAATACATTGAATATATATATATAACAGCATGCTACACTCAAAATATTGAGACAGAAATTCACTTGCCATGTACGATAGCCAGATATCGATGACTCCTAGCTTGCAAAGTGACCCATGGAGGACACCGCTTAATAATGAACAACTCTTGCATAGAAGGAGGATTCTGTCCTGGAAGAAGCATGCTCTTGATTCCTTGGGGATAAATAAAATGCCCTTCCAAATTTCTAAAACTGGCGATGCAGCCTGGCTTCAGGTGCATATCAAATGCAGTGTTTGTAGAAAAATCATGTTCCAGTTTGTTCTCTGAAGACAAAAAATTATGAGCAGACGTTTCAAGGTGGTACTTTCCTGATTTGAATCTCAAAACAAAACCACAGCTTGCAAGGCAGGGAGTAGTAAGGTCCACATAGATTCTGCTTTTCTCTATATCAACTCGAGCATAGCAATTGCTCTTTAGATGGTACAGGACTATGTGGGCATGAATGGCTAAATGAGGTATCCATTGATTTTCACTAGAGCGAGTTCTACCAGAGCAGAAGACCTTTTCTCCATCAGACTCCAAGTACTTATGAGAAAACAATGATTTTAAAGTCCAGGTCCCGTTATCATTATTTATTAATTGGAAAAGACCTTGTTGACATTTCTGGCACGCTGTAAAACATCTGACAGTTCCTTCTTCTGTTATTACAAGGTTCAACCCATCTTGTGATTTCAAGTCCACCACAGGCTTGCCTTCCTTGCTACCCTTGTGTGTAAGTTCCCAAATCTAAGAGACGTAAATAATAGAAAATGAAACGGTCTACTATTATAACGAGCTTGCATTGTCGACAATACAATTGCATTATATGCAATATAAGAATCACTTTATAAAGAAGCAACCTGAAAAATACAAAATATTATAATGTTATTGGCTAAACATAATACCAAAAAAAGCACATACATGAGCTAAACCATGAGATGCTTCCTGATGCCTGTAAAAGAGCTCACCCAAAGAATCACCCATTTCTGCATGTCCAAAGAATATTTTTTTAAAAAATTTTCACAGTAAGGATAAAATTATAACGTAAAAGCAACTTTAAAGGTTTTAATTAAAAATTGTATACAAATATTTATGATTATATGCAAAAAATACACCAATATTTCTGGGAGAAAAAACAGCAAATCAGAGGTCTCTGAGCATCTCACAGTCACACTACTACTTCTACTACTACATAAAACTTTTGCTCTGTTTGAGAGCTTATGGTAAATTTTACTTCAAAACTTCAGTAACTTCAAATTGAATGCTTAATGTAACTGAAAACCTGAAACAAAAGCAAGCATAATTGGTGCCATGTCCTCCATTTTCCATTCTTTGTTTTTAGTATTAAAGTAATTTTATCATTTTTCAATAAGCATTGTCTAAGCGATTTCTGTTTCCAAAGCACAAAGTAATTTATTTAGCAGATGCAAAATTTAGCAGTTCAATACATAATTATAATACAGTACAGCCGATACCAAAAGATACATACATACCGCCACGATCGCTGCGCATTTCTACTGGATCCAGCTAGAACAGTACTTCACTCCAGAATACTGTGGTCAGAGAATGACTGGCCTAGCTAGTCCCAGGGAGCTTGTATATATACATTCAGTGTTACAGAGAAGACAATACAGATGACCTGGCTTGCTTCTATAGGTCCAGACTTCAGGAGGGTCCAGTGTAAACAGGTCATAGGCTAATTCAAACAACACCCTCCAAGGGTGAGTGTTAACATTCCAGATGATTCTCCCGCCCAGAAACCAGTTTAAGCTAGTCTATTCACAATACACAGTCAGTAACATTTTAAATATTTATTCCCTAACATCGCTAACTAGAGTATGCAATGTGCGATCCCTACGGTGAATGAACCGAACAACTGCTGATGAATAGAGGATTAAAATGATACTAAACATGACATATTTCCTGCAACCTGAACCTTAAGTATTAAGTGTACATATAACTTTAAAATATATATATCTATAAACCAAATACCATCTGCTCATAAATCACTGTGGAATGGCAGCATTATAATATGAAATATATAAATAACTAAAAGAGAGAGTGAGAGTGTGTGCGTGCGTATTTTAATGCGTGATCGTGCCATGCCATGTGTTACGTGGCATACTGATCGCAATCGCACGGTAAGACAAAATTAACCAATATACTTTCGTCCATCCAATTATGCGACTTCGACAGTTCCGCCCTTTAATAGTATAATAAACTATCACCTTAAAGATTTTATATGCAGGATCTCAGTACCACGTTTCATTGCTCTGTAATGTAAGTCCCCCTTGGTGTATGACCACACTGTCTGTAGATCTAAACAGGTTACCATAAGAGAGTCTTAATCCTCAAAACAATTTTTTTTACTTTTACTGTAGACCGTATACCACTGCAGCTTGGAGATAACCTTTTTGTATGCCCTTCAAGGGTACAATAAAACATGTAATACATTATTTGGAAGGGTACATAGTACGATAGAACATGTATCAGTAATATAGAATATTCTACTACAGTTCTTCATGTCTAACATGTTCATCCGTTCAATGCATGTCTTTAAGCTCAGACAACATTTAAACACTTCATGTTCACCAATAACATCCTCATCCCGAGTTAAAATATACATTCCAATAATATCAACATTTCTTTTCTTCAACACTTTAGGGACAGGCTATTGTCTGTTCGTTCTTCCTAGTCTCCCAATACTCAAGTTTCTTTGTACATGAAACAGTGATCGGCTTGCCAAATATTGGGAGACTCCATACTAAAGGACCTAGGTGTCGTACTTTTCCCCTAGTGACCTCCCACCCATAATGCGGGTACCTCAGGAATATTTAGTGGAAACAGAACTAGTCCTACTCTATATAATCTCGGAGGCACATGAGAGAACCTCCAGCACTCACTTAGTTTGGTCTAAAACCTTACAACTGATTTTCCCTCTGCCAACTCACATGCCATTTTCAATCCCACACGTTCAGCTACTTGGCTAAGTGAGAAGGGCAAAGTGCTCTATCTCTATAACACTTTCTTCAAATATAACAGTATCCAGTACATGTCTGGCTAACAGTGAAAAAATATAAAACATGAAAATTTTACATTTTCTAGGGTTTCACATTATGTCATTGTCTTGTGGCAAAAATCCTACTCCAATGTTCTACACAGAGATGCATATCTGTATGTCTAACCTATAGCGATCCCTCCACCCTTTTTGCATAAATATAAAGGCAAACTTTGCACAGGAGATAAAAAAAAACAGATATGCAATCTATAAAACATGAATCATATTCCTACAACAAAAACCTTCTTGCTTAAAATCAGCAGCTTCTATACACATTAAAACAAACCCCTAGCTGCTTCTGTGACTTATGTCAATCTAGTGTGTGTATCCCTGAGTCCGTCTGATGTCACAAATGTCTTAGCCCCATGAATGAGACTGTGTCTACATCTTTTTGTATCTCTATACAAGAGAAGAGAGAGATACTAACAGATGTAAAGAATGAGAAAATAGGAGAGCAACGAATAATAAGAATAGGAGAATTTGAGTACAAGGATTTGAGTACAAACAGAAAGGCAGAAAAGGAGATTTTACAGTAAACATGACAGCTGGATTGGACACTATGGGATGATGGCTGTATTTTATTCCACTAATCCCCTTAGCTATTCGCTAAACTATGACCCCTCCCCATACTTAACTAGGGGGTCTTACGTCAACCGTGCAATCCAGTGTCGTCTGTCGTTAGCTCATATGGAACTTGGTATCACCATAACTATATACCTTTGTGACAGACTTCCTAGCTTATAATAGAGAAGTGAAAAATTAACTCTTAGTGACTCATACTTAATATCTCACAGGTGTTTCTATCTGGAACACATAAACGACATTTTAGAGCAAAGTATGTACATACTTCATTTTTGAATAATGACTCTCAGCCAAACACATTATCATGAGCCACTGCAGCCTTAAACAAAGAGAGTTCCAATGATCCATTGTTAATTTGTCTTTCAAGAGTATTTTTTTTCACTTCTCTATCCCACCCCCCTAATCACTAAATCTATATTTCTTTTGTCTACCCTTATCTGTGAGAAGAAAAGACAAGATAGTTATCTTTACAGAACAAATTAAACAAACATTTTCATTCCTTACCATCGGCCAGCGACCAGGAAAGCAAACACAAGACAACATTGTCACTCACCGGACCGTGAGTGCCTCTTCCCGGACATTTAGGAACCGTGGCCGTCCTCCATCCTGAGGGTCTGCGCATGCGCAGCCCTTTCCTACCCTTCAGTGTATGTCCCTTTAACTTAATTGGCAGATCAGGCAACACTCCCTATATTAAGCACCTGTGGTCAACACCACGTTGCCTGATCTGGGAGTCTCATTCCCCATGAGTCTCTGAAGGTGTTTCCTCGTTTGTTCAGCGCTGCTGATTCCTGCGGTTTCCAAACCACTTCTACCTCTGTGGTTTCCAAACCACTTCTACTACTGTGGTTCCCATACCACTTCTACCATCAATTGTATCATCGTGACTGTTAGCTGATTCCTATCCGCTGCCTCCGTGCACTACAGTCTTCTAAGCCACTTCAACTCTATCTCATATCATTGTGACTGTTTGCTGATTCCTATCCGCTGCCTCCGTGCACTTCAGCCACTCTCCACATCTACTCACCTGTTCATCATCAAGACTGTGAGCTGATTCCTATCCGCTGCCTCCGTGCACTTCAGCCACTCTCCACATTTACTCACCTGTTCATCATCAAGACTGTGAGCTGATTCCTATCCGCTGCCTCCGTGCACTACAGCCTCCAGCCTGCAACTCGTCTGTGTTCCAACATCGTGACTGTTAGCTGATTCTTATCCGCTGCCTCTGTGCACTACAGTCTCCAGCGTACAACTCGTCTCTGTTTCCACATCGTGACTGTTAGCTGATTCCTATCCGCTGCCTCCGTGCACTACAGACTCCAGCTTGCAACTCGGCTGTGTTTCATCATCGTGACTGTTAGCTGATTCTTATCCGCTGTTCCTGTGCACTGCAGTCTTCATCTCATCTCTCCCGTGCTTCCTCGAGACTGCTGCTATTATTGCCATCCGCTACTCTCCGTGATCAACAGCTCCTGGTCTACTCTGCTCACCCGTGTTCCATCGCTATTTGCACCTGCTGGTTGCTACTGGTTACCTCCGGGGATCCGCAGAGTCCTGCTGCTGCTGCCAGCGCTAATCGTCCATCTACTGCTGATCCGCTCTCCACGCCTTCCTGTGTTCCGCTGGTCTCTACCCGCCTGTCAGCATTGGATTCCTGTCTCATCCGCTATCCTGCTGCTAGATCATCACCATTCTCCTGGGTCCTCCAAGAGTCCAGTCCGCGTTCTACCGATTCCTGTGGATTCGTGTCCCTGTTGGTTTACTTACCTGTGCGCTGCACCTACTAGACCTCTGCTTCATCTATCCAGGGACTTCTCATCCTGCCGGCCTCCTGCCGCTCAGGTATCGCTGCGCTCCTGTCTGACAGCCTGCTTCTGAACCACGGTATGCATACTTCTCATTGACTGTGCTGGTGTATTGCATACCTTGCTGGACTGAGTTTGTTCTCCTCTGGAGTTTACTATCCGCTGAGACTATTACCATCATTGACTGTACCATCTTGTGCCGGATTACTTCAAGAGACTTTCCATATTTGCAGTGCTGTTCAGTCATTCATATATACATATCTATATTGTGCATATTACTGTGGATCGTGTTAAGGTGCCGTGTTTACCCTGTGTTGCAGTCTCTCCCCGTGCACCTCCTCACATATATATTCAGTGGTACAACTTGCTAGTAGCAGACCACTGATTCCTGTTTCCAGTATCACCTGTTCCAGTATCCTCTCACATAGCAGTGGTACAACTTGCTATCGCAGACCACTGACTCCCCGGATACCTCCACTTGGATTCCATTCCTTCACCCAGACAGCGGTACAACTTGCTATCCGCAGACCGCTGACTCTCATCACTTCCTCGTTTCTGTTGGACATTCCTCCTCACTATAGCAGTGGTACAACTTGCTATCGCAGACCACTGACTACCTTCACGTGTCCTTGTCCATACAGTTCCTCGTGTACTATTACCTCCATATTACCAGTGTTGCTAGTCATAGACTTTCCTGAGCATCTCATCATCTGCTATTTACTGTTCCGTGATCACCCTGCTACCAGAGTACCCTATTACCACCTACATTGCTCTGGTAAGCCTACCACCTGGTGATTCCTGGGTAAAGACTCCTAGTGCCCGTGACAAACATAAAACAAACAAGCACTAACAACAAAATATACTTTTAAATCAGTTTTTTTCTAAACCTGCACACTAATACTTAGCACAGTTTAACATTTACCCTGCCTGGTTGTAGGACTACAGGTATGACCTGACCTCTAGAGTTGGCTATAGCTCTCCCCCAAGGCATTTGCTGCTATGAGGTGTGCAGGCAACTGTTGAGAAACCCCTGAGACTTGTGTGCGCCTTTTCTGTGGGTGTCTATGTGATTCCCCCTTAGGTGGCCCAAGTCTCTTTGCTTCCGCTCTTGTCGTTGTACAGTCCTTTGCTTGGTGTCCCGTTTTAGTGCATTTAAAACACTTCCTCAACTCATGTTGTTTCTTTTCCTTAAACGAGGGGTTAAATGTATGAATCTCCGGATTCTTCATCTCCGGCGTGTTCGCCTCTTCAGCGCTTAAATTTAAAGCGGCGCTGCATTGTAAAGGGAAGTTTCCCTTTACAATGCAGCGCCGCTTTAAATTTAAGCGCTGAAGAGGCTGTACACGCCGGAGATGAAGAATCCAGAGATTCATACATTTACCCCCAGGTGTTATTATACTGTGGTCGTGTGTGCAGTCCCTCTAGTGCTTGGATACTTACCATCATTAACCTATCACTTAGTGTCTCTTTCTGTTTATTTATATTTCTATCATGTTCTATAGCCTACTCCCTGAGAGCATCTACAGTGATCCCTCTCCAGTTTGGTAATGAAGTTTGCACCCTTATTTTCAAATTTTCCCTGAGGCCATCCATTAAAACTGAAACAGCTACCTCCCTGTAGTGTACATCATCCTTTATGTCTGATAACCCAGTGTATTTTGCCATCGCTATCAGAGCTCTAGAAAGATAGTCTGCTACATTTTCACTATCCTGTTGTTTGATAGTGAAAATTTTACTCCAGTCCACTACCAAAGGAAAGTATAAGGCCAGCTGAGAAATCATGTGGTTAATATTTTCCTGATTATCATCATATGTTAAGGACTTCTCTTCCTCCAACATACAATCCTTAAGAAACTTTTGTATATCAATACCGGGAGGAAGACAGGCCCTAAACACCACTCACCAATCTTTATTAGTTGGCTCATGTGCATAACCCAAATCTCTAACAAATTTCTGACACTTGGCTAAATCTTTCCTAGGATCTGGGAAATCAGATATAATTGAACGCAGTTCAGATCTAGTCCATGGACAATGCATTTCTACATGTCTTATGGGAACTAGGCCATCTCTGTCCGCCTTCCCATTGGGAACTCCTATTGTGCAGACAGAATGCAAACCTACCAAATCACTACATTCTGAACTAGTTGCTGGAATTGCTGTTGCAGAATAATGGATGTCCCCCCTTCTATTAATTTCTACATTATTCTCACCAATTTCAGCCGCTGCCCCTGCTGGTGGAACCGTTCCCTTTCCTTGTCCAGGTGGTGCCTCTTGCATTTTACTAGCATGGGCAGTGGCCGAAATGACGGTGGGTTCACCTTCTTCTCTTGATACATTATCCTTAACATAAATTATAGGATACAAGTTACTGGTTAATTCTTAACATTTTTGGTATCGGCTGTACTTACCACCCCAACCGCATTTGGTTGCGAGGGCACATATGCGCTCAGTTCTCCAAGCTTTGCAACGCTCACTTCCGTTGTGTGCGTGCTTTGCGCCACGCTTATTTCCGCTTAGCACGCGCTCCCTTGCCACGTGTACCCTTCTTGTTGCCACAATTTTAAACAGTCATCATGTTTAATTCTCGTTTTTGTTGGTTTAATCAACCGTACTTTATCTGTAACATTATTCAACACCTCTGAATTGAAACTACCGATCTTTGGAAAAGGTCTCACAATCCTTAGTCATCTTGACCCATTTGTCGCAATACGCCATTGTGTACGCACCATATTTCTTAAACATAAAAAACTGCGCCGAACCAATCGGCCCTTCCTTAACCTCATCAACCATTTCTAACATTTGTTTAGAAACCTGTTCTCACCGTATACCTTGTATACTACTTATTCAAATCATATACTTCTTCAATACACCGTATACTACTCACAATACTGTATATTACTGAAAAACTGCACCGTATACTACTCAAAATACCATATACTACTAATAACCACACTGTATACTACTCAAAATACCGTATACTACTAATAACCACACTGTCTACTACTTAAAATACCGTATACTACTGAAAACAACACCGTATACTACTAATAAACCGTATACTACTGAAAAACACTGTATAATACTTATAAATCAACACTGTATGCTACTCAAAATACTGCATACTACTAGAATAGTGTTCTCTTTTCAAACACAACCTCGGCCGTCCAGTCCACCTCGTCAGGCAGCAACCGATATCCCTGTCTTTTCAACAGTAAATCACCTCTTTGTCTGTCTTTTTTCAACAGTATACAAATTCTTCTCTTATCTGTCTCTTTTCAACAGTATACAAACTCTTCTCTTATCTTTATGCATACCATTTACATACAACCTTTTGTTTTCTGCACAGAAAATAAATTCCCCAAACAATAGTAATATCTTTTCAGAAGCTTTAGCAAGTCATTATGCTGTACATATAACAAACTATAAAACGACTGTTTAAACAAGTGACAATATCACCGGAAGTACACATACACTATGCGATGCAATACATTTTAAAACGTAAAACAATAAAAAGAAAGTTTTCTTTCTTGTCCCTAGATTCAAGTTAGCTCTCCTTTAGATTATGCAACAATGGACATTCAGTTTCACAACACAGAATGAACAACAGGTTTTGAACACATTGCATTCTTTCCCGTATGTGACGCGTCTTCCAGCCTTTGTTGAGGAACCGAAATCCGTATGTGTTGCGTATCCTCCAGTAACGTAACCTCTGCTGCGAGCCCCCAAATTATTAAAGTAATTTTATCGATTTTTCAATAAGCATTGTCTAAGCGATTTCTGTTTCCAAAGCACAAAGTAATTTATTTAGCAGATGCAAAATTTAGCAGTTCAATACATAATTATAATACAGTACAACGATACCAAAAGATACATAAATACCGCCGTGATCGCTGCGCATTTCTACTGGATCCAGCAAGAACAGTACTTCACTTCAGAATACTGTGGTCAGAGAACGACTGGCCTAGCTAGTCCCAGGGAGCTTGTATATATACATTCAGTGTCACAGAGAAGACAATACAGATGACGTGGCTTGTTTCTATAGGTCCAGACTTCAGGAGAGTCCAGTGTAAACAGGTCATAGGCTAATTCAAACAACACCCTCCAAGGGTGAGGGTCAAGATTCCAGATGATTCTCCCGCCCAGAAACCAGTTTAAGCTAGTCTATTCACAATACACAGTCAGTAACATTTTAAATATTTATTCCCTAACATCGCTAACTAGAGTATGCAATCCCTTCGGGGAATGAACCGGACAACTGCTGATGAGTAGGGGATTACAATGATACTAAACATGACATGTTTCCTGTAACTGTTTCCTGTAACCTGAACCTTAAGTATCACTAAAGTGTACATATAACTTTAAAATATATATATCTATAAACCAAATACCATCTGCTCATAAATCACTGTGGAATGGAACCATTATAATATGAAATATATAAATAACTAAATGAGAGAGTGAGAGTGTGTGCGTGCGTATTTTACCGCGTGATCGCGCCATGCCATGTGTTACGTGGCATACTGATCGCAATCGCACGGTAAGACAAAATTAACCAATATATGATTAGGGGTTTAATATGATATCAGACATGAAACAATTCCTATGACCTGAACCTTAAATAACACTAAAGTGTGCATATAATCATATTATATAAACTAATAATAAACCAAATAGTATCTGCTCATAAGTTACAGTGTGACGGAACCAATATGAATATGAATTATATAAATAACTAAATGATGTAATGCGAGTGGGTACGTGCGTATTTTACCGTGCGATCGCACCATGCCACGCGTTACGTGACGTACGGATCTGTGTTATGTGGCATACTGATCGCAATCGCATGGTAAAACAATATTAAACAATATACTTTCATTCATCCAATTATGCAACTTTGACATTAGTGATGTACTAAATGCTATCACAAATGCCATTAAATACACTTTAGAGGTGTCAGACAATGGGTGTGTGTTAGTGTACCCTTATGCAAGTGATGTGCATTTGCCAAACATTAGCCCAATTTTGGGCAGAGGTCCTCTATTCCTTAATAGAAAGAGGTAGCGCATAGATAAATGGAAACACAACATAAAGTCACTGTATAGGGTGTAGGACCACCGTTGAGTCTACCAATATCTGGAATTGTGCAGAAGTGATCTAAAACCATTTTTCCAAAAGTAAGTCACTCAAGTGAGTGCCTGATTGATCTTGGTGGAAAAGGCTGTCTCAAGTGTCATTCCAAAATATCCCATAACCTCTGCATTGGGTTCAGATCTGGTGACTGAGAACACCATGACATATGAATAAAATCAGTATCATGCTCATGAAACCATTGAGCGACCACAAGTGTTCTATGGATGGTGACATTGTCATCCTGGAAGACAGACCTTCCATTAGGAAATAAATCTTGCAATATGGGCCATGATAATCACCCAGTACTATTAATTAGCAACTGGAAACTGCCCTAGCCTTCTAGGAAAATGATTTACTCAAACCATGCCAGGAAAATATGACACACAATATTAAGGATCCACCAGAACCCTTCACTATTGGAAATAAGTACTCAAGGTTATAAAGTAATTTAGGTAAGCACCATATGTGCACTTGTCCTTTTGTACAGAACATGGTGAAGGATGATTTAACTTACCATATTAATTTCCTCATTGCTCGGTAGTCCATTGTCTGTGCTTTTTGCACTAAAGAACTAACAAACATGCATTGCCTGGTGTGATGAGTGTTGTAAAGATACTGGGTTGATCTGGCCCAATGTTACCCACTTCATGCTTGCTGGCCACCCACGGGTGCCTTTCTATGCCAGGGAAGTCTACTCAGTACCTTCTAGTTTTCATATAGCCACTCAGGCAAATGCAGTTAGAAAGTAAAGCAATACATTTATTGTAATAAAAATAATCACTAGGGGCCTGATTCATTAAGGATCTTAACTTGAAAAACTTCTTATTTCAGTCTCCTGGACAAAACCATGTTACAATGCAAGGGGTGCAAATTAGTATTCTGTTTTGCACATAAGTTAAATACTGCCTGTTTTTCAATGTAGCACACAAATATCAACTTTAAAATTCAGTGTACAAATAATCTATCAAGTATTTGTGTGCTACATGAAAAAACAGGCAGGATTTAACTTATGTGCAAAACAGAATACTAATTTGCACCCCTTGCATTGTAACATGGTTTTGTCCAGGAGACTGAAATATGAAGTTTCTCAAGTTAAGATCCTTAATGAATCAGGCCCTAGATTACTATGTACACACAGTAAATAAATGCCAGGCAGGTTTACCACATCATCTGTCCCTTACCCCACTAGCTTAAGGAGCTACAGTTACCTGGATGTTCTGACTTAGAGACCCATGGAGTTCTTCTCTTAGCTGCAGCTGTAGTCTATTGGTAGAGAACGAAAACTGAAAACCAGTCACACTGCACTTTCCATGAATCAATTTTCAGAATGAATATCTCCTTCCACCTGGAGTGGATCCTTATATCTAGGGTCTAATTTCCCCTCCCTGGGCAAACCCCTGGGTCTATCCTTCTTAAACATTGGTGGGTGCTGTATCAGGGGGTTGGAGGGGGAGTAGAGATGAGCTGTGCTTCCACAGAAGCCCCCTGCTGGGACGCAGACAAAATGTCTGGACTAGTCCTATGGAGAACAATTGATACCAATTGGCTTCCCCCACCTCCAAAGATAAGGTAGCAGTCAGCCCCACCTAATATCAACCCCTTACACTTCTTTGTGATGTCACAGGGTCCCCAGCTGTTCCATGCTTCCTGTAGAGGAAGGAGGGGGGGGAATTAATGCAGTTCCAGCCCCTTCACCTGTATCCTGGACACCTCCTGATCTTTACCCATAACCCACCCGGCTTCACTTTAAGGACAATGAATAACAACCTCACTGCCACATCATGAATATACAATACACAATATACATATTTACAATTAACTACAATGCCCTCTTATCCACATGTAATTAAACACTGCAGTGGTATTCTATTAGGCTGGGGAACAAAAGCAAGGGCTATAAAAAGTACATGTCATAATCCACATTTTGTGAGAAACGAGGGACAGACTGATTAGGTTGATATTAATACCTCATTTCACAACAAGTGTTTTAGGCAATGCAACCCCAGTATGATATCCTGCTCTGTGTTCTCGCCGGAGTCATTTTTATTAAATTGGCTGCTTGTACCACAGGTTAAAATTTTCTATTAATCACTTGTTTTGCCTTGCACTTAAAATTAAAGTATGGATACCCTGATCCAATCTTGTCAAGTGTGAACTGCATTGAAGTTGAAGAGGAGCCCCCTGCTGCTGTGAGCCCCAACAGGGCATCTCACTGAATGGACGGAGAGGGGACAGGAGTATATTTATGGTAAAAAAAAGGAGGGAGAGGGGGCTTAAAAATACTTTTGTAGGATTAACTGGATGTTTAAGATGAATTAAGAACAAGCGGTAGCATAAGCAAATCAGTGAACATCTGCTGGTGGCACCTGGAATGTCCTTATCCAGATGAAACTACAACACAGTGCCAACAGTAGGTAAAGATACCAAATTTCAGATCTATATCAGATCAACTTCAGATCAATGGGGGCTATTTTGTAACAAAATGCAGTGACTCATAGCAACCAATGAGCAGTTAGCCTTGATTGATTTTGTTCAAAACACATATATATATATATATATATATATATATATATATATATATATATATATATATATATATGTATGTATATATATCTGGTTGGTATGGGATATTGTACATTTGTAGTCACCAGCATCCACACACATCAAATACTTGCCTGACTTCTTCGCAACTCAGAGCCAGAGGTGTTGATATTGTGACATTCAGCTGTGAGATAGTTAGCGGCCTGATTAATTAGGCCAACTTTCATGCAGTCTCCAATAGGCATTATGGTATCCAAACATACACCTGGTGATGACAGCTGAGGCTCAAATGCGCCTCACATAATATCACTGATGGTTTCAGTTTTTATACATCATCCTACGATAGACCAACAGCTTGCCTCTCTAAATTAACCACCATCTAGAAAAAGACACCAAACCAGCAATGCTTTCTATTGCCAAACAACGATATTTCTTTTCACTGACAATCCCAACATGGTAAATACAGCCCAAGCCTTTGTGACATCATTGATATAGAAACTTAATAAAGCACTGCTCTATTAAGGCATTTGGCATTTATAGCATTTTACATCTTTATCATTTCAGTGCAAGAGCAGAGCCAGGGTAAGCAAATCATGCATAGTCTAGGCAGCTGAATGACATGCACATAACTTACAATGGAAATGAAAGCCCATATTGTGGAGGTCAACAAATTTTTAACAATATTTCCACAGCCTCTTATGACATTTTGGCACTTTAGCTTGATATCATAAAGGGTCTAATTTAAAGTTGGACATGTCATTGTCATCAACATTAATTTATATAGCGGCAGCAAATTCCGTAGTGCTTTACAATTGGGAACAAACACAGAAATAAAACAATACTGGGTAACACATACAGACATATAATTCCAACTTTCAAGCGCAAAAATATACATAGTTTTATTGTGCATTAGTCAATCAGAGCCACTTGTTTCCGATTGGCTGGAGTGTGAGAAGACTACTTGTGGGGTCTCTTGCCTTGAAAAAGCTAATTATCCTAGCAAAATGAATGTTGCATTTTGCCAGACATATCCACTTGAATCGCTACAAATTTATATCTTTTATGTCCCAACTGTACCTGTCATGTATGATCAAATTCAGGAAATAACCATATTTTTGAGAATCAAATAATGCTATAGCCATGTATTTAACATCCAACATTATCATGCAAGATTAATGCATATCACAGATGTAACATATGGATTCGGTACAAAGGCCATGATTCAGCAAAGCTGAAATCTTCAGAAATCATGGAGATGTACTTGATAACCGTCACTGATTAATTTTAACACATTTATTATCTTTTTTTAAGCCAAGTGATTACAGAGATAACACTCTACCATTACTTATTTAGGCATGTGGATTTTGCAGACGCAATTAGTTTTTATTGCTATTTTTTGTGTTTTTGTTTAATTTATTTTTGTTTAATTTTTGAATAAATGGTTTCTCATCTTGGTTTGTTCAAAATGTATGCTATTAAAATTGAAACCGTTTGCCAGCGAGTTCGCATTGGATAAGGCAAATGCCCCACAATCACTGACATCATCCTGCTCATAGCTACATGTCTAATTAATCTCAAGAACAGAGTACGCACAGCATGTATTGCTTACATCAGTGGTTCCCAAACTGGGTGCTGCTGTGTTTTCACAGGGGTACCGCAGCCAGGGTCGGTGGTAAGCAAGGTGGGGGACTACTTGCCTTAAAAAAATTATGGAGACCCTAAGGGTGCCTCGAACTGAGAAAGTTTTGGATCAACTGGTTTACATCACATATTCATGTGTGTTACGCAAATATTAGATATTACAAACCAGCTGTTTGTAGTATGAAACAGCACACAGAAGGCTCTGGTAATATCCATTTATAGCGGCAGATAAATTATTCCACTTGCTGGTCCTTGTGATAACCAGTGCCAACATAGCTATCCCTCATAGCATTCAATTAATCAGAGTTATTTTTACCACTGTTTCTGGCAATATCAAACTTTCGCAATATCACTTGATGAATTGATACCGTAAAGGAGCAAAACCACATTAGACAACACCAGAATGTGTCCTTTCACCATATGGAGCAGTGCTGTGGAAGAAATCAAGTCACAGAGATATGTCCATCCAGAAATCACAAGCACTATTTGAACGCTTCCTTAACCAGGCGAGCTTTCAGCAGGGTCTTGCAGTTAGAAAGATTAATAAATAAATAAATCAATCAATCACATGGCCTTTCCACATACACCTAAACCCTTATACTCACCAACTTCTCCCTTATATGCCCCTCATCAAACATATGTCTCTCTGCCCACCAGCTTTATACTCACTTTTCTGCTTTACCAGCCAGCTTTTCCCTCACATGTCCCTCCCTGCACACAAGCTTTACTCTCACATGCCCCCCCCCCATGCACACAAGCTTTTCCTTCACATGCCCCCCCCCCCTCCTGCACACAAGTTTTTCCTTCACGTCACACCATGAACACAAGCTTTTCCCTCACATGTCACCCCCTGCACACAAGCTTTTCCCTCACATGTCACCCCCCCTGCACACAAGCTTTTCCCTCACATGTCACCCCCCCTGCACACAAGCTTATCCCTCACATGTCACCCCCTGCACACAAGCTTTTCCCTCACATGTCACCCCCCCTGCACACAAGCTTTTTCATCACGTCACCGCCTGCACACAAGCTTTTCCCTCACATGTCACCCCCCTGCACACAAGCTTTTCCATCACGGCACCGCCTGCACACAAGCTTTTCCATCACATGTCACCCCCTACTCACAAGTTTTTCCATCACGTCACCCCATGCACACAAGCTTTTCCATCACATGTCACCCCCTGCACACAAGCTTTTCCCTCACGTCACCCCCTGCACACAAGCTTTTCCCTCACGTCACCCCCCTGCACACAAGCTTTTCCATCACTTGTCACCCCCCTGCACACAAGCTTTTCCCTTATGTCACCCCTGCACACAAGCTTTTCTCTCACATGCCCCTGAATTAACAGATCATTCCCCACATGCCTCCTTTTCACCAGTGTGCTCCACATTACCACATCTTCTTGCCTGATTCTCCATTACTTTCAGCAGCTACACAGGAACATGTACAATTGCAGCACCATATGTAGTACTCCGAGTACCATGTGACTACAGCAGTCAGTTTGCCCAAGGTCATTTTATAAAATGGGGATTATATATGTGGTATGTTCTTATTTTCCTACTGTTATCCTGAGCAAGGTATATCCGTTAGCCTAATGCTCAGTTCTTCATATCCTTAATGTGATGACTTACTGCTCTTTCAAAGTAGAACCTCCTGCAACTGGGTAAGCCGAACATTACAAAGATCATAGGTCATCCCTGAGAAAAACAGAAATACAGGTTTATGTATACGTCAGGGTCAGCAGTTCATAGTCTTACCATGTACTTTATCAGTCCAGGCAGTTCATCAACAAGTGCTGGGTGCCAACAACTTAACTATCACTGTAATTGAGAGCTGGAAGCAGCTGAATGGCTGCTTCAGTTGCTGTTGTCTCTAAAATCACAGCTTTGTAAGAGCTGACATGGATTTACATGCTTCTTGCTCTCATTTGTGATTCTTTGCTATTCAGAATCAGTAAGACAAAAAATACAAAAATGATAATGATATTTAAACCCAAAAATATATGACCAGATTGGCTCTATGTTGGAGGGATAAAGTTATTTCCCTTCATGAATTGTGTATTCTCTAATGGTCTCCTAAGTTAATGACGTTGGAAGTAATGGTGCTGTAAACCAGAGTATATCCACGCTCCCTCAAGTACCACCATCAGACCATATTTTGAGAATTCTCTTTTCTTTTTTATGCAAAGATGAACTAATGCATTTGATTGAACCAGTAATTATCCCGCATATTCCTGAGCGTGGCACATGGGTGTTACAAATGTAAACAGGCACTTCAACTATTATTATCGTTTAGTAGTATGGTGCCACAAAGGGTCCACTGCGCCGTACAGAGAGCATAGGACGAAACAGAACACAGTATACAGGTCAATACAAAAACAAAGTGCAGTTAAATTATCAACCCAGCTGAGAGCAGGTACACAGGGCAGAGAGGTATAAGTGTATTCCAGAACATGTAGAAACTAGAAAGTGGAAGGAGGAGAGGTGGGGAGTGAACTAAAGCTAATCCTGTGGCCAGGAATAACTAACAGGATCAGAGCCTGCAAGATGCAAAGGCAAGGGAGAAGATGAGACCAAGGGCAGGGGCCTAGAGTCAAGGTGCAAAAATGAGGTTGGGGTGCTGAAGGCAAAGGTAGCAGAAGGAGGAAGACACAAGGACAAGATGGCCCTGCTCGCGGGAGCTTACAATCTAAATTGAAGTGGCAGACTAACAAGAAACCCAAAGTGGGAAGTCCAGGTGAAGGGACTAGAAATTTGAAGGAAAAGATGAACAAGAACGTGTAGTATGAGGAGCTGAGGAAGAATGAGGGGAAGGTTTACCATGATTAGTGAAGAAGGATCATGAAGTGGTGGGTTGTGTAGGGCTGGTGATAGGTTAGACAGAGGAAGTGTAAGTTTCCTGAACAGGTGGGTTTTAAGGGAACATTTGAAGTTTTGCAGGCTAGGAGATAGCCTGATAGAATGAAGGAGATCATTCCAGAGAAGGAAGTCAGAACATGAGAAATCTTGAATGCGGGAGTGAGATGTGGTAACCAGATGGGAGGTGAGGCGGCGGTTGTTGGGTGACCGTAAAGGACAAGAGGAAGTATGAATGCAGATGAGATTGGATACGTAAGAAGCAGTGGAGTTGAAGAGGGCTTTGTTGGTGAAGATGAGGAGTTTGAAGAGGATTCTGTAACGGAGGGCAGAGCCGTAAGTTAAAATTTTAGCGCCTGGGACGAGAATGCAAGCTGCCACCCCCATAGCCCTCAATTGTAAACATATTAACCGAAAATATTTTGAAACTGTGCACCCCTTCAGCACTGCTCCCTTGGTAGCCCCTCTCGCACAGTTACGGCCCTGACGGAGGGGGAACCAATGCAATGCTTGACAGAGAGGGGAGGTAGATGTAGATCGGCTAGAGAGGAAGATTAGTCCCTCTGAATCATTGAGCATGGAGAAGTGAGTCGGGTGACATTACTTTGGAGAATGCTGGTCCAATACAACACAAGCACTTTCAGCGTGCTGTATTAAATATTTTGGTAGCAAAATGCTTTTATGTGCCAGGGAGAGGGGCACTTGTGGAACACGCCTGTTTACTAGCTAAAACCCTGTGGCATTCAAATCCCACTTGTGTCCTAGACATGAATTCTCAAAATAACGCAGGTTGGATTTATTGATGTAAACAACTTTTCTGCAGTAGCTGCAGAATACGCAGAAGCACACCTCCATGTTTTACTAAGATATGTTATTGATCCCCCTAACCATTCTTTATACCTATCCCCCAGTTATTATCCTACCTCCAAAAAAGTTGGCATCTCTAGCCCTCGCTGTAGTTTGTAGTGTCTATTATATCTTTATAGTCATTATTACGTATGTTGTTCTCATAACATTAAGAATTGCTGTTAACTTTTCCTGTCCATAGTGGCTACATCTTTCTTACTGTTTCAGCTATCTGTTGTGCTCTCAATAAACATATATATAACCAAAGAAAATGAAAGATTAAATAGTTTTTCTATGTTTATTTATTCACTCAAGGTTAGATGTGCTAAATACACCCTCTAGCAGTGTCTTTCCTCTCCTGCCATTTTCAGTCGTAGTAAGTATTTTGTCTATGATGGTCCCTCTCCCCCTTGTCACTAACTTGATGTCATCAGGTTTGAACTGAGTGGCACAAATTACTTTCTCGATTGTATTAGGTTGACAATATGACATAATGGAGGGACCAGCCAAACAAGGACTTATAGCGGATGCCCTCTTAAAGATTGCAGGAGTTGCAGGGACACTACGGCTATGCATACTATACTGGATCGTTTATATAGCAAATTCTTCCAGATAGTGGTTTCATTTGCAAAATAAACCAAAGGGTCTATCCTCTAAGAAAGTAGTGTGCTTTCCTTTTAATGAATAAAAGGATTCATCATTTTTTGACCAGGGTGGACAAGGGTTTTCATGGAAAGGTCACATCTGTGTTTGCAGGCTCTCAAACATGTCATCCAGTGAACTACAGGATAGCTGAGACCACAAAAAGCTTATTAGGACTGTGGATGGCAAACCTTTGATATGCAATGTCTGTCTGCACTCCCTTGAATGGAATGACGTGCAATGGAAGATATTGCATTATCCATTAAATGCTAACAGTACAAGATTTCTTACTTCTTTTTTCTAGTAAGTTTTCCTGTTACAAACCACCATGGCTTTTGCCAAAATACTTTACCTTTCTCCAAAGCATGGGATACATTCTTTCTGCGGAATTCTAATGTTACCTATCATTAACTGCAATGTATATACTGACTTTAAAACCCTTTACATTTGAACCTTCCGCTCATACATTTTTAGGGGGAGATTAAATTTACAAAATATCTGTACAATGTGTCTCCGGCAAGGCCGCGATACACCTCACCCCGATTTTTTTTTGGTATTTTCACTGAAATAACACTGATTTTTGCTGGCAGCTGGAGTGAGAGCAAAAATCAGCATTATTTCAGTAAAAAAAAAAAGCTGCATTATTTATAATGGTAATAAAGCACGGCCGCAATGTTCTCAGGAACATTGCGGCCAATTGAATCTCCCCCTTAGAATGTGAATTTACCTCATAGCAGTTATTTTTCAACAACACATATTTTTTTGCTTTTGGTCTTTACCTGTCATGTAAAAAAAAATATATATAAATGTTCTGCTACCATAGAGAATTATACAAGACCTATGTATACTATTTGGCAAGTATAAAACCATACTTGCCAACTCTCCTGGAATGTCCGGGAGACTCCCGAAATTCGGGTAGGTCTCCCAGACTCCCGGGAGTGCAGGCAAATATCCTGCAAACAGCATCTTGCTATCAAAATGATGCTATTCGCGTCATTTTGGCCCTGCCCCCCGCCAACAAAAATGGAATTTTGTCACAGGGGAGGGGTCAAAATGACGCGATTTCACCGCGCCCCGCCCTCCAACCATGCCCCCCTGCCTGGGATCTCCGGGAAAGAAGTGTAAAAAGGTTGGCAAGTATGCATAAAACATAAGCAGTACTCACATATGACTGTTTTGTAAAAATCCCTCAAAGCTGTCAGCAAACACTTGTTAATTTTGCCTCATTGTTTCCCCCTAACCTTTATTGAATTGCTTTGAAAGTACTGCAATATGAAACCGTTAAATTTAATTTGCCTCTCTCTACTGTTGGGATAGGACCCACTATGAAATTCAAAAAATGACTACAGTAAAGGCAAAGCGCAATTATGATAGATCACTGTCCATTACTACGTATATCTCATTTAGTTTTAGCACTAAAAAACATAGAAAATGCAACTTTGGGAATGTTCATTCACAATGTTGGATTATTCCAATTACTGACATGTAAACTACTAATACACTTCAGTGTGTCCTGTTTTTAAGACTCTTTTCTGGGAGTAAATAGTGTCTGACAGGGAAACTATCCTTCCATCTGAATTCAGTAGAAATCTTGCAATGTTTGTTACTATAACACTGCTCTACCTGACCCTCCATTACTACACAGGAACATGTGCAGCAGCCTCCTCCCCTGTGTACCATGTGACCACAGCAGTCACATGACCTGGTGACGTCAGAAGGTCCTTGCTATGAAGGGGATCTTAGCCTCTTATGTTGCACACTTCCACGATGTTCTGTTTGGTTTAGTTCCAGCGGTTTAGCTACAAGTTGGTTACCTATCTGCTGGATGCTGAACAGTAAGCGTGCTTTGTTCTTTATGTCAGGAAATGCGGACGAGGCTGTGCTTAATGTATCATGATTTTGTATTGTGTGTATATCCATCTATTTAGCTCCATATATTTTAGTGTGCAAGTATTACAGTATAGTATAGTTATACAGCTATCTTTGTCTCTCTCCATGTTATCATCTTTCTGTCTCCCTCTATTATAATGCTGTCCTATCATTAGTTTTTTTTGCTTTGCCTTTGCTTCTTGTTTTTTTTTGTCCTGTGTACTCGTATTAACAAGGTATTCTACAAGCAACAGTTACATAGTTTCCTGTAGTGCTTGACACATTAAGTACAGCCTTATTTCAAATATAATCTGTTCTTGCAAAAAAAAAATTCTGTATATATTACAACAACAAAAAATTCACATAGAGCAGTTTATATTTTTTGGTTTCTATACTTTCATTTATGAATTAATATTTGTAATACAGTGGCTAAGTGGTTAGCACTTCTGCCTCACAGCGATGGGGTCATGAGTTAAATTCCTGTCCATGGCCTTATCTGTGTGGAGTTTGTATGTTCTTCCCGTGTTTGCATGAGTTTCCTCTGGGTGCTCTGTTTTCCTCCCACACTGCAAAAAACATACTGGTAGGTTAATTGGCTGCAATCAAAATTGACACGAGTCTGTCTCTGTGTGTGTATGTTAGGGAATTTAGACTGTAAGCTCCAATGGGGCAGGGACTAATGTGAGTGAGTTCTCTGTACAGCGCTATATAAATAAATGGTGATGATGATGATTTGTAGTCCAAACATATCTTTACATTTTATTCTTTGGAGGAGCATATATTAAATGGACTGTTGTGCGCTGTCCTCTTCTCTCTTTAGAAATCAATATGAATCTATACATTGTGAAAAAAAAAAACAAGGTTGTGGCACTAGCTGACAGTCCAATACAATAAACCGTGACTATACCAATCAATATTCTACATACAGGTAAGGCTGCTCCTTCTCTTTTTACACCTGTTTTCAAGTGCAGCAATCTAAAACAATATACGAAAACAGAATTGCCAAACATAGTTTAGTAAATAAAACTACAGATGTCCATGTATAGTGTTGGTGAATAGCTGCATATCAAAATTATAATAAAAATAAACTTTATGAAGCGGCATCTTCATCTCTATAGCAGTAGATCTGTGTAGGAAACTTTGTTCCATACAAACGCACAGGGGCTGAATAAACTCCACAAAAATAGAGTGAATATAGTTTTTATAAAGAAAAAAAACATAGCAATTCAGTGTAAGAGTATATGCACAACCCAGATATTTTAAGTTCAAGCATAAAGTGTGACACCAGATAACTCAGTAAAAAATCCCAATAAACTTTAACGCATGATAAATGTCTTTACATTTAAAACAAGTAAAACTTATCTGCGATCCATAAAAGTAAAGCTGTCCTTATATGGAAGAAAAATCATAATTTCAGTATATTAAAAAGCAGTGCCTGTTCACATTTTGTATGGTTCATAAGTGATCCATTATTTATTGTTCGATAATTTGTGCTTTTAATGTGACCTATGAAAGTGGTTTGCTGTAAATTGCATAGCTCATGAGGTAATTACTGGTCTAATTAACTAGTCTTACTCTTAGGGTTTCAGCTAGCAATCAGCCCAAACATCATGTGAAGCACACGTATTCATCCAGGCTCACATACATTGTAACCATTAAGATTCACAGTGACTCTGATTTAACAACAATGCAGAGTATAAGGGCTTGGTTAATTATAGACCATAAATGCCAATGCGTGCCATATTTTGTGTAAAATTGGTCTGCGCATGCTCCGAAAAAGACTATACGCTAGGTAATGCAAGTGCATCCAAATCAACTTCGAACACAAAGTACACTTCCGACAGGCTACAATTTCATGGGTGGAGTGGGGGAGTCTACAGTGAGGGATTGCCAAGGTTACATCTTTGAGTTATGTGCTTTTAGGCAGTATCACGTGCACCAGGTACAGGGCAGGTGCAAATGCTGATTGATAGTGATGGCTGTCACGTATGTATGCTAGAACATGTGTTTGCAATTACGAGCAACTGTAATTTTGCTACGTCTTTGTTAAACTAAAAATATTTTTCGGACCAGATATTTTTTGGTAATGTATTAAAGCACTTAATTATTTTAAATCTATTTTACAGTGAACAAAACCAAAAATAATAAACAGTAGACTTTTCTATGACTTTCCCATTGTTACTTTTGTGCAATTAGTGTAACCTCAGGAAGCTATCTCAACAATCACTGTTTTTTTTGCCCAAATATAGTAATTCTAAATAAGTAAAACAAAGAATGTATTATCCGTGCTGAATGCAACAATTATTTGTGTATGACTTTCAGTGGATTTTTCCTATCATATTATACTTATTTCTTGTATGTTGTATTTTGTATAACATTCTATGGGGCTGCCCTCCCAGAATAAAGTTTCTCTATTAATACAAAAAGAGAAGAAGATTTCTATATTGGAGGCACTCTCAATCAATTCTAGTATTGTTACAACAAAAGTTTTTTAATGATAGTAATAGCACTGATAACAATGTCATTTTAATATTTCGCTTGGGATGAAAAAAACTTTTCAATAGGAGTAAATAAAGTCGTGGTTTGAAGCACCTGTTTTTTTTGTTGTTGTTTGTTTGAGTGGATAGAGAGTGCCTTTAAGTATAGATCTCTTTCTTTTTCTCTTCTCATTATGTAACAGTAGTTCTAAACAAGTGTAAGACATAGCAGTTATAAACCATAGAGGTATAGGCTGATTTTATTTTTATATATTCTGACATTTGTTCACCCCCCCTTCTTTATTCGAGAAGAGTAACTTGGCTCAGGCTTCCCCTGTTACCTGCATTGGTAAATAAAATGTTATCTTTCTCCAACAGCATGCCTTCCACTTTTAGGTCCAGGATACAGATCTATAAAGGGACAAGCATTAATCTGAAGTGGGAGTTCTATAATCATCATCATCTATTTGTTTATATAGTGCCACTAATTCCGCAGCACTGTACAGAGAACTCACTCACATCAGTCCCTGCCCAATTGGAGCTTACAATCTAAATCCCCTAATATACACATGCAGATCGAGAGAGACTGATACCGCTTTCATACTGCCGCCCCGGCAATATCCCGGGTTTTTCAAGCCGGGTTTTTGCCGGGGCTCGGAGCGTCCCAGCTCAGAAACACCATTCATACTGCACCTCGGACCTGGGAATTTCCCGGGTTGACCCCATTCATACTGCACAAGTCTGTGACCTGGCAATTTGTGGGAGTCATCACCAGAGCAGTTTTCATTGGCTGAAAAATGGTGATGTTATTGACACTTTATATAAGTAAAATCATAGTTAAAAAAGCATAATGATTAGTTGGTTTGCTCAATGTAGCAGCTAAATTTCATCATTTAATTAACTGATGCCCAATTATTCCCTCTGCCCTTCTGAATCATCAGCAATTCAGAGCCATAGCAATTTATACCTTTACTGTTTTAAAAGGATCCTCAAAGAAGCAAAACTGTTTTGCTATTATATTTTAAAATTGAATAAAAGAAATAAAAAAAAAATAACATTTATTTATCCTCCAGAGACAGGCAGACAGCCAATCAGCTTGTTTTCTGTGCAACCCGTGTTGAAAAACCCGGGTTGCACCATTCATAGTGCAGGCAACCCGGGTCCGACCCGGGAATTACCCCTCGATAAATCCCGGGTTGAAGACCCGGGTTTTTAGACCTGGGATTTTTGACTTGTACCATTCATACTGCACCAAGACCCGGGTCGTTTGAGCTCGCCCCGGCAAAAACCCGGTGCAGTATCAATGGGGTATAAGGGCGATTTAATAGCAGCCAAGTAACCTATCAGTATGTTTTTGGAGTGTGGGAGGAAACCAGAGCACCCGGAAGAAACCCACGCAAACACAGGGAGAACATACAAACTCCACACAGATAAGGCCATGATTGAGAATTGAACTCATGACCCAGTGCTGTGAGGCAGAAGTGCTAACCACTAAGCCACCTTGCTGTCGATCATTGTGTATACAGTGGTCACTGGTAAGAATAATAATGTTTTCTGGGGACATTGAATTGTAATCTGTTTCTCTGCAAAATGGCTGCAGTGAAAAGCTTTCTGATTGCATTTAGAGCCATAAAGTATACAGTAACTTATATATGTCTATAGCTTAAGCTTGAACTAATATTTTCATCCTTCTAACAAACATCAAGGTAATCAAGACCTGTGTATCTGCTGCCACCTTGTGTCCTAGAACTAGCAGTTGCAGTTCATCCTTGCGATTCAGTATGACTTCCAACAGTCGCACAAACTTTCATCTGCAACAGACCAGTGAAGAAGCTGAGGGTTTTTCTGAAAAAAATGATGATTATGACGAAGAAGAAGAGGTAAAAGATAAAATAACTTGTATACTTTCTTTACTTTATATTTCTGAAATGGACATCCATGTATACTTAGCTGTTTGTCTTTGTTTTCTAGGCTGAATAAGTTTTTTTTCTTACCCTGTGATTGTTTGAGAGCATGTCTGCATCTCCTTAACTCTTTCAGTGCTAAGGACGAGTGGGACTCATCCTTAGCACATAGAGGGGTCAAAGAAGTTAAAATTATACTTGCATGTCCCCCGCAGCTATTACCTGTTGGTGGTTGATAAGGGAAGGAGTGTGACTTAATGACAACATGATGATATCATTAAGACACACCGCCTCATCCACTGCCTACAGAGAAATAATGAAGACCCAGGGGAGAAACCACTTAAAGTGTTAATATCATTATTTGAAAGAGGAGAGGGAAGACCCCTCTTACAAATTTTATGGCCCCTAAGTAGTTGTTTGTGCGATACACACACAAATTATACCTTGTTCCAAATACTGAAATTGGAATAAGACCAACCCAAAAAGTGGCAAAATAGACTTGTCAATAAGCACTTTAAACAGGTTTTCTTTCTAAACCTCCTACCTCTCTAAGATAGTACATTGTTGTGAATGTTTTCCTTGGGACCCCCGCCATTCTCTATATTTATCAGGGTCTTGCCATCATCCTGACTTTCCATAGCAGGGAAGATGCAACACGGTGGTGCTAATTGAAAGAACTGTTATACAGAAGAGAGAGGATTTAGTGAATGATTAAATAAACTGGAAAAGCCCTTTAACTATAATGTGTTTTTTTTTTTGTTGTTTTTATTTTTATTATTAGGTTGAAAGGGGGAGTACTACTTTTTCAAAGTTCTTCTCACTGAACCACATAGGATACTCTTTAATGTCTACTGATGTCTCCATTTACTACCAGTACATACAACTTACTTTGTACAACATTCTATACTTCTGGGTTAGATCACACTATGAATCTACTGGGTTTTATTTGTTTCCACCATTTATGTATATAAAGGAAACCTAACTAGATTTATGCTAGCTAAGATACTTTTCTAAAGTATTTCATGTCTAGTATACAAACAGTGGATTCACAGATATATTAAGGTAAAGTAAAATTGACTACATATGCTGCTTTTATATAAAAAAAAAAATCATTTTCTTTCAGGAACAACTGGTATTGGTAGAGTTAACAGGTATCATTGATTCAGACATTTTAGAAAAATGTGACAACAAATGCAAAATATTGGTAAGTGCATTTATTTTGACTTTTATGTTCTTTTTTAACAACAATGATTCACTTAACTTTTATCTTGTCTCTTCACACTCCATCTAAATCGATAGTGAATCCTCATTTTGATCCGCGCTTGGATTTTTGCAGAAAAATGCAGTATGCCTGCAGAATAACCGGGTCAGAAAATGGTATCACTAAGCCAAAGCAATTGTTTTTATAAATTGCTGTAGGACTGTATGTGAACTTAGAGAAAGGGACTCAGTAATTTCCCAGTGTGGAATGTTTTTAAACAAATATAAAAACTATGTAAGGATCTATGCGTTTCAGTGTTGCTTTCTCATATGTATGAATGTGTTGCTGTAGCAAGTTTAACTGTGTATGTCTGTCCTGTCAGTTAATGTATGATTTTCTTTTTAAGGTGCGCTCAATAAGGGCCTAAGCACTTTTATGTTAACATTTCTTCTCCTTTTCTTTCATGGGTCCCCACTTTCAAAGGGGGTAGGAATATAACAACCTGTAGCCATTCAGATCTTCTGAAAGTTCACATCAGCACATATTATTTCAGTAGAGGGGGCAGTGTTCTAATGAGAGGTGCAGAATGAGGGCAAGTGTGAAGTCACAGACTTAAAGTTAGTGGAAGGAGCAGGGTCCGCTAGCAGCATAGAGTGGTTGTAAAACAGACACAGAAAGATTATGGTTGCAAGAGCAGCTTTATGTGAAACAAAGTCTATATATATTGTTTTTTACGTGTAAGGTTTGCTGTATTTGTTGCTGGGGAAGTGCGCTGTATATGTAGTGACATACATGTTGTGTATGTATAACATTGTCAGGACATATAAACACAAGGCTCAACCCGTTCATGCAACAACCAGACATTCAAGTCCTCCGTCACATTCACAAGTCCTTAATCAAACATAAGTACCCTACATCACATACAGGCCACAGGCTAACATTGAACAGTCATGGATATGTGACAACTATATTGACTGCAGAGGTGCAGTAGCGTAGAAGTGTGCAGCATTACGATTTGGGAAGCAGCAGTGAGCAGGTAGTGTAGGAGAATACGGCTGGTTGTGTAAGTTAGGGGGATGGTGAATATGTTTACCATAGAGATCATAATGAACTTATACATGACAATAGGAATCTGCATGCAGCTAAGATTCATTCAATGCACACTCTAATTTTTTATGTTTCAGAGTTTTAAACACATATTAGCAGGATATTGAATATACAATACATGGCCAAAAGTATGTGGACTTTCCTTTTGATTAGTGCGTTTGTCCATTTAACATGTCCACAAAATCAGCCATACAATCTCTATAGTCAAACTTTAGCTGTAGAATGGGTCGTACTGAAGAGCTCAGCGACTTTCAACGTGGCACTGTCATAGGATGCTACCTTGGCAATAAATCAGTTTGTCAAATTTCTGCACTGCTAGAGCTGCCCTGGCCAACTGTAAGTGCTGTAATTGTGAAGTTGAGCTTCATGAATTGGGTTTCTATGGCTGAGCAGTCGCACACAAGCCTCAGATCACCATGCACAATGCCAAACGTTGACTGCAGTGGTGTAAAGCACACCGCTGTTGGTCTCTGGAAAGGAGTGACGTATTAGCATTATCTTCTGGCAGTCTGATCTGGCCTGACAAACCCAAATCTGGGTTTGTCAGGAGAATGCTTACTGCCAGCTGTAAAGTATGGTGGGGGAGGAATAATGGTCTGGCTCTGTTTAGCATGGTTTGGCCTGAGCCCCTTGGTTCCTGTTTTCGCATGACAATACACCTGTGCACAAAGCAAGGTCCTTCAAAAAAATTGGTTTCCAGAAAGCTTGACTGGCCTACACAGGGCCCTGACCTTAACCCGGTAAAACACCATTGGGATGAATTGGAAAGCTGACTTCAAGCCAGTCCTTCATCCCAACAAAAATGCCCAACCTCACAAATTCTCTGTGGCTGAATGGATGTGAATCCCACAGCCATGTCCTAATGTTTAGTGAAAGACCTTCCCAGAAGAGACTGTTATAGCTGCTAAGCATAGGATCAACTTCATATTAATGCCCGTAGTTTAGGAATGAGATTGAACAGTAAGCACATAAGGATGTGATGTTCGGGTGTCTGCATACTTTTGGCCATGTAATGTATATGGACACTAGAGCAGAGTGTCATCCTTAACATCTCAAAACCCCTGATAATGCCAGTTAAACGCTGAAACGTCCCTTGCCTTTTATACAATAAATGATCTATTCGGGCCATCTGCAATAACTACTGTTTGACTGTTCATTCAGGAAGTCAGGAGTAAAGTACATGTTACATAGGTCCATGGCATTTAAAAAGCAGAAACCCCACAAATATTTTGCGGTTCAGAATTGCATAAATTAATTGTCTTTAGAAAGCCAAAGTGTAGGATTGATCTGGTGTGAATGGATTGCTCTAATTTTGTAAGCATTTAATATCTATGGGAAATATCCGCAAACTGCCACAAAAACAGAATTATATAGTCTTTCATTAACTTAATGATTTCTAATGTGATACAGTAATTAATTCCTCATTAGTTAGTGGTCACACAAATTCTTAGGTGAAGAGGTGTATGTTGTGTCAATAGGTTTGCACCTTAATGATGTGTGTCATTGATTCTATTACTAAAGCCAGTTATTTCTTTTTAAAAGGTATCTCCGCCTAAAAATCCTTTTTTTTTTTTTATGTTATTCAGGGTGTGTATGGAGCATCTAAATAAATAAAAGTATGTATATATACTTGCCTCCCCTGCTCCTGCTTTTTGGAGTGTTTCATGCTCTTTGTCACCACACTGAGACTGTCTTGACTGAAAATACTGTGTTACTACGCAGAAGCACCTGCATAATATCCCAACAAAAATCATACTCTCCTGGCATTCTGCTGATTGTGATAGAGGGTTATTGATGTAGTACTAATGCAATGCCCTATATCGCTTTCTCTCTCATTGCCTGTCTGTGACTGTAAACTTGTAATAGGAGTGGATAATTAGTGAGTCGATTTAAAGTAGTGCTTGTGGTGTTCATAAGAATTAGCATATTACTATTTTAAGTTTAAATATAATATATATTTTGTATCTCCAACTTACAGACCAGGCAGAAATATAAGATTTACCCTTTTTGGTCAGTGACTCTAGACACTAGTTTTTACTGAATGTGAAGTTGTTTGCCTGCAGACCCTACAGGCCACAGTGCCAACTAGACATGCTGCATGTTTGTCTATAAATTCTGCTAGTGATGGTTATCATATATTTAGCCCTAGGCATAATTGACTGCCTTTTGGCACAATGATTGTTACTTCAATTAATTTCCTGTTTTGTGACCTGCAATGTAGGCTTGTTTATTTTACTGCCAGTTCTACCACCAGGAAAATCCTAAATGACTACGGTTGCAAAATAAAAATTCAGAAAGCAGTTAAAATAAAGTAACCCAATTTTCCCTTCCGTGCAGGGGATAAACACAGAAAAACCTTTCTTACAAGTTGATAAATACGTGTTTGCAGGAGAATATGAAGGTAATAAACGGACTGGTTACTTCTCTACTTATGTGATGTATAACCTAAAAACAGGTCCTGGTTTATGGGGGGGGGGGGGTCTGCCATCGAAGAACTTTAGTGTCATATCAGTGTTTGCTCTTGTCATCCCTAGTAATCATGTTATATTGTGAAAATAGACATAGCAGTAGGTCCCATTTTCTGTGTCTCCTAATAACACCACCCTCGGTGCAGCCACTACTGTAACATGGTTTTAACCACCCCATGCATTCCATTGGTATAACATAAGTAGAAGGAGAAACTTACACCCTAATTCAGTGGATCCCAAACTTTTTCAGTTCAAGGCACCCTTAGGGTTTCCATAATTTTTTCAAGGCACCCCTAAGCCAAAATAATTACAAAGTAGTCCCCCACTCTACCACTGGCCCTGGCCGAGGCACCTCTGTGAGATCGCTGAGGCACCCCAGGGAGCCTAGGCGCACAGTTTGGGAACCACTGCCCTAATTAAAGCTATGGTTAGATGTTTAGAATATGTAAATAATTTATGCATAAATTTTAAGTGCAGTAAATAGAGTGCTTCCCTTTCATTTACTCCACAAATCCAGGCATGTACATCCTTATACCACAAAATATGAATGACTACCAATTTTCTACATTTTCTGTATTTCTAGATGTGTTGGGTACTTGTGTGATATTTGAAGAAACACCAGAACAAGGTAAACATTTTCATCTGCACATTTGAAATGATAAACATACATTTTGCTTTATTGTGTTGCACAGTCAACACCTTACATTAGCTGTGTTTTTTTATTGCTTACAAGAAAATTTAATAAATCACTGTTCAATTTGAATTTTAATATCCTTTTCCGGTGATTAATTTAAAGGTCCTGGTCATTCATGGCAAAGGGGATAAAAACAGAAATACATCTGCACACAAGAATGGGATCAAAAGTAACAGTATCAAAAAGAATATTAGTGTAGGGTTTTCAGATCCAGCTAACGACTAACATATTAGACATTTATAGGAAGCTAAGATAGCCTGGACTTCTAAAGTGTATACAACAAAGTAGAATAAGCAGCTCAGGTTTCTGTCTTTTTAATTGTTTCTCTTGTTCAGAGTTTTCTTCTTTTTTTTTTTTTTTTTTTTTTTCAACCTGTAATACAAAGCATTATTGCTGGTTGACTTGCTGAGGTGTGTTCTGTATTTAATATCTAATCAATGCACTGTCCTACAGTCATTGTTACGAACAAAAAAGTGAAGTTTGTTTTTCACATGTTATTAACTGTAATTCAGCACAGTCTTACTTGGTAGTATATCTTCCTCCATTCACTTACAGTTAATCCTCCATGGCATAGGCTATTTAAAATAAGGAATAACATTACAGTTATAACAGCTACACAATGTAGGCATATCTAGTCTGACAGTAAAAACAGACACTGCAAAATGTTACACAAACATAATAAAATAGCTATTAGCATTAGATTAATTAAAGTGCATGGAATCGGTAGACCCAGTGTAAAATAGGAAATGAAACCACCAAATGTTTAGCAGTGCTTCACCACAAACAACACACTGGTTTTGGTTGCTCTTGGTGCCCAATATATGTAAAACCAACGTTTATTTAATCACCGTCCTATTTTCTTTTCTTGTATTTTGAGAGATTATATTTCATATCATAAAGATGTTATGTTATATCATAAAGATGTTACCTCCCCCCTGGGGGTCTCCCTGTCTTCCGCGCCCTCCTTCTTGGGCCCCGTCGTTTGCGGATCCTCCCTCCCCCTTCCCCGCCCTCTCTAGCTGTGCATTGAGCGTACTGAGTTGCTGTGTTTACTGTACTGTGCTGTCTCCCATTGTATTGTGATTTTGTTTGTCTCTGTACGGCGCTGCGGATGCCTTGTGGCGCCTTATAAATAAATATTAATAATAATAATATGGAGGGGGAGTTGGCCATTCAGCACATGGCTGATCAGATACAGAAGCTGCTGCTGTATTTTGCATGTGTGTTTCAAGGCCAACAGTTTTACTTCCCTTGTTAAACCACGATCCATTGCCGATTCTATCCATAAAGAAGTGATTAGCTGTCTTTGTTTATATTTCTTATTAACTAGGTAGGAATCATGATTGTATTCTTGTTGAACAGTGTGCCTTTTCTATTTAGTTGAAGCATGCAGTTCAGGAAGAGGAATAGATCTGCAGGCCTCCAGCCAGGGGTGTTGTAAGAAATGAGTGGGCCTGTGTGCAACTGTAAAGCTACAAGTACCTTGCTAGTTACAGAAAATCTGTGGCAACCTGCAGCTCTCCAGATAGTGATGGGCCATTCTCATCATTCGAACTCCCTTCCTGGCTCCCTGGCCGGACATGATATGTCACCTGACAGGAGATGCATCGCAAGTAGATCCATTCACTTGACAATAACAAATGTGCAGCCATTACTGATTTCATTTTTTTTTTTATGAGAACCTCCAGGTAACACTTTAAGTACCCCTAGGGGTTCCTGAACCCCTGGTTGGAAATCGCTGCTCTAATCAATTAAGCAAGTTTATTTACCAAGAAGCAAAATATAAAAATACACTCACAAGCTCTGTAGCATATAATTGAATTAGAACAATTATTAGGCTACCCCTTCACCATAAATTACTCTTGCCCCTTTTCAATTCCCTGACATGTAAGGAAGTGAGGGTCAGCATGGTGTATCTTCATAAAATGTCTTTCTAATTTTTGTGTTGTAGATTTCTTTTTTTTTTTTTTTATATTCCATTGATGGTCATAGCTTGTATGGAGCATATTCAATTAGACGGACCTTTTCTTCACCAGAGTTTGCCTTGGATACCTTTTAATGGCATGGTTGTTGAAGCCATGTTCCTCCAAAGCTAAAGGCTTCCCTGACCACTTGGTTCAGACCATGCTCATGGCTAAGTCGTCGGTGGTTGTCACAAATTAACACAGCGTCTGTAAGACCTACTGAAAGGAAGGAGTTTACTACATCTTTTTCGATTGGCCTCTATACTATTCTTCTTGCAGCGCCGCTTTAAATTTTAGCTGTCATCTTGCGATCTCGCACGGGATGCAAAAACCGGACTATGATACATTTACCCCCAGGGGGTAAATGCAGAGAGCTTTCCGGCGGCTTTGAAAAGTGGAGATGCTGCCTATAGCAACCAATCAGATTCTAGATATCATTTTGTAGGATGTACTAAATAAATGATATGTAGAATCTGATTGGTTTTTCAAACCCGCCGGAAAACTCTCAGCTTGATACATTTACACCCTGGTGTTCGTTGCACACATTTACAAAATTCTACAGATTCAACGTTTTTGCATCCAAAGATGCCAGTTTTGGACGTAAGGTGCTGCAAACCGCTACTTCTAAGAGTATCCTCTCTTGGGGACAGCTTTGAGACATCTCCAGTGTTCTCCATGGATGAAAGAGAAAATGAGATTGTTATACTTACAATGAATTAATTTCCACCAGTTTCATTTCTACAGTCATGGCCAAAATGAGAATGACACAAGTATTTGTTTTCACAGTTTGCTGCTTCAGTGTTTTTAGACCTTTTTGTCAGATGTTGCTATGGTATACTGAAGTAAAATTACAAGCATTTCATAAATGTCAAAGGCTCTTACTGACAATTACATTAAGTTTATGCAAAGAGTCAATATTTGCAGTGTTGACCCTTCTTTTTGAAGACCTCTGCAATTCGCGCTGGCATGCTGTCAATCAACTTCTGGGCCACCTACTGACTGATGGCCGCCCATTCTTGCCTAAACAATGCTTGAAGTTTGTCAGAATTTGTGGGTTTTTGTTTGTCCACCTTGCTTCTTGAGGATTGACCACAAGTTCTCAATGGGATTAAGGTCTAGGGAGTTTCCTGGCCATGGACCCAAAATTTTGATTTATTTTTTTTGTTATATGCTGCTCACTACCCAGGAGTAATTAATTTAAGTTGAAGGAACAGGCTAACACTTTGCTACCGATTTGTATCTTGATTCTTTGCAAATACATTTGATTGACCTACTGAAGGCTTGTATCTGTAACTCGATACATAACCTACCTCTTCACCTGTGTGGTGGTGTATTTATCAGGACATTTTCTGCTTTTCCTGAGTAGTGGTGCAGCTGTCTCATCAGTAGTGTTACAACCTGTGGATTTAATTTACCTTGAAAAGAACTCTTCCCTACTTATTGGCGACGTTCACTTCATGTAGGCCTTTGATACATGTTAATAAAAGTTCATCGGCTTTTTAAATTTACATTGATTGTGTTACTACCAATGTGATTTCTTTTGACGTGCTCTTGCTGCCTCTAATACATTAGCTGCACTTAGAGAAAACAAAAAAGCAGAATTAAGAAAGCACATAAAAATATTTTAAAAACAGCCCCTTCCATTAGTGTGTTCCAATATTTTGCTCTGTAAATATATAGACAGTGGCAGTCCTTTATGAACCAGAAGAATGGGGCAGCACATTTCAAAAAGCCACTTTCACATGTTTTCATGGAACTTGCATCCATTTGCTAGGCAAAATGGTGTCTTTTGTTAGATGTGCCAATATTTGGTCAGGGTGGTGGAAGGACCAGAGTGAAATTGAGTTTTCCTTATGGAATATAGGATAGGCAACTTAATGCTGTGGTGAATGATGCAGATTCATTATTTTATTTAGAGCTTATTATATAATTTTTTTTATAGTAATATCTGAATATTTCCTATTGAGTTTATGTAACTTGGGTGCTGCCATTTTAATTTAAACTCCTGTCCATGCATGGTGCTCTTTGGTAAAAACATAAGAGGAAAGGTGGAGTATGTAGCTTAAAAATTGGAGCATGAAGGATGTTGACGCACCAAATGAAATGGTAATCCAGGCTTTGGGTATATGTAAGGGCCTCTGGCAGTATATTACTTTGTCAGCCAGAATGGATTTACTGGCATATAAAATGCATGTTTTTGTTTTTACTGCACTCTTTTCTATTCAGGAGATGGAGAGAATGCAAAACCACAACTGAAGTACAAGTGCCATACTGTAAAGAAATTGAATATGACCAGGACATTTTTGACAGAAAAGAAAGAAGGTGATGAGGGAGGTCAGTATTTGTTTAAACTGGGAATTTTTTTTAATTTATATGTATGTATTAATTATAGTTTAACACTGTCGATTATATTGTATTTGATTTTCCTTGTAAATGTTTCTCTTATTCTGTGCCTAACAAAGAGGAATTTTACTAGGCACTAGAGGTATAATACTGAAGCCATGAAATAAATCCCCAAATAAATCAATCAATCTTTATTGATCTAGAGGTACCACCTGGCTGCTAATCTTAACAGGGAAATTGTAACGCTAGTCAAATACAAATGAAGCAAAACAAATTCAGTGTCTGCCTTCATATGATTCACTATTAGAATGTTACTATAACAAGATATGAAAGTATGAGCTGCCTTTATTGACTTATGTGAGATTACTCTCTCTTTCCCCTTCTGGTGTTCAGCTGATGTACCTTTTCACTGCCTCATAGGAAGCACACACTGCTGTCATAATGCCTCTATATCGGCAATTATTCCATCCACTTGTGATCCATGTAAAAATACACCGAATGCCAATATTGTTGTAGTAAATTTACCTGGTTTCTATCTGATTGGAATAGCTTTAACCATGATCCATATTTCTTGCAGGAGGAAAGATAGAATGGTTCCATGTTAAAGATGATAGTTCTCCTAGCTGGCCTCAAATGATATGCAGCTTTGCACAGGAAGAATCTCAAAGTGAAGAAGAAGGCCAAGGCCAATTGGATGGATCAACTGAGGAGATTAGAGTGGTGGACCAAAGCTTTGAATCTGAGGGAAAACAGCACTCTGGTTCTGAGAAAGGACATTCTGACTCTGAGAGGAAGAGGCGCTCGGATTCTGAGGGGAAAGGATGTCCTGCATCCAAGGGGGATCAACAGTTAGACTTGGAGAAAATAGACAATGACACAGACAAGCATCTATCTACATTGGAGCATGCAATATGTCCATCTGAGGAAGCTAGTTCTGCACAACCAGATGACAATATCTGCCATGACCCAACTCTGTAAAAAGTACATCAGACTCTGGTCAATTACAATGGGTGCTGTTTACTTATCCATTGTAGGCCACTTTATAAACAAATCCCAAATTTGAGTAGATCCATAAATACCGTATTTCTCCATGTATAAGGCGCTCCCATGTATAAGATGCACCTAAATTTTGGCCTCAAAATTTGAAAAAAAATATTACAGTAGCTGTCAAAGTGTGTGGAGATTGCAGGGGCCCCCTTTCCCCTGGATTCCCCCCCTGCCACTGTAGAAGACGCACCCAGTTTTTAGATCCCAAATTTTTGGGGAAAAGGTGCGTCTTATACATGGGGAAATATGGTAATTAACTGTGCACTGTATCTGGACCTGCTATCAAGTTCTGATGGCAGCACAACAATAGAGATAATTCTGTAGGTTTTTTATGTTGAAGCTCATTTAAACATTTTTTGTTTAAAACAAACAATTTTGGGAAATTAATGATCTACCAAAAGAACTATTCCACGTTATTTATATTGCAGTACAGAATATCTAGGTGTGTATAACTCCAATTCTCCTATAAGGGGTTATGAGTCTTTCTAAACTTTGATTGCTGCATTGTGACTCTGGAGAGATCAATCTCATGGTTATGTTAAAGGCGACATGATGTAGAAGCTGGTTTAAACACATAAGGGATTAAGCAAATGGGCATCATTTAGATGCACTAATCCTGAATTCCATTAAGGTGTGGGTACTGGAACACGGGTGTGCGGTTTTGGCCGTGGACAAGAAAAAAAAGTATAGTGTGCTATACCTATACATACAATTTAACAGGCTACAGGGCTATTATGTTTACTAGAGCCCTAAGGAGGTATGGCAAAATGCATATACTAGTTGCTGTGCTTTTTTTTTCTATGAAGCTGAACCATTTTGTATACTGTGATAACTAAATACTGTCAAACTTAGTTTGTAAAGTTGTGTTTGGTAAATACAAGAGGTGTTGCCCCATGTATAAGAGATGTTATTTTTATAGTATTTTATCATATTTCTGATGACCGTTCTGTTCACGTTTTTGCCTGATAATTAATTATACTACACTATATCACTGCCAAACAAGAAGTAGGACTGGTCACAATCTGTTTCATAAATGTAGACCTCCCACAGGATTTTCTAGTTAATTCAGTCAGCAAGATCATCTTAAGGAAGCATAAGTGTCTTCCAGCAGGTGAAGGTGTGTTTTGCCATATAAAATGGTTAGGACTGATCATGCCAAATCTAATCTGATCAGTTTATATAAGGAAGTCAATTGTAAACTGGATCTTGGCAATGCAGATGATGGGGGATGTATTTGGATTTTGTGAAAGCATTTGATACAGTTCAACATAACACATTGATAAACAAGATATAAGCACTGGGACTTTGGGGAAAAATGTATGTACATGGGTCTATAACGGGCTGAGAAAGCGAGCAGAGTGTTATAAATGAACATAATCAGATTAGGATAACGTTATTGTAGTAGTGCCTCAGGTATTATTACTAGGCTTTGCCTTTTTATCAGTTTTAATAGTGATCTTGTAATAGGTCTAGGAAATAAGGTGTCCATATTTGCAGATAACATTAAGTTTTGCACTGGTCATTAACACACAGCAGTGTAAAAAAATGTAATATTATGCATTTAGGCTTTGGTAATAATCGCATTCTATATAATTAAATGGGATACAACTGGGGGAGATCTGAGATGGAAAAGGACTTGGCTACACTAGTAAACAATAAGATGAGTAGCAGAACCCAGGGTCAGGTACCTACTACAAGAGCTACTAAAATGTTAGGATACATACAACGGGGCATAGATACAGGTGAAACAAAAGTAGTTTTGGTATTGTATACATTAATTGTTAAATCGCATCTTGAATATGCGGTACGTTTTGAGCAATTGTGTATAAGACAGACCACGAGATCTTGTGGGCTCATAAATGGTCAAGCTTATTAAAGAAATGATTGCATGGGTGTATTTGAATCTATTTGTCTACAAATATATTCAAGGACAATACAAAGATTGACCAGACAAGCTTTTCACACACAATCACTGGATGGTTTTACAAATGGGTTGGATGTTTTTTAGTAAAAAAAAGTTCAATAGTTATGAGTAAATTAAGCAGTTGGTTTAATTGATTGCCATCTACCAGGAAGTTAAGCAGTACTAAATATAACAAACAGTTGCTTTTAAAATTATCATATTGTTTCTAAAATTTTGCTTTTAGAAAAAAAAAAAAATATATATATATATATATATATATGTTAACCTGTGCATGATACTCATGCATTTTTTTTGTCAAATAATGTCAGTATACCAAATTTCAGGTCATTCGGATGAGCCCTTTCTGAGAAAATAGTTTTTTCCACAGACACACACACACACTAACACACGCCGCTACACATGCAGGGGCGGATCTAGAAAATGTTTGTTCCCCGTGGGGATGTTAGGGCGGGGCGATTTAGACCCCGCCCCCTTTCCGACTTTTGAGGCTGCCGGGGGCTGCACAGTATGTGCAGGTCTGCTCGGCAGTGACAGGCAGGGACAGTGTGCTGCCCGGCTGCTCTGATTGTGTTTAAAACACAATCAGAGCAGCCGGGCAGCACACTGTCACTGCCAAACGGACCTGCACATACTGTGCAGCCGTCAGCAGCAAACCCCTGCTAGGGGGGGGGGCGATTGCCCCGATCGCACCCCCCTGGATCCGCCACTGTACACATGTGTGTTCATGAGGTAAAATTACCTCACGAAAATGAGTTTGACCCCTCAATTCGTCAATAATGTCAGTATACCAAATTTCAGCCCTTTTTGAGGTTTTTTTTCCACACACACTAAGAATTTAGTAGGTCAGTTAACCCGTACATGATACTCATGCATTCTAGTCAAATCAAGCTACTTAAGGTGTTAAAAACTCCCCACTGTCACCCCCGGCAACCACCAACCACTCCCAACTGTCACTTCTTCAAGAAATATATAGGTCAGTGTATAACTCTGCCCAGCAGGTGGCGCTGCAGCTTTTTTTTTTTTTTTTTTTTCACACACAGACAGACTAACACACGCCACTAGCCATTTATATTATTTATATATATATATATATATATATAATGTCCAAAAACTATATATTTGTGTCCAGCAGCATAGAGCTGCGTATGTTACTAGTTTATACAAACGACCATCTAACAAATATAAGTCGCATTCATTTTCTAAATTGACCGCTATGCTGGGATGTAGGAGCAACATAAGTGGTTGACATGGTCTGCATTGATCAAAAGTCTGCAGCTACAGAGTTGAGGTAATGTTTTTTTTGAATGGGCGATGATGTCATTACAGGGGATGGGCACACACCTGCGGCTATAAGTATATGGCCATAGAATGTTATGTTTGACAGATTATTGGTCATTAGACCAGGTGCTAACTTTCCACTATGTGTCAGCGTATACATAAAAATTTTGTGCACAATATGACTATATTAGGATAAGTTCACCTGCCAACGTCAAGGCATCTCATGTAGGCGAGCCCCTAGTCAGTTTATCAGCAAGTGTACTCAGGGTGTCACAAAACCTTTCCTGAGCCTCCATTTTTCAAAGCATGCAGCACCTTAAGAGTGGTCCAACTCCCAAATAGACAAACTAGAATTTGTGAAAAAAGAAAAGGTGCACTTCTTTAAATTAATAAAATGTGTACAAGTGAATAAAATCATTTGAAAAAGTGCAGCCAGGACAATTAAGACCACTGTGTATGTGAGAACAAAATAAAATGTTGTCCCCTTGAGAAAGTCCATTGGACAAAACGTGTCGTCTTGAGACAGATTAAATTAGTGTTTTGGCTTGTTTCAGCTACCATACATACTTGAAGTTCCGTGCGTTCCACAGTTCCTCGGATAGTAAACAACCATATTGTGTTGCTGCCGGCTGGCAGTTTCCACAAGGAAGTCTAGACCCCGAGGATATCTGGAAGGACTGTGGAAACTTATCAGGGACAGAGTAGGGTGAGATCTGCTACTTTTTTGGTGCCGAAGCCTACACTTCATTTTTCATAAAGGAGCTTAAGCATTCATATGAATTTATACTGTTCTCCAGTGTGCATAGGTGTTTTTAATTATATTTTTCAGTTCTATAGAAATAAAATCAGGGAGACTTAGCACATATAGCTAAGCAACATAAGAGGAAATATCATATTACAAAAGTGACAGGTCCAACAACAGGTATATGTTACACCTCTCATTCAGAAATTGCAACACAATTCCAAAATGATTACTATGAACTATATTTTGCCACTTCTTTTAACAAATCTCTGTGTCTTTACCTACCATAGTAAGCCATACTTGTAACCCAACAGAGGAAGAAATTAAATAGAGACATCAGTGCAGGATGGTGTAAATGAAGACTATTTTATAAAATACTACGGGAGTACTTGGTACCTACTTTAACGAATTTATACCAAAAATGTTATAACAATCCTTTTTCCTAAACCAAATTAAATATAGAATTACATTAGGTTTATCGCGTATAGATGAATATCACTCCTAAATCAGGATTTTACATTATTAGTTAAATTAAGGTCCTTCAGAAAACAATGCCCCTGATCCCAACACGACATCAATTAGGCTTCATCTATGGCCATCACTCAGTCAAAGGTAAAAGAACAGCAATAATGGCTGTAGTAGCATCAACAGCCAAAGTGAAATCTTAAAACGTTAAGGGCTAGATTTACTAAGCTGCGAGTTTGAAAAAGTGGGGATGTTGCCTATAGCAACCAATCAGATTCTAGCTTTCATTTATTTAGTACCTTCTACAAAATGACAGCTAGAATCTGATTGGTTGCTATAGGCAACATCCCCCCTTTTTAAACCCGCAGCTTAGTAAATCTAGCCCTAAGTCTTGATGCTGAGGAAACGTTTAAAAAAAATTCATGCAGTGATTTTTAAAACATTTGTACTATAAGCCTTTTCAACTACCATTGCACTATTTATTAAATACCTATACAAAGAACCATCTACGTCATTAATTATTAATGTCATGAAAAGAGAAATTATACCAATGACTAGAGGTATAGACCAAGGATGCTTTACTTGTCTCTAGATCCGCTTATTATAATTTTGCAAGCATGGGACCAATTCCGGGCTATTCAATAAGGAGAATGTAATATTAAATTAATAGCATTTGCAGACAATTTAGTTCTAGGCATGTGAAATCATGAACAAAGCTAACAACCCTATTATGGGGAAAAATTACAATTTGGTATATTTTGGTAATATCAGAATTTGGTGTAAATATAGATAAGTCTGGTTCTAGCATTGGAAAATAAAATACAACCAACCAGGAGTAAATAACTTTGCCTCCAATGGATGAAAAAAAAAGTATTACCTATTTAGGAATGCAACTACTAAAGAGCATACATTATCTTTACCTGCTTAATCTTAAAAACATTTTAGCAAAATCTACTGCGCTTACAGAATGGCAGCATCTTCCACTTTCATTTTCAGGTGGAGGAAACAATTAATATGCCAACATTTCCAAAAAATGTATACACCCTAGCAGTACTTCCTGCTATACTAAAACTTGTGACAAATCTATTATCTATAACTATAAACTATAACTAAACAAAGGAAAGGCTATTTTCCCTTTTATCACATGGGCAAGAGAAGGTATGACTAGCATTGTCTTTAACAGACCAATCTAATAACAAAACCACTCATTTATATGTTAATTCTAAATTCACATTAATTTACTCTCATAATTTAGCTTCTTTATGAGTTCAGCACTATATTCACTATTTTATTCCTCCTGCCAAATTCAGTTTGAAACCGTGAACTGGATATTTAATTATAAAACACACAAACACCTCCCAAAGCAGTTTCTAGTACATAATTGTCTGTATACCTTATTTCAACAGCATAAAAGTGGTATCTCTCAATGGCAATTATAATTTCCATAGCTCCAGGAAACTAGAATTGTCAGCATTCTCATATTCAATTAAACGAACAGCAAGCATGTACAGGTAAATGCATTACACAGGGTATCTCTCCATCTAGAAGTCATCTAATTTGATATTTATCCTCACCATAATACCCCAAATGTACCTATAGAGATGCAACATTATACTATTGCCTATGAGATTTCAGGTAATTAAGAGATTTGGGATTCAGGTTAAGAATTATGTGACTTTACACCTTTTAAATTGCGTGCCCATATTCCCAGAATATACCATACTGGGATTTCTAAATATAAAAGCAAAATTTATAAGAGGGAGAAGAAAGTTCTTATTGATAATTTCAGTAGCATCTAAGTGTATACTTCCAAACTGGATACACTCCAGCTTTCCTTCATTGATTTGTGTAAAGAAACATTATTTTTATATTTAAGATGGATTGTTTGGAAACATCTTTACATAAAGAATTCAAAGTCCAATGTTTTTTTGAAGCTTGGGAGAGATTTATAAACCCGTTGCGTAAATCAACTAAATAACAAATAAAAGTACGTTTTCAAACCACTGGATGGTCTGTAAACAGACTACTGTAAAATGATCTTCCAATTTGATTGATTTTGTCAATTCTAATATTCTTAAACATGTCAATCCCTCTTTGCTCCTCTGCTACATCCCCAATATCCCTTATTCCCTCCCATCATTAATTTGGAAGATCTGTATTAACTTACCTATACAATGGTGTATGCTTATTTGTTCTTTAATTACTAGGAGATATCACATCTGAAGGTAAATCATGTTACTGTAACTTTATATTTATGATGATAATACTATAAATCAATATTGCAGTTATATACCTCTCTATTAAATGCACAAATGCAGATGTTTCAATGTTTTCTTATTTACTTATACTACACAGTCGTAGTCAAAAAGATTGGCACCCTTCTAGTTTTTTCAAATAACTCACAATTTCGTTTAAACATAAGTTGAATTGAATAACGGTACTTGATCTCCAACATTGTTTCTCTAGTAATATTACAGAACCATTGTTTTGGATTCTGCATATAATACTGAACATCCTTTCAAATTAGAAATTGGCATTGACAAATTTATTGACACCCCAGACTTAATATTTCTTCAAAATAAATAAAATCAACCACTTCCTATCGCCATGAATGAGCTTTCTGCACTTCTCTACTTGCAGTATGGTCCACTCTACTTGAGCAAACTGCTCCAGTCCACCCAGATTTGACAGGTGTTTTCTCCTGATCACTGTTTTCAGATGTTTTCACAGGTGTCCTACGGGATTTAACACTGGACTCATTGCTGGCAACTTCAGAACAGCCAAGCATTTTGTCTTGAACCACTCCTTGGTGCTTTGTAAGGTGAACTTGGGGACATTGTCCTGCTGCGGTAGTAATTGTATTAACGATCCTGAAAATTCCGACAGGCTTTAGTCCTACAAGAAAAAAACGAATTCTGACAAAAACTAATACAATATAAGCAGACTTACCTGAACACTGAAGCTCCAGATCTCAGATGGAAGCTGCATGCTGGCAGGCAATCATTCCGAAGACACATGACTCCAGCACTTCAGTTTGACGTCAGCGCGACTTACATCAATGTTAATTTAAAGCGGCAATGTCTAGACCCCGCATGCCGCTTCCATCAGAGATCTGGATCTTCGGTGTTCAGGTAAGTCTGATTATATTGGAAGGGGCGCTCTCATCAGGTATGGGGCGAGAGAGAGAAGCTCGGCGTGGCTGTGGGATATATTTTGTACAGGTTGTCTGGGGTGTTGTACAATTTATAAGCTGTTTCCTTAATTAATGTAGAGATCGAGCTTTTGGAAATCCTCTATCTGAGCTGCTCTCAACAAGATTCATCTGGAGGGGTCCTAGATCCCCCTCCCATTCCCATTCGTACTGGCCTGGCACATCAAAGGTGGTCTCAATGAGCTAATTATAATTCCCAGAAATCATCCCTTTAGTTAGTGGGATATGGAGACACATATGCTCAAAAACAAAATTCTGACCCAAACTCTCAAATTACCACCCCATCTCTCAGCTCCTATGCCTCTCCAAACTTCTTGAGAAAATTACCTACACTCGTCTCACACGTTTCCTTTCTGCAAACAACCTATTGGATCCTCTTCAATTAGGCTTTCTAAACTAAACTAAAGGCGATTACTCTCTTCTAATTCTCCTGGATCTCTCTTCTGCATTCGACAATGTTGACCACTCTCCCCTCATACAGAGGCTACAATCCCTAAGTCTTCAAGACACTGTCCTATACTGGTTCTTATCCTACCTATCTAATCGCTCTTTCAGTGTTAATTTCTCTTGAACAACCTCTACCCCGCTTTCTTTATCAGTTGGAGTACCTCAAGGCTCAGTCTTAGGCCCTCTGCTATTCTCTATCTACACCACTTCTCTTGGAAAACTAATAAGCTCCTTTGGATTTCAGTATCATCTCTATGCGGATGATACACAAATTTATCTATCCTCTCCTGATCTTTTACCATCTGTGTTGTCTTGCGTTACTGACTGTCTTTCTGCCATCTCATCTTGGATGTCCTCTTGCCAACTCAAACTCAATCTTTCAGAAACAGAATTAATAATATTCTTACCCAACAATAAAAGCTTCCTGCCTGACATCTCTATTTCTGTTGACAACATGATCATAAATCCCACCCCGCAAGCCCGCTGCCTAGGTGTAATCCTTGACTGGCAACTATCCTTTGTTACCCACATCAACTCTATATTTACATCATGCTGCATACATCTAAAAAACATTTCCAGAATACGTACATATCTCACACAAGACACTGCAAAAACTTTAATTCATGCGCTCATCATTTCCCGCATCGACTATTGTAATTCCCTCCTTACTGGTCTTCCCAAAATCAGATTCGAGCCCCTAAAATCTATTTTGCTCGCAGCAGCTAGATTAAATTTCCTTGCAAATCATTTTTTGTCTGCTGAGTCACTCTGTCAGTTTCTACATTGGTTGCCTGTTTCTCAAGAATCAAATATAAAATAATTTTACTAACATACAAGGCTGTCAACAGAATTGCACCGACATACATCTCCTCACTTCTCTCAAAATATCTCCCAATTAGACACCTCCGTTCTGCACAAGATATGCGTCTCTTCCCCTTTCATCACTTCCTCCCATTCTCGATTACAGGACTTTTTTCAGGCTGCACCCACTTTATGGAATTCACTCCCTCGCACTTTCCTCTAGTCTTCAAACCTTCAAGTGTTCTCTGATAACCCACTTCTTCAGACAAGCTTATAATATTCCTCTACCACTTTCTTAATCTCCCTAGCTTACCCTATTACCCTATTATCAACCTCTACACAGCTAACACAAAACAACAATCCTCTGACCAACATAGTTGTGTGACTAGGCATACAGCCCACTAAATACTTTGTAAGCTTTGCATTCTAGCCGGACAAATATTCAATATGATGTAGCACTTACCCTTGTGCATCAAACCATTGTCCGATAGATTGTAATCTTGCAAGCAGGGCCCTCTTACCTCTCTGTATGTATGTATTACCCAGTATTGTTTTATTACTGTTTTTTTCCAATTGTATAGCGCTGGCGCTATATAAATAAATTTTGATGATGATTGTCACGAACAAGCTCCCAGCTGCCGTGACTTTGGGGGTGTTTGTCTCTCTTTACCTATCACACAGGTTATAGACCTACTGAATCGCCCCCAAACAGTGATCACACCTCACACACTTCAGGTTTGCCACCACCTATTGAATACAGGCAAAAGGACCCCAATATACTGTCCCACACTGGCACACAAGGCTTCTAGCTATCCATAGAGCAGCAAGACCCACACCAGCAAGCAAAGGGTTAACTCTTCACACCTCCAGACAGTTACACAAATGTAAATACAAGCACGAACAGCTTGTTAATCATATGTATCAACAAATCACACTGTCATTCAAAGGGTTAACTTGGTTGAGCTATATTCTTCTTAACAGGCTAATGGATTTGTTAGAGTATCGAAGACGCAACATATTCAATTATAGATTTAATATACAAAAGTACATGGCATACCGATATAAAAAAAATAGTGAATAAACAATTAATAGATTGATATAACAAGCACAACAGTTTAAAATAAAAGGGTTAACATTCAGAGTAGCACTTACGTGAATTTTTTGGCAAAGGGAAATTGGCTTGGAAGATGGACAGCTTATCAATGTAAATTGATTTCCCAAAAAGTCTGATAATTTCTTCTAACTGGTCTCAGTTTTTTAAAGACACTTCAACACCTGTCCCCACCCCCAGGGGTTGTGTCTGTGATACTTTTTTCAATCACAATTTGCATGTTGCCTGATTTACTACCCAATTCTACTATGTGACCTAACTTTTCTGTGGAGCATCACACAGATCCAATTTCATTATTAATACATTCCCTATGAATTTGTCCATCTTTTGATGCAAAACATGATGGAATTATGACAATGTGACATACCTTTTCCAAAGATATGTGATTATAACTGTTCCCGGATACCGCAAGTACCTGTCATTCACAACCCTGGTGTTATTTCTGCTCCTTAGTATGGAGTGCCACCCAGATTTTCCAAAATATGAACTATGAAGACATTTTCCTTTGAAGCCCATATTTCTATATACCTGTATAGGCTGTCAAATGTGTCCTTTGTCTCCAAGATTCTTACCTAGGCATCTGGCTTTCTCATTTACATTTAGTGATTCTTTGTGCTTACACTACCTATTGAAAGGAAGTCAATTAGGAAGTGGAATACATGATCAAAAACAATGGATGTCTGTGATCTGCATATCTTAAGCAGGTCTCCTCACAAAAGGGTTTGCTCAGCCTAATTACCTCCTACTGGGGTAATTGTTTCCTTTTTAAAAGCATTTGGTCAAACATTTATCAGAGTTCATTTATGTATTAATGCAATATTTTATTTGGGCCCTGGCATTTAATATTCTATTTCATCATATCAGATTTATGCTCTCATCCTGACAATGATGATGAAAGAGTGGGGGTTCGGAGGATTTCAACAGAAGGTAAGGGCATAGCTAAATATCAGACCTGGAAATATTCAAAGAAGAGCAGGCGAAAAGGTTCAAATTTGTGGTGGAGATCCAACATAGAGGCCCAAGTTCTGTCAATGACCAGGTCCGAAACCACTTGTATTCCCACCCATGACTAGTGTTGAAATTGCTGTGACGAGTTACCGGGAGGGAAGCGTGGGTTGCTCCAAAGTGGAGTCAGGGGGGAGAGAGGAGAGGACAATTTGTGTTTAACCTGACATGAGTCCCATAGAGGCAGACAAAATTTACGAGATTGGAGGGAGGAAGCCTCTGGTGATCTGTCTACATTTGGAAGGCCCCAGAGTGATGCCAGGAAGGGGACCTTCATAGAGGTGGGTTTCCAGGTCCACCCATGCTGTGGTCTGATGGGGGACATAGGTAACCGCAATCTGGGATAAATGAGATGCCAAGTGATAGAATTTGATATCCAGAAAACCTCTACCTCTCCTAGCCCTGGGGTTCTTTAGCACAGCCACACAGATTCTAGGGGGTTTGCCATGTCATACAAATTTAATAAAAGAGGAATACAAATCCCAAAACAATATTAACTTTTATGACTCTCGCCAAAATTAATGGCATAAAGTGTAATAAAAACAGTTTGAAGAAAAAAAAGATTTACTAGCCCCAAGTTGTCTCAAATAAACCAATAAAATAACTGGTGAAATATGAAGAATAATAGTGGTTTCTTTAAATGTAATTCTTACAATATGTATAGATATCTAGCATGATTAATAAAATGTAATCATTCTAATAGTATAATTTCATATTAATGATATGTCTTAATAATTGCATCAGCACTTATGTGATGTATTTGTTAGAATGCAGGCTTAACTCAGTCTGTTACTTAGATTCCAATGGTATATAACTTTGAGCTGTCCTCTGATTGATAACACCATCTCAGGATGGTGATAGCAGAAGAACAGTACAGGAGAAAATGCTTTAATAGCAAAACAAAGCATTTCCATCTATTGTAATATTTAGTTTTTTAATCTATATTTTCCAACTTTTTTTTTCATATAAAGTATGGGCTTCCAGGTCCAGCTTGCCGACTCATGGATGTGCAGAGGGCACTGTACTGGCTTGGTGAGCAGTAAGAGTCCTCTTCCACTGCCAACCAGTATCACTGGGGAGGTCAGTTTATACTGATCACAGTGTATAGTGATAAAACATAGACAATCTCTATTAAGAAGATCCATCAGTATTGACCCCTCCACTCCACATAAATTGCCTTGACCAAAGTCACCAACAATCTTCTCACAAGGGTCCACTTCTTCATGCTTATCCTTCTGGGCCTCACTGCGACCTTTGACACTGTGGAACATCTACTCCACAAGCTTCACACCTTCGGCCTGTCTAGCACTGTACTTTTGCTGTTCACCTCCTACCTCACCAATTGTTTCTTCTCTGTTTCTACCTCTGGTCCCCCTTCCCACATCCATCCTTTCCATAGGAGTCCTACAGAGTTATGTCCTTGGCTCTCTACTCTTTTCTCTGTACACCTTCTCCCTGGGTTAACTCATCAGTCCCTTTGGTTTCCAGTACCACCTCTAAGCCAACGACACTCAACTCTACCTCTTATCTCCTGATCTCGCCTCTTCCCTCCTCTCTCGGGTGTCCAGTTTCTTCTCTACCATCTCCTCCTGGATGTCCTTATGCTTTCTCAAACTTAACATGGCCAAAACTGAACTCATTGTCTTCCCTCCATCAAGAGTCTTATCCTCTCACAATCTCTCTATCACTGCTGAAAACACCATTATATCATTTGTTCCTCAAATTTGCTGCCTGGGTGTCATTCTTGACTCCTCCCTCTTCTTCGACCCTTATATTCAATCGCTTATCCAATCATTTCGCTTCCAGCACTGCAACATCGCCCGTATCAGACCCTTTCTCTTCCAGAATGCCAAAAAAACTGTTATCCACTCATTGATCATTTCTTGTCTCAACTACTGCAACCTTCTCCTTACTGGTCTCCCCCTCTCCCATCTTGCTCCTCTTTGATCTATGCTTAATGCTGCAGCTAGACTTATCATCCACTCTCGCCATTCCTCATCGGCCTCTCCTCCTGCCAAGCCTTACACTGGCTCCCCTTCCCTTACAGAATCTTCTTCAAACTCCTCACCATCACGTACAAGGCCTTCTCCAACTCCACTTCTCCCTTCATCTCCAACCTCTTCTCCATAAATACTTCCTCCTGCTCTCTCTGGTCGGCCAATGACCGTTGCCTTTTCTCCCCTATGCCAACCACATCTCACTCCCATATCCAAGATTTTTCCTGTGCTGCCCAGGGCCATCTTAACAACATTATGGGCCTCCGGGCAAAGCAGTGCACCGGGGCCCCTAGATATAGATATAGATATATAGATGTATACAGATACAGATATAGATATAGATATATAGAGATAGAGATAGATAGATGTACTTGCTCAGTGACCCTTGAAAGGTTTTTTTGCAGGTTTTTTTCTTTTGCAGGATTATTTATTCTCATTAAGAGCCGTGCCTATGGGGCCCCCTTGCCCGTTGGGCCCCCGGGCAGCTGACCATCGTGCCCAATGGAAAAGATGGCCCTGGTGCTGCCCCCCACGACTGGAACACTCTCCCTTGCTCTTATATATATATGACCGGATAGGGGGGCGCGGTACTATCTAAAGGGGCAGATGGTGTTTATAGCAGCCGAGAGAATTCACGCAAGTCCCCAGGTTTCATGCAGCTGGCCTCAGACAGTTTAATTCAGTAAGGAAAACAAAAGATAACTCCAAAAATAAGTGTATGGGTATATATATGTATGTGTATATATATATATATATATATATATATATATATATATAAAAAAATAAATATGTATATATGGGTCACTTAACTAGGATGACAGCCTGCTCTATGGGTGTATTTTTTCCTTGTGTGTTTCAGGCTGTCCCCCTCCCTGTCAGCTAGACTTGGGGTGCAAAATGGTCCCTTCATCTATATATATTATTTCTTTCTTATCATGTTCATCTTCATATGATATTCTTAGGTTTACATGCAGTTCATAGGTTTTATGCACCGTTCTGTCTCGGATGTTTTTCTTTTGTCATTTTCCTGATTTCCTATACTGTTGCTTCAGTCAACTCCTGGTTCTATGGTCTGACTCGGCCTCTATGGATACATAACTTTATTCCCATCTGTTTCCTAGACATGGGTTGTAGTTGCTTTACAAGCAAGCTCCATGCCCCCATATGTTACCTATTTTGCCGATTTCAGGGTTATTTCAGTTCTTTTCCCCTCCCATTCCTCTTGCCTTTCTCTTAGACCAGCCTCATTCCCTTCCCCCTTCCCCAACAGATGTCTTCTCCCCTTTTTTGATTTTGTACCCATTACTTTGGCTAGAGACATTTTCAGTCCCTTTACATGTCAGGCACATCCATTGCCTTCCCCCAGTTTCATGGTTAAACTTATCTCTCTAAATGTTCAGGTTTAAATTCCCTGAATAAAAGATGGTTGGCCTTTAGCCTCTTCTTTAAGCATAAAGCTGATGTCGTAGCATTTTAGGAAACCCATTTTTTATCTAGAGCACCCCCCCCTCCCTATATCAGGGATAACCTCTACCCCCTCTGCTACTCAGCTAATGGTCCCATGAAACTCAAAGGCGTGGCTAATCCTTTTTACTCCAAAATTTTGTTTGTCCTCTGCCATAAGTGTGAAGATAAATAGAGAAGGTTTCTGATCTTAACCGGTTTCCTGGAGGAGAAGCCCTATACACTTGTCTCTTATATGCCCCGAAATGCAGACAGATTCCCTTGCTCTGTAAACTGCTACCAATGAACCTGGAGGCACTTCTATATTTACATATTGGTTTACACTAAAGGCAGTTCTGAGGGGGGTGGCAATACAAACAGGCTCCCGGCTTAAGAAAGCAAACGCTCATCTCCAGCAGAAACTGAAATCCAAACTCTCCTCCATGAACCCTCCTAATAAGTCCTTTCCTTCCCCTGCTCTAAAAAGTGAGCTGACCCAAGTTAAAAGCAACTCCAGAAACTATTTCTGGCCCTCACAAAGGCTGCCTTATCCCGACTCTGCCACAAGTTTTACACTACTGGCAATGAAACGGGATGGATGCTGGCTAAAAAAACTCAGGGGACAGCAGGTCAGAAACCGAGTTATTGCCATCCTGTTTGCTAAGTACTATGTGGACCTTTACAATCTTAAAGATGATTTAGCTATGCCACAACCGTCACCTACTGACATCCATGACTTGCTCCGTCATCTCCGTCACCTGATCAGGTGGGATTTGTGATGGGGCAACAGGCTTCCGCCAACACGAGGAGAGTCCTCAATATTGTAGAATATGGTGTGGTACAAAGGAACAAGCTGCTAGTGCTTCCTCTGGACACGGAGAAGACATTCGACAGGCTCCATTGGGGCTTCATGTGACAAGTTTTACTTAAATTTGGCTTTGAGGGAAATATCTTTAATGCAATTCTGGCCCTATACTGTGGCCCATTCGCTAAAGTCTTTATCAACGACTCCCTCTCCGACAAATTTGGTATTTCCCATGGCACCAGACGGGTGCCCTCTGTTGCCTCTTATCTATATACTAGCTATAGAACCCCTGGCTGAACACTTCCTTTGTTCTACAGAGTGTAGGGGCTTAGACCTCCAGGGAACATACCACAGTATTTGCCTTTTTGCTGATGATGTCTTCCTCTTCATGTGCAGTCCAGAGACCTCATTAGGGCCGCTTCACCAAGTAGGGGTCTACTATAGCCGGGCTTCCTATTATAAACTAAATATCACCAAAATTGAGGCCCTCCCACTTATTACCCCACCAGAACCTTTGGCTTGTTTGAAATCCTGCTTCAAGTATGCCTGGAAGGAGAAATCTCTTTCACATTTAGGGATCCATATCCCTTCAGGCATATCTGAAGTGATTGATATCAACTATCCCCTGTTAATTGACCAGCTTTCTAAGACCATTTGTCAGTGAGTTTCAAGTCAATGCGAGAATAAGTATTATGGGCAAGGGAGTGGTAAGTAAATGGTTTCAGTATCTGATGCCATATTGCCATTTGGAGAAGTTTAGTAAATTAGCTTTCAATTTAAAAACACATATTTGTATGGTTTAGAGTTAGGACCACCCTATTAGCAGAAACGCAGTGAAGTGGCGGGTGGCTTTCCGTACATTTGCAAATGTGTGCAACTAAAAGCTTTGCATTTTTATGTACAAATAGAAATAGCAACTGATTTGCTGGTTATAGCAGTGTGCTGGGGGATTTTTCTCTGTATTTGTTCTCAGCTTTCTAGGATGTCTACCTCTTGGATGGACTATGAGGTCTCTTGGCTGGGCAGGGTGGCTGCTTTAAAAATTATGTTGCTCCCTAAGCTTATGTGTGTTTTCTGCACACTTCCCTACCTCCTCCCAAAAATTGTTCATGGATGCGCTCCACTCACTGGTGCTTAAATATATCTGGGGCAAGTTTTCTCATTTGTATTTTTCACTAATGGCTTTTACCCAAGAGATAGGGGAGATCTAGATCTACCAAATTTAGTCAAGCATGTATTGTTTCACATATTAGAGACTGGGTGCTTTCAGCCCTAGACCACACTCCCCCATTCCCCATCCTCCATTTTAGTTGCTCTCAAGGGCTGGGACAGGACTGTTGGGCCCTTTATGGACTTTGTCCCCCCAACTAGAAACCTCTATTGTCACACGGCGCTTATTCGGCTTCCATAAACAAAGACTAAGACACTCACCTGTGCCTCATTAGCAGCTCTCAAAACCTTAGTCTTGATCTGCACATGTGCAGACTGAGTACCTGTCTGTTGCTGGCAAGATTCCTATTGGTTCCTGGTTCTGGCTCTAAACTTGAAAATGCACCTCTTCCCTTTCCTCTGGGCCTGTTGATCAAGTTACCTGTCTGATTAGGTTCCTACCTATTCTGTGTGCTCTCACCTGGATCGGCAGTGCCTCTGCTGTGCTGCTGTTCAAAGGCTATACTGCTCAAGCTGCACCTGTCTCCGCTGTGTTGCTGTTCCATGAGTTACACTACTCAAGCTGCACCTGCCTTTGTTGTATTGCTGTTCCACAGGCTATACTGCTCAAGCTGCACCTGTCTCCGCTGTGTTGCTGTTCCATGAGTTACACTACTCAAGCTGCACCTGCCTTTGTTGTATTGCTGTTCCACAGGCTATACTGCTCAAGCTGCACCTGTCTCCGCTGTGTTGCTGTTCCATGAGTTACACTACTCAAGCTGCACCTGCCTTTGTTGTATTGCTGTTCCACAGGCTGGATCGCTTAAGCTACACTTATCTTCATTGTGCTGCTACTACACGGGCCGTGCTGCTCAAGTTACATCTAACTCTACTGTGTTACCCCTCCATGGACTGCACCACTCAAGATCATCTACTCCACATTTGTCTCGGTGGCTCAGTGGTTATTACAGGTCGTATCATCTAATCTGCTTGTTCTTACCCACTCCTTGCTGGCTGGACTCTTACTTGTACCTCCTGTATTGTGCTGCCTCATTGTGGTTTCATATACCTGCTGCATTACCATCTCTACTTTGTTGCTGGACTGTTCCTGCTATTGCTATATTTGAATACACTGATTATACCGCTATATTGTATTCACTCATACTACATTGCTGGTGGTACTGCTCACCCTGTTTCTATGTTCCTTGTGCCTATTTACCAAGACTTTCTGTGATCATTCAAGCATCATTAAATCGCTGATTGTACTTTATCCTGCATCTGTTGTCTATTCGCTGTCTGGGTATAGAACTGACATTACCAGTGTGCCTACTTCACACCAGTTACTATCACTCCCCCAGGACTCTGCCCAACACCCCTGGTAGGGGCCGTGACCTGCGGGCGAACGCCGCTAAACCCAAGTCACCTTGTGGTGACCGCTGGTGAAAACCATTCGCCCCTTAGACTCCGCGCCCTGCTAGGGGTAACATCTCTTGGGTAGATCCAAGAGTCCAGAATACCAAACCGTGACATCTATCTATTTAACGTTTCTAGACTCGTCCCCTAGTAATTTATCCTGCTGGTCCTTTGGGGGCTTTCTTCTAACCTTTCTAAAATGTCCAAATGTACTAATCACCTGGAAGTGCTACTGAAACTTCTTTATAGGACCTATCTCACCCCAGCTCATTTGCAGAAGATGTGGCCTGACCATTCAAAGTTTTGCTGGTGCAATTGTGGTGTCGAAGATTTTCCATATTTTTTGGACATGTCCGGCTATCAAACCGTTCTGGTCTGTGGACTTCGACCTTGCCAGGAAAGTAAATTCGGTATCACTAGCCCTGTCTCCTCTGGTTGCCCTCTTTCATCTATAACCAGACCAACTGCCAAAACATCATAGGTATATCTGGGGACATATTCTCATAGCTGCCAGGGTAGCAATTGCACAGTTATGGAAAAATTCCTCGCCTCCCCACTAGCCACAAAATTATTGCCAAAATACAATTAAGTTTCAAAGTGGAGACGGACTGTGCCCCTTACTCTATGGCAGCATCCTCTCCCATAGTTAAATGGATGGCCTAACATGAGTTTGTTACTGATGGTGAAGGATCTGTACTCTTATGCCCTTCACCTTCTGCTGCCCCTTCTCCTCCTGAACCTATTAACTTGTGTCATGATACGTATGTCAGGCGCCATCCCCGCTGATCCCCTGTCAGTCGGGGACGGACGCCTGCCTCCCGGGCCATAGCGCTTTGTTGATAGGCAACATACTCGCTGCGGCTTCAGGCCAGCTCTCTTGTCGGGCGCATGCGCCCTACCTCCGTCCCGTTGCTAGGCAATGGGACGCTACTGTGTCTCCTACGTGCCTCTCCCTATCAGCTGCTACCTGCCTCTATGTAAACCTGGCTCTGGCGCCATTAGGGTGCCAGAGTAACAGGTTTCTGACCTTGTGTTCCTGGTTTCCCTGCTCCTAGTTTCCTGATTGTGCTTCCTGTGATTTGCTCTCTCGTTGTGACCCAGCTTGGCGACCATTCTTTTATCTGTGTGACCCATACTGTTCCTGCGACCTCGGCTTGTTGACCATTCCTCTGGATTCTCCCTGGTACCTTGCATTCCCGATTGGCTTGACCCGGACCGTCTGACTCTTCTACACTACACCGGCAACTGGCTAGTAGGACCGCGACCTGCGTACCCTGTGCAGCGAAGTCCAAACCTCCTTGCGGGGGTCCCTGGCGAATACCGGGGGTACATTAGACTCCGCACCTGCTAGTTCAGTAGTGATAATACCGGTTAGTGTCCTGCTCATTGTAGTCTTTAATAGGCCTACAGCCTGACAACGTAATTGCATAGTCTACAGTAATGTCTGCTTCTGGTCTTTTGTTATTTTCCTATGGTTCTCTTTACGATGTTATATCATCTGGTGTGCTCTGTTTTGTCTGCTCCCCACTATGTACACCCTCCCCCTTTTCTTTTTCTGTACTCCTTCCCCTTTACCATAAAATGTTTTAATAAAAACAATAATGTAATTAAAAAAGAGTGCTGAGAGTCTTCATTTGTGTACATGTTGTATAGATTTAATTATCTAGCCTTATCTCTATTGTAGGCTACCTATTTTGACTCTGTGTAATTTGTGCTTGAGTGTGTTGTGTTTCTGATGGTGAGAGGAAAGAGAGGGGAGCAGTCTAGGGTCAGTGGGGAGGAGGAGAGATATAGAGAGGAGCAAGTGAGTGATTAGAGGAGAGTATGAGCTTTAGGAAGAGACAGGGGGTATATTTACTAAACTGTGAGTTTGAAAAAGTGGAGATGTTGCCTATAGCAACCAACCAGATTCTAGCTATCATTTATTTAGTACAGGCCTGTCCAACCTGTGGCCCTCCAGATATTGTGAAACTACAAGTCCCAGCATGCCCTTCCAGCTATCAACAGGTTGTCTCCTGGCAAAGCATGCTGGGGTTTGTAGTTTCACAACACCTGGAGGGCCGCAGGTTGGACAGGCCTGATTTAGTACATTCTACAAAATGATAACTAGCATCTAACTGGTTGCTATAGGCAACATCTCCATTTTTTTCAAACCCGCAGTTTAGTAAATAAACCCCAGGGTTTTCTGCTGCTAGTGGAAAACTAAGTCTGTGCGCAATGTGTGCTTTAGCTTTGAGGACAATTATGAGCTTGTGACAAACATAGTGCCAGTGTATGACAGACTTTTTGACAGCCAAGTTGCAAAACCACAATTTTCAAAATAAAAAACAGCTTTGATCTTCTATATGTGGTGCTGTAAATTTTGTTGGTCCTAAATGATTCATTGAGAACTTCCGCAAGCACAGATCAGATATAAAGATATAAATGGTGAAAGAAAAAATGTCAGATGAAAGGAGAGCAGAAGCAAGGACTGGCTGTGGCCCTGCCCTGGTCATTGGATATACCTCCTATGAGAAAGAATTCAATCAGCTGATACCACAAGAGATCATCGAAGGGATAAATATCTGGGACACAGACAGGCCTCACTTTCAACCTAAGATTGGAGAGCAATGTATACATTTAATGGCTAAAACATTTTATGCAACCTTAATAATCAAACATCATGAGAACAACAATCAGATATTCTGCAGATTAGTTAAAAAGTGTATGGCAACGCATTTCGTCCACTCTTTTGTGGCCTTTCTCAAGCCTCAATAACTCTCCTTGGGTCATAATCTTTAAATACATCCCCTTCTTAAGCTTGATTGGATTTTTCACATTTGTTTCCTAATTAGGCTTAATTGTATAGCTATCATATCGAAAATCTACTCAAATGTCTTATTATACAATTAAAGAATAAAACCAATAAATACATTGGTATACGTAAAATACGAAACAGAAAAACAAATAGAATAATTGCCTTGGATATCACAAACACAATTTCCACATACACATATGATGCTAATAAAAATGAATGAACGAATATACTCTCCTTTCTTAAATCTAGAGTCCTACTCCAAAATTTGGTTTAATTCACATACAATTCGTAGTTTATCCCTCTTTTGACTATGGACAAAAATATAGGATGTAAATCTTTAAATATTTAGGACATCATACCTCAATTATTGTCAAGTTTACATAAAAACAGAAAGAAAGAAAACCCCATAAATGACTTGGATCAATTTTATAAAGGCAATATATGTAAATATATGATTTCACATTATTCATATGAGTCAAGCAATCTACTTTGCAATATATTGATAGCATTCATTAAACTCAATTGTCTGATTGAGACCTTCAAAGAGACAATTGAGACACTGTTTGACTCATAACAATAATATGAATATTCCTTGTTTTGTTTAAAGGAACAAAATCAACTGTATGTATCTCAAGAGACCGAGATGGATTCTGCAGAAACACCAGCACCAGACATCGCAGATAATACAGAAATTATTCTAGAATGTGTAGATCATTTCTCAGAAGAAGTTGAGCCTAATGAACCTGCACCACAGATCCTTCCTGAAACTGCTCCACCCAAACCAGCAAATGTTACAAATTTGCCAAGTTCTGTTGAACACTTTAGGAAAGTACAAAACAATTTGCTTACATTCCATCAGGATTCAATGAGGGGATTCCAAATGCAGCTCACTAAAGGAATGAAATATATGCAGGGCCGCCATCAGGGCGGTACGGCCAGTACTGCTGTGAGGGGCCCGGACAGACTAGGGGGCCCAGATAGACCTGTCTGTCTGTCTGGACTCCCTGGACTTTCCGGGCCCTGCAGTCACCGACCGTGCCTCCCCTTTTTTTTCTTACCTTTTCTGCGATGCTACAGCTCTGTCTCCCAGACTCTGATAGGCTGGGAGCGCGGTCGGCGTGATGACTTCATCACCGTGCGCCGCACTCCCAGTGTATCAGTGACAGGGAGGCAGAGCTGCAGCATCGCGGAGGAGAAGGTAAGTTAATGAGCTACTATTTTTTTTGAGGGGGGGAGAGGGAGAGCCTGGGGGACCATAATTGTGGAGGGGGGGGGACAGAGAGAGCCTGGGAGACCATAATTGTGGAGGGGGGGGGACAGAGAGAGCCTGGGAGACCATAATTGTGGAGGGAGGGGGCAGGGAGAGCCTGGGAGACCTGATCTTCTGTGGAGGGAGGGGAAGAATAGGGGGACCTGATCTATGGAGGGAGGGAGGAGGACCTGATCTGTGGAGGGAGGGGGGAAGAGGGGGACCTTATCTGTGGAGGGGGGAGGGGGGAAGAGGGGGACCTTAACTGTGGAGGGAGGGGGAGGGAGAAGGGGACATAAACTGTGACTTAGGGGGGAGAGGGGGACATTAACTGTGATTGCAGGGAGGGGAGAGGGGGACATTTAATTTGGGGGAGGGGAACATTTACTGTCATAAGGGAGTGGAGGGGAATGTACTGTGATGAGGGATAGGGGGCGCATGTATGGTGAAGATGGAGGGGTGCACATGTATGGGGACGGGGGCCCCACCAGATAGATTAATTAGTACCAGACCCAGGGAGGGGGGGGGGCGCCAGATTAATTAGTACTGGGCCCCACAGTTTCTGATGGCAGCCCTGAATATATGCATTACATCCCTCAAAGCCAACTGTGTATGTGCACTACTTTTGAAAGTATTAATACCAGCCTAGTGTTCATGAATATTGCATTAATAGTCTTACTGGGGTAGTAAGAGAAGTCTGGCATTCTATTTTCGACCTATTCCCAAATGCAATATCAACTCATGGCCTGCTTACCTGTGCAATCATCCACAGATGAGAGCAGCCAGAATACAACACCAACTCTATCAATGCCACCTACTCCACAATGTTATCGTGTGAGTATCCGGGGAACAGGAGGAAGACGGACACCAACCAAGGGTTTCAAAGATACAGAGGCTAAAGCTAAAAGAAATAAATAATTGCTATCAGTTAATGTTGTAAACATTTGTGCTTTTGTTTTGGAAGATACATTTTATTATATAATATAAGTAGTAACTTGCACATTTAAACATTGTATTATTACAGTTCTTGTTACAGTTAAGATGTATACAATCACCTTTATGAAAATTATGGTTTAAATTCTTCATAAAAACATCTGTGTATTTTCTTTATGCAAATAAGTTTTAATAATAAAACATACACATACCCTTTAATTGGTGGCAGAGGTTGAATTAACAGTATTGTGGCTATTATGAAGGTTCTACAAGAATAGATCCAAAGTAGTGAAAACCCATACTCACTGGAAATATAATTCTGTATTAGTCTTTCTCTGACCTGCCTCCTCTCCTCTGTATTCTCCACATCAGCTGCTATGAGCTCCCCTGCATCGTCACTGTCTCCTGTTGGTGGTATGAGTATATTTTAGTTAAGTACCAAATTATGCAGCAGACAGCATGACAATACAATATCAGCCACCTTAGCTGCGGCATATAGAAGCACACCACCAGATTTATCAAGACACTTGAAACTGGCCTTCAATAGGCCAAAGGTTCGCTCTATCCCACCTGTAGTGGCTGTGTGTCTCATTATATCTGTGTTGTGCAGTCTATGGATTCGACAGAATTGTGTCACGGGCACTAGGAGTCTTTACCCAGGTATCACCAGATGATAGACTTACCAGAGCAGTATAGTTGGTAATATGGTACTCTGGTAGCGGGGTGATCACGGAACAGGAGACAGCAGGTGATAAGAGAATGCTCGAGGAAAGTCTATGACTAGCAGCACTGGTAATAGGTAGATAACTGTACACGAGGAACTGGATGGACAAGGAAACGTAAGGGTAGTCAGTGGTCTGCGTATAGCAAGTTGTACCACTGCTATAGTGAGGAGGAATGTCCAGGAGTAACGAGGAGGTGATGAGAGTCAGCGGTCTGTGTATAGCAAGTTGTACCGCTGTCTGGGTGAAGGAATGGAATCCAGGTGAAGATATCCGGGGAGTCAGTGGTCTGCGTTAGCAAGTTGTACCACTGCTATGTGAAAGGATACTGGAAACTGGTGACTCAGAAAACAGGGAACAGTGGTCTGCCTCTAGCAAGTTGTACCACTGAAATATATAAGTGAGGAGGAGCACGGGGAGATAAATGCAATGCAGAGTATACACGGGCACACTGAACTTGATCCCACGATGATATGCACACAATAATAATAACTGAGCAGCACTGCACAAATATGCAAAGTCACTAGAACTATCCAGGCTAAAAGGTAACACAGTCAAATGATAGCAATAGTCTCAGTGGATAGGAAACTCCGGAGGAGAACAACTCAGTCCAGCTAGATATGCAATACACCAGCACAGTCAATGAGAAGTATGCATACCGCGGTTCAGGAGAGCAGGCTGTCAGAGAGAGGTGCAGGGATACCTGAACGGCTGGAGGCCGGCAGGATGCGAAGTCCCAGAAGGGTGGAAGCGGTAACCAAGTAGGTGCAGCGCACGGTAGGTAGACCAGCAAGGATGTAAACAATACTCAGGAAGCAGTAGTATATAGAACTGGACACCTGGAGAACACGGGAGAGTTGAGGCGGTCTAGCTGAGATGAAAGCAGCGGAGCGTTGATCCGATGCAGACAGGCGAGTTGACACAAGCAGGAACGCTGTAGAAGCACAGAGACAGCGGATCGGCTGGCTGCAGACACGATGAGTACTGGAGGGTTGCGATGAGCAGGACACTGCAGATACACGGAGGCAGCGGATAGGAATCAGCTGGTGCAGTCACGATGAAACACGGAAGAGTTGAGGTGAGCAGGATACTGTAGAAGCACGGAGGCAGCGGATAGGAATCAGCTGGTGCAGTCACGATAAAACACAGAAGAGTTGAAGTGGTTTGGAAACTGTAGAAGCACGGAGGCAGCGGATAGGAATCAGCTGGTGCAGTCATGATGAAACACGGGAGAGTTGAAGTGGTTTGGAAACTGTAGAAGCACGGAGGCAGCGGATAGGAATCAGCTGGTGCAGTCACGATGAAACACAGGAGAGTTGAAGTGGTTTGGAAACCACAAACGAACAACAGGAATCAGCAGGAGCTGAACACACGAGGAAACACAGGAACACCTTCAGAGGCTCATGGGGAATGAGACTCCAAGATCAGGCAACGAGGTATTGACCACAGGTGCTTTAAATAGGGAGTGTTGCCTGATCAGCCAATTAACTAAAAGGAACATGTACTGAAGGGTTGAAAGGGCTGCACATGCGCAGACCCTCAGGATGGTGGACGGCCACGGTTCCTAAACACACGAGAAGTAGCACTCACAGTCCGGTGAGTGACAAATTGTCATTAACCAGGATTGACACCCTTATCCTGAGTAGCATAGACTGACACATAAATTATTAAAATGTATCTATTTTTTAAAAGCAAACATCTATATGATACTTTTTGGTATACATTATGATAGAAAGTGCATGAATATTAGTTCACATACCCAGTAGCCAACCCTTCGGCATGTGACCACTCTGAAAGTTAGCATAGAGGCTTGACTAGCGCAGAATATTGGGCCTTTTGGCAAGAGCCAAGATAGCCTGCAACAACACTCATGATTTTTATATTTGCATCACAGACCACCTATACATTCATAGAGTAGGAATGTTATCTGTTGGTACACACTCCTGCCCTGTGTTGATGTTATCTCAGCCCAATGTGTGTGCAATCTATGGTAATCCTGAGAGCCTATAGAAAGCTAACTTCAACTAATGCCATTCAGAATCCTTGCGGGGCCCTTTTACTAGACATCATTAACCTGCATACATCAATGACTGATGTTTTTGTTAATCTCGCCTATCAAAAGCAGCAGTTTTATTCTGGCGTTTTTCACAGCGAGATATTGGTGATTAGCAGAATCACAGCTTGATACATATGAAGACTTGTATTTTTATCATGGCTAAACATCGGCACAATGATTTGTAATGTGACGATTTTGGTAACTTCGGCTTACTGGTGATTTTCATCATCACCACCACAGTTTATTTACATCAGCAGTTGGCAAATCACATTTGCTTTTTGACATATGGCTTTTAATTGCTGATATTAGCATAACAAGTATCAGCAGCTGGAAGTAGTGAAAAACTGGCTGTTTCAATTTCCCACAAGCTTTCCTTTTAGTATTGTTTGTAACACCATGTGCCCCTCCGTGACACTAGCTTGAAATTGTAGAGCAGGTTTCTACTTTCATCATATACTATGAGAAATTGCTTAGAAATTTCAGAAATAGTCATGCTAAAATGATACTTGAAAAACATATTTTTCTAATCTGTTTCTCCTTTAAACGTTGCAATAATTTTTGCATCGTGAGGATTTTGGCCTAGCTTGAAGGTATGTCTTTTCTTTTATACATAACAGAACTGCTGAAGAGAAAATTGCCTGCCATCCTTACTTTTTCTAATCTGTGCCTCTGTGCTTTCCTGTCCTTGACTAAAGAATAGCCCTGCGGCTTATTTCCAGCAGCTGCGCAATTCTCAAGAGAAACTACTTAGCAACCTCACATGGAGAATTTACAGGTCTTCTGGGAAAAAGCAGAAAAATATCTGTGTTTTTAGGCCTGAAATTGCCAGGATAAAAACACACAAGTAAGAAATACATAACTTGCTATACAGTCCTCTCTTCATGGTATTCAGGATGGCAGCCTCCTCTGAAGTCAGCAAGCATAGCAATCTGAAAATAATTTACATAGAGGCCGCCTAATAGTACAGTACATTAACCACACTACCAACATGCACATGGATATATATTTTTGATTTATTTTTTTGACAGAAAAAGAAAGCAGATCAGTAGCATCACGGACATTGTGCACAATATTGGTTACATATATCAATATGTTCAAATACAATTGAGATTCTCATAACATTTTGATACAAATATTCAGCATCAAGTGTCATCACAATAAAAATAATTGCATTATTTATGTTATGAAAGAGAAATATAGGTAACCTGACATACTTATTTGCAAGTGTAATTGTCCGATTAGAATAAATAGTATGCATGGGGTAATAAAAGTGGAACAAACAAAACCAAAAGCATAGAATCAAGGGGAAGGGAGGGGAAGGGGGAGTGACAGTTGTCTATATATACTAGTTAAGAAGAGGAAAGTAGTCCTCTTGATGATGAGGAGTGGTCAGAAATTCGGGACAATGCCGCCTCCAGCTCAATCTGCGTTCGAATAAAGGAAAATGTTTACAAACTCCTCTACCGTTGGTACTATGTTCCTACCCGACTACAAAAGATACTGCCCGATTCCTCTGACAGATGTTGGCGTCTATGCTCTGGCGCGGGCTCTTTCTTACATATTTGGTGGGATTGCCCAAAACTGATTCCCTTCTGGCGCGAAATTAAAGCCTTGATATAAATGTTAATCCAAACCCCCTTACCCCTTGACCCTAAATTTTTACTTCTACCCCTTGGGTTCCCCATGGCCACTAGACACCAAAATAAACTTGCTCGACACATTATTTCAGTGGCCACATGTCAAATCGCCATTGATTGGAAGCAGACTGCCCCCCCTTCTTTCTCCTCTATAACTAACAGGATTTGGCATAAGATGGAATACATGACTAGTAATATGCGAAACACGGCCAAATCCTTTAACAAGGTCTGGGATCCCTGGATGTCTCACTTTCAATACCGCTCTCCCTTTTCCTAATCATATCCCCTACCCTTACATATCCCCTTCCCCTCCTCTCTCATTGCCTCTGATTCAAAAGTGATCCCTCATACATCTCCCTTTCTTCCCCTTCTTCTGTCATCTTCTCATTTCTCTTCCTCTTTTTCTTCCTTCTCCTTCTCTTTTCTTTCTTCTCTTCTTTAAATATAAAAAATGCCGGTCTTTTTCTCACAGATTTTGTGCTATTTTATCCCCGACACATGGAATGTTCTACTTCATTATCCTATGTACTGATTATATTCTGTTTGATAAAACATATATCCTTCTGCACTGTTAATTCTTTTTGACCGTTAATAAACACTTGTTTAAAAAAAAAAAAAAAAAGAAGAGGAAAGTAGGCCCCTCTTTTAACAATCTAAAGACATTCATTATCCTCAAGGGGTGCAAGGAGGGCCAGGGGAGAGGGCTGCCAGGACAATATTTGTTAATTAACAGCTTTTTCAGGAAGAATAGGCATATCTTATTTGTTAGACTTAACTAACTCAACTATCTAAGTAAATACCAAATAGTAAATTCGAATAATTTAAAGTTATTTTGTTGAACTGTAAGTTCTAACGGCTCAATATATGTTCCCCACTTTTTCTGAACTTTCACTCCACCTTTTTCTATATCAGGAAGAGTGGCTCTCTTGTCTAAGTATACTATACTCTGCTTTAAGCATTCCAAGAGTCGGGGAAACTGATGATGTCCATTGTCGCAATATCAGCTGTTTGGCTACAGTAACTATTACAGTCAGAGCAGCCATTATATCAGAGGAGGGGAAAGCATCTTTCCAGATGTTGAAGTCAGCTAATAAAAGTGGTTCTGCAGTCAAGGTAAAAATCAAAGATTTTAATGGAACTTTACATAAAAGTTCACATATATTAAACTAAAAGTCATGGAACTTATCTGGGATCTTTATGTAGTTGGCAAGATGTAAAGACGGGGTGGATTAATGAGTTTTAGAGTGTGTGTCATGGTACCCATATGAAGCGGATATAGATCGCATCATCTTTACCACTATTTTATTGTGTTTATTTGCTGTTCTTACAACTTGTATTGTTTAACAAACAGTAGTTGTCAGTAAATTTCTATAATGTCAGAACATTTTTTTCTAACCCATCATTAATGCTCCATAGCAGCTGTTTATGTTGTGTACTGAACTTTAGTATGCATTTCATGGGCACTCTTTCATCACTATTGAGTAGAAACACAAATTGTATTTGTCAATATATGTATGTAAATATTATTTGAAATAGTGTAGACATATGGTTCTACTGTGCCATTATAATTTATATATAACTCTGCCTGATTGTGTAAATGTTGGAAGTGTTTTTGGGCAGGTATGTTTATCCCTAGTTTCTGACCTATATGTTTTTGAAACCCCTGGAAAATGTTTGTCTGTTTAAATGGCCTGCTAAGGGCTTTTGACCTTTGGAAAAATGGTAAAGGGTTCCTAGGGTTATGGGTGGAGAGTGAGGGCAGGCTCCATCCATTAGGTCACATTTCGGTTCTTTTGGGCCTCCAGCTTGAGGATAGGTTGATTAGCACTTGCACCTGTGTAAGGGTGTTAAAAAGCAGTCAATCTAGACATCCTGGTTACTCTGTTTGGGAGAAGGGACTGCAGAGTCTCTATAAGGTAAAGCCTGATATTTGTTGTGTGTTGGAACTTCTAATGTTTTCATTTATAGTTTCACAGTCAGGAAGGTCTTGTGTTTAGTTAGTGTCAGACAGGCAAGGTGTTTATTTTGACATTTTTCTTTATTTCTTTTCTGCTTACTAAAACTGGTGGAGGCCAGTTGTACCAAAACCTTGGACTTCTGTGATTTATGGACTGCTGTACACTACTATCTACCCCAGGAGATGGCACATGTTTCCCTAACCCAGCTACAATGTACTTACTAAACCTAGAAAGATGAACTCATGCACTACGTTAAAGTTTCAGGATGGCATATACAAGACAATAAAACAAAAGTTCTCTAGAGTTGACAAACCACTTATCACTACAGGCTGTAGATTCTACCTGTCCTAGTTTTTGGCACTAGAAATCTTTTTCTAGCAATGGCTTCTGATGCCTTTTCTATTTCTGAGAGGTTTTTCTACAGCAGTGTAAATAATACCAAATTATCTATATTCACACACATTTCCAAAGGTATAAAATCCTTTCAGATTCTCACACTACCTCCGAGATGATTAAATATAGGGCACACACGGGGGGTAAATTTAGCAAGCTGCGGGTTTGAAAAAGTGGATCGGTTGCCTATAGCAACCAATCAGATTCAAGCTGTCATTTTGTAGAATATACTAAATAAATGATAACTAGAATCTGATTGGTTTATATAGGCAACATCTCCACTTTTTTCTCAGCTTGATAAATATATAGCCAACAGAGTCCCTCTAAATGGAAGTAACTTGCCCTATAATGTCGTCCGATGTTATGATTAGGTTTAGTGCTCTGAAGTGGATCGGTTGCCTATAGCAACCAATCAGATTCTAGCTGTCATTTTGTAGAATATACTAAATAAATGATAACTAGAATCTGATTGGTTTCTATAGGCAACATCTCCACTTTTTTCTCAGCTTGATAAATATAGCGCACAGAGTCCCTCTAAATGGAAGTAACTTGCCCTATAATGTCGTCCGATGTTATGTTTAGGTTTAGTGCTCTGAAGTTCGTCAATGAAATTTGTGAGCTTTTATTGAATAATTTACTATTTAATCCTTTCTTTTCTTTGATTTATGTCATATTTGTCAACTTATGGCAAGTATGATCCGGGAGCTGCCGGGGTCAAGTCGGAGTGCAGGGGGCGGGGCTCCGAAAATTGCACCATTTTTGGCCATATGCCGCAATTCCCAGTGAATTGCGGAATTTTGGATTTAATTCTGCCCACTTCACTAGGAAGTGGGCAGATGCGGGAGACTGTCATACTCTCCCGGGAGTCCGTGAGACCCACACAGAATTCTGGAGTCTCCAGGACATTCCGGGAGAGTTGGCAAGTATGATTTATGTACCTAAGAAAAGAAAAGCTGTTGTTACCATTATACATACATATGATATAGCCCCAGTGATTCTTTGTGTTTTGTTGCCAAAGGTATTTAAGTTTTTATGTACATTGTATGTAATTTTTAGTGGTGGTTTACATAAACCATAACATTATATGCAAACTATCTTGTTGGTATTTAGATTGGCACGAATAGGAGAATCTGAAAGGGTTTTATACACTTCCTTTTGTAGGTTTTTCTACAGAATAAGCAGGAAAAATTGCTTTAGTAGTAGAATAGTTTTTGGCTTTTTTTAATGAGAGAATTAGTCATTGCACATAAAAAATACTTTGGAAAAAATAACTTACCAAACGCATGTCATTGTAGGTCAAGCTGTTATTTGTTTATTTTAATCATTTTTATTTTGCATTTTTTTAATTATACACAACAACTTATAAAGTCAAAATTATCCCCAAACCCACCCTCACCCTTCCAACCCCACAGACCTGTTCCACACATTGTTTCAAGTACACATGTTCAAGCTATTTATATATATATTTCATCATAGTACTACATGTCAATACATGTCCTATTCCCTGCTGCAGACTTCAGTGCTAGAAAGGCAACATCTGTAAGTAACAAATATCTTAGACAACACCAGACACACTTCCTCATCCTACCACAGTTAACATATGTATTGTACACTGTGGGAGCTGCCCTCAGGAACATTGTGAGGACATGTTTAATCCATACTTGCCAACTCTCCCGGGAGACTCCCGAAATTCGTGTAGGTAAATATCCTGCATATAGCATCTTGCTCCTCAAAATGAAGCGATACGCGGTGAATCGTGTCATTTTGGCCCCGCCCCTGCATCAAAAATGGCGCTTTTTTTGCGGGGCGGAGCCAAAATGATGCGAATTACCGGCATTTTCATGAGTTCCTTACTAAATAACGTCATTTTCATGTGTAGGTGTTTCCCTTAGTCGCATTTCACACTACATGATCATTTCACAGTTCGGAAAAATGGGTGGTCACTTATATGGTAAGTAGTCATTTTTGTATTGTAGCCCTTATATCCATCGTTCTTCTGCTGTCATTCAAACGGAATTATGGTAGTCGTTAAAATGACTACCACTAAAAACTCCAGACCAGTGGTCATCTGTATTATTAAACACACCCTGTTAAGATTTACCTTTTACTGGGTTAGGAGTCTATGCATGCTATTGATTAAAGAAGTTGTATCTAAAAACTGGAAAAAGATGGCAAACCAAATGCGGCCTACATCTCTGAAAAGGACTTTACTGCCCCTGCCTTATAAATTTGGTGCATTAACCACATATCTTCCCCACTGTAGCTTTCAGGGTAACATGCATTATCCCAAATAGGTGTACAATTGACCAACCCATCAAAGTGCTGCAACCCACAAGTCTTTACTCGCACCCTGATAATAAGCTTCAGCATAAATAAATCTCCGTCTAATTTGCTAAACCTCTCTGCTTCTAGGGATCCCAACAGGTTTCAGGTATATAAAATATGCACTACTAGTTAGTGGGGAAACTCAGTAAAGAATGGAGATGCTCATCCCAGTAAATGTTATACTAGGGCATGTGATTAATAATGTACCAAATTAAGAAATGCCAAACCTTTAGTAGCTGCAGTATGTCCAAACTTTTTCAGCTTCTTTCTCCATATTATTTAATGAAAGATAGATTTCACAGTAACAAATATTGGAATCCATGAGGGGGAACTATCGAGCATATAGGGAAACTGTTGCATCAAGATAATTTTGACCAGATTAGCCCTGTCGACTACTGTTCAGGGAAGCTTACACTAATAGTGTATTTTAACTCTAAATTTAGACAGGAGGACAGATTGAGCATTGCATAATCCTTTACTGTGTTTAAGACAAATATCCTAAGGTATTTAAAGAAGCTGACACACATTGACCGCCTTACCTACTCCAAAAGAGATGCCAAGGGGTCCACAAACATTAACCTTTGGTAATGTGCAATGAAGTGCATTGAGTTTGTAGGCAAAGCCTGGCCAGTGCGTAGCATGTACTCCAGGGAGCAGCAGTACTGTGGGCGTAAACACATTGTTAATGAGAGAGTTCAGAGGAGGATGGCTAGACTGGTTCATGCTGACAGGAAAGCGACAATAACTCATATAACTATGTAATACAACAGTATGCAAAAGAGCAGCAGTCAAACCTGAAGTGGATGGGCTACAGCAACAGAAGACCCTACTTAATAAGCTAAGAACAGGAAACTGAAGCTGCAGTGAGCACAGCTTAACTGGACAGTTGAAGATTTCAAAAACGTTGCCTGGTCTGACAAATATTGATTTCTACTGAAACATGCAGATGGCAAGGTCAAAATTTGGTGTACACATGGATCCATTCTGCCTTTTGTCAACAATGCAGGCTGCTGGTGGTGGTGTATTTGTGTGGAGAATGTTTTCTTGTACACATTAGGCCCCTTAATCCCAAGAGCATTGTTTAAATGCCAAAGCCTACCTGAGTACTATTGCTGACTATGTGCATCCCTTTATTGCCATAGTCTACTCATCTTCTAATGGCTACTTTCAGTAGGATGCCATGCCATGTCATGAAGAAAATGTCATCTCAAACTGGTTCCCTGAACATGAGTTCCCAATGAGCTCCACAGTCACCAGATCTCAATCCAATAGAGCACATTTGGGATGTAGTGAAATAGCAGATTAGCAACATGGCGGTGCAGCCAACAATGTGCAGCAACTGCTTGATGCTATCATATCATCATGAACCAGAATCTCCAAGGAATGTTTCCAGCACTTTGTTGAATCCATGCCACAAAGAATTACGGTTGTTTTGCGGGCAAAGGAGGGTTCTACCCAGTATTACAAAGGTGTTCTTAATGAAATGGCCACTGAGTATATATATGTAACATGATAGATGTGATATTTAGCTTATATGTGTAATACCTAACAAGAGCAAGTATGATTATAATGAAAGGTTTACAAGCACATATTGCTACACAATTTTGACATTGTATCTAGGCATGAATCCATGTATTTTTAAAACTTTGCAGCTCAGACATCAGAGAGCTAAAAGAAGTGAATGGTTGCACAATCCTTGACAATGGTGGAAGACATACATTAGATCAGACTACATAAAAATAGATTATGTATTGTTCTTTGTTCTGTTAAAATATGTAAGAGAAATATATTTTATACATAGAGTACTATAGCCATCTGTTGCCTAAAGTTAGTATTGGATTCTAATTATGGGCATCACAGGGGTTACCAATACTGTCTCACAGCGCTGCTGGGGTCATGAGTTTGATTCCTATATGGCCCTATCTTAGTGGAGTTTTTATGTCTGCCAGGCGCCATCCCCGCACTGTCCATACGTGTCGGGGACGGACACCTGTCTTCCCGGCGGACTTGCATTATACAAAGGGACCAACTTCCAGGTTTACACTGAGCATGCAACGGGACGCTTCTTTCCTGTGTATGGCGGTGGTCAGGTGCATCTGACCGCCGAAATCTCCTGCAACCTATCACGGGCCACCATTGTTGCTGACTACTCTCTATCCTGCTGTTTGGCTATGTTGTTACCTGGAATCTGACCCTCGGCTTGCTTCTGACCTCTCCTCTGGATCGCCCTTCTGTACTGCACCATCGTTTGGCTTTTTGACCCGGACCACATGACCATTCTTGTCTCTCCCGCTGCCCTGAATACTAACTGGGAGAACCGTGACCGGCGCACCTCACGCAGCCAGGCCCATACTTCCTTGCAGGGGTCCCTGGTGAATACCGGCGGTGTCTTACACTCATTGCCTTCCAGATTAGTTGTACCAATATAAGGCAGTGGCATCCTCTAAAAGGTCATTATCCTGACAATGTTCAACCCATGTTTGGGTGGGTTTCCTCCTCAATGATCCAAAAAATATACTGGTAAGTTAATTAGCTTCCAACAAAAATATACGCTATTGTGTGCAAGTGTGGAAAGAAATTTAAACTTCAATAGGGCAGGGATTGATGTGAATGATGTCAAAAAATAGTAGCTCTGTGCATCCAGGTTCGCTGGATCATCTGTGGATGTAAATTGTAAAAGTTTTGCAAGATTGTATATAGAATTACAGGATATCTGGCTGGGGCACCTTTCATTCACATCCTCATATGCCTTATGCCAAGCTGCTTAATAAATTAACATTTACTTGGGGCCCGCCAGAACAATGGTGGGGTGGGGCACCATATTTATTACTAATAACTAATCTCTAATGATACGCTGAAAAGTCTTAACTTAACTGCTAAAAAGAGAATAATCATAACTGATAATCTACTGGCAAGTTAATTCATGTTTTTCTAAAAAATAATCTCTAGAAAGATTATGCTTTAAAACGCTTGAAAATCCCTACTTTGGGCCATCTCACTAAAATTCACTAGCTTGGGAGTGAAGGGAGTAAAGAGAGGGATAGGAAGCAAGTGGGGAAGAGGGCGGAGGAAGGCAACAAGATTTGGTGTGGAAGAATGAGGGGGTGAGATTTTGAGGGAAACGTGATGACAATACACTGGTCTCTGTGGTTTATTCAAGGGAGATTATTTAGCAAGCAGGAAGAAAGTTATGTCTAGCATTTACTTGGTCACAACCATTTTATAAGTGATGTAGTGGTCAGTTCGATTCTACTGCAATTAAACCAATGGGGTGCAGCAAATGAATTGATTACCTCACCAATGAGCTTGCACTGGAATTTGAGACATGGTAGCACTCAGCAAGCAGAATCATACAAAACAAAGAAGCTCAGATATATTATTGTACAATATTAAATAATGCAGTCAAGTACTCTGTCATTTTATAAAAAAAATATTGACACTAGTTGGCACTGTTCTGTTTCTGTCCCTGATTAAGTTTTCGTTTTACTGGCAGAGTAAGCAATTTTCTTACAATAATTTTAAAACATGTTGATATCAAGAAAGGTTCTATACTGAATATATTATACATATTACCCCTATGTTTTACTGAACACTTCTAGAAAACAGATGTGAACATTTTATAATGTTATTATTAAATAGCTTTGTGTTTAGTATTTCTTTGTTCTTTTCATAACTTTTTATTTACAGATTATTAAATGTTTCTTTTTACACAGAAGGAAAATAAAAAATGACAATATTGTATATTTAGACAACTATGTTATGCTTTTACAACCAGATAAACTAAACAAAACAAGAAGGATGGGTGGTATAATCATATACAGATGAACAATTCAGTTATACTTGCACAAAACAATAAGAAAGAAGTGAAAGAAAGAAATGAGAAGAGAAAAAGGGGTGGTTGAATGTAATGAATGCTGCAAATATACTGCGTAGTTAGTGCTCCAGGAAACAGGCCCCTGTGGCTGCGAGAGGTTAAAGAGAACGGTAGTGTCTCCCAGAAAGTGGAAACTGGAGTCAAGATGATATTAATTGTGATAGTCTTCACTGTAGTTAGTGCTAGGAAATATGCAGCAAAAATTGGGATCCCTTCCCTCAATGGAATATATATTATCCAATGCAGAAAGAAGTGTCAACGTTTAATGTCCAGGGGTTCATAGTAATCGTGATCGGGTCAAAAGCCAAAGGTCCTAGTCTTAGTGGTTATTAAAGGCAAGAAAGCTTTTTTAGCACACACAGGCTTAAGTGGAGAACTGATACTTATGGTCAGGAACGTTGACAGAGGCTGAGGCACGCCTGGTGCCATTGATGACATCAGCCGGGCTGGTGAAAGGATTCTTGGTACTAGAGCCGTAACTTAAAATATTAGTGCCTGGGACGAGAAACAATTAAGCAACCCCCCTAGCACTCAATTTTAACCAAATTAACCTAAACTATTCATAACCTATGCCCCCTTCAGCGTTGCGCCCTGGGTGGTTGCCCCTATCGCACAGCCCTCGTTAGGGCCCTGCTCGGTACCATAGGCAAAGCTTCAGCCTACCGCCACTCCTTTCCCAATACTCATGCTTGACTTTTGTAAAATAAACTAATAAATCTTACCTCCTCTTGGCTGGCAGAACTGCAGTCCAAATTCACTGATGCCTGGCGCAGAGCGCTATCTAAGCTCCACCGCTGCACAGGGGAAAACACAAGATTGCTAGAAGGGGTTCCAAATGTAAGATTTTGGAACAAAGCAAAAACAATTTCTTACAATAAGTCGACGACAGACACTCTGTGTATGGTGGTCATTATTGGTTTAGTAAACAACCTGATATTACACATCTGATATACACTGATCACATTCCTATATCACACACCTGGTACACACTGACAAGCCCCCCATTCCCAACAGCTTTTCTCACATTCCACCCGCTGCCCACCAGATTTTCTCTCACATGGGTTGGGTATGAAATGTCAAAATCTGCACACCAAAATGACTACACTCATACTGTCGACAGAGTTATAAGGTCGACAATCACAATGTTTACATGTTCAACAAGTTAAAATATCAACATGTATAATATGGACAGGAGTTAAAGTCGACATTCAAAATGTTTACATACATAAAAAAAAAATCAGAACTGCAATACATGTAAAAAAAACAAAAAAAACCACACAGCAAGAAAAGTAAAAAAAAAATGTACATACACACACAAGCAAAATTGTGGGGACAAAAGACATGGGTTCCCCTGATTTTACTGTTATCAGCACTAGGCTTTGTTTTGGTGGCACTGTAGCAGGGAAACCTGCAGTGTGGGGTCCCGCTGTCATAATGTCAAAACATCCCCAGGTTGGTCAGCACAGGGCTGGATACCCTCGGGTGATCGGCCCGCAAAGAAAATTGCAGACCCCACCCCATAGATTTAACCAGTCCTGTGTTGATAGCACTAGGGCTCTTCCCACACCCCTGGAGCAGTGGATGTGGGGTAATAATAATTGTTTAATTGTAAAATTCCATTTTGCCCCTGGTACACTAAAGGTTCCAGCAGGCCCAAGCTGCCATTAAGTGTTTGGGCATGCTTGCTCTTGTAGAACTACAAGCACAAGCATGGCTACCAAGGCATGCTGGTACTTGGGGAACCACTCAAGCCCTAAATTCAAGACATGAGAAATCTCCATGTTATGTAAAGGACTGAACCCTCATAAGAGCTCATTTGCGCTGTGAGCTATTGGGAGCTAGTATTTTGTCGTGTATGAGGGTTTTTATTTTGCCAAGCCAAGGAATTATTACAGGTAAAGACTCTGGATCTACACGAGAAACAAAAAGGGGGAATGAGGGTAGTGTAGGGGTGTTTTATTTCAAATGCATTGTTTTTACACTGTTGGCTCTGTTGTACTCACAGCCGCCGCGGCTCGCTTCTGGCTCTCCCTGGCGTCCCGGCCGTCACCTTGACGACCGGGACGTCATTTCCTCTTCCTGCCCGGCCGTCACCAAGGCAACGGCTGGACGCTTCTACAATAGCGCTGCGTCCCGGCGGTAGACGGGCGCATGCGCATGACAGGCAGCCTGTGGGCTGATTTAATTAGTGGGCTGATATTACAGGCATTAGCCTGCATCTGTGTATTTCAGGGACAAGCCCTGATTTTCCCTGCTCTGTATGAGTAATTAGCCTGCAGCAGTGTATCCAACTACTGATTGGTCTGTATTGGTATTTAAGGCAATGAGGTCTGCTGCCTCATTGCCGGTTATAGTTTCTGTATCCAGTCTGCTGAACCTGCTCTCTGCCTTGTTCCTGTCTATTGGAATTGCTGTTGTTTACCCGTGTATGACCCTTGGCTTGGATTTGGACTTTGCTTGTGAATCTCGTGACCCTGACCTCTGGCATGAATACCTATCTCCCTGTCTACTCGTGACCCCTGACCTCAGCTTGTATACTGGTACTGTTGTCTGCTGCCGGCCCCTGACCTTTGCTTGGATTCCACTCCGCTTGCCTGGGTTCTCCCCAGCCGGTACACACTTCACGACCCTCTGTCAGTCTGCAGCCCAGTCTGTCCCCACCATCAGGGGCTCCAGTGAACACCTGACTGGCAGAGTAGACTCCGGGTTGTGTTGTGCCGGCTGGAGGGGTTCCTAACAGTATTTACATTTTTCTTTGTTGTACTGCACTACAGGTCCCAGCAGGCCCTGGATATTAGGGCATGCTGGCACTTGTGGTTCAAAATGTATTGCAATTTTAATTTGTATATATCTGTTTATTTATGTTGACATTTTGAATGTCGACTTTAGAACCCTGTAGACATTATGACTGTCGACATTTTGGTGTAGACATTTTGACTGTTGACATTTTTGCTATCAACTTTTCAACTACATCTCCTCTCACATCTCCCCCTGCCCATCAGCTTTTCTCACACATTCCACTTTGCCCATCAGCTTTTCTTATACATGCCACCCTGCCTATCAGCTTTTCTTATACATGCCACTCTGCCTCACAGGTTTACTTTTGTCAGGAGTTTGCATAAAACTGGTAGTGGTATGTGTCACTGAAAGTTTAAATCACTTATTCAAAAGCTTCTTGCAGTAGATGTATTTTTGTGTTCTTTTACCACTTGTGGGAAGATTTCATGTGATAAACAATCAGTTAGTGTAATCACGATATTTAAGTTCCTCACCAAAAAAAGATTTCTCATTTCTTTCTGCATTAGTGTTTAGTTTTATATTGTCACAAGTCTTCTGCATTCATAGTTGCTTATTAAATGGTAATCATGTTGCTGCTTGTCAAACAAAAATAGATAGTTAACAGCAGGGCCGGACTGGGACTAAAAATCAGCCCTGGCATTTCAAGCATACAGGCCCATCTCTGTTGATGCTCCCAATGCTCCCTCTGTCACTATGCTCATCATACACTGACTGCAGGAGGACGTAAGCATCACACACAGCCCAATGACTGTGTGCGCATCCCTCCTGGCGGCAGTGAATCTTCAGTAGGAACCAGGGCCGGACTGGGACTAAAAATCAGCCCTGGCATTTCAAGCATACAGGCCTATCTCTGTTGATGAGCAGGACAAAACTGTGTGCCACCAGGGGCGTGCTCACATTATGTTGGGGGCGTGGTCAACATGGGGCATTGATACATACATTATAATAAAACATTACATTTATCAGTCCTCCCTAACATGCCACCCCCCTACCCCAGAAACACATTACAACACCCCCAGCCCACTGTATTTATCTATGCTTCTGATGCTGCTGACATCCATCATAGTGAGAACTTCCTGTAGAGTGAGCAGGGAATCTCATGAGACTTAGAGCTCCTCGGCTTGCTTTGCAGGCTGTGTCCTATCCAGGAACTGGGAGTAGCTATCCGCTCCCTCCTGCTAACCAGAGCTGGATTAAGGCTCAGGGGCAGGGCCGGCGCTCCCATTATGCAGCCTTAGGCAGCTGCCTAGGGCGCCGGCCTCTGGAGGGCGGCACTAAGGACTACTTTATACATAAATAATGCGGGCCGAGGACAGATCGCCTGCCCGCCCGCCCGCCCGCCCGAACACCCGCCCGCAATAATGCGGTGCTGCACTGTAGCAGCACCGCATTTTGAAATTTACCTGGCGCCTAGTTCCCGGCTTCTGGCGCCGGGTAGGGACGTCACGCCACTGCCGCTGCGAGTGTAGAGTGTAGAGGAGCAGAAGACAGAGAAAGAAGCAAGCAAGAAGAGAAAGGAAAGAAAATGAAGAAACTAAGGTGAGTACAGGAAAGAGGAGGCTACAGAAAACAGGAGAGGACGGGGGACGGATGCTATACATATGGGGGAGAGAACAGAGGCTACATAAAGGGGGGGGATGGAGGCTACAGTAAGGAGGCAGAATGGTGGCTATACAAGGAGTGGGGGATGGAGGCTATACAAGGAGGGGGGATGGAGGCTATACAAGGAGGGGGGGGATGGAGGCTACAGCAAGGAGGCAGAATGGTGGCTATACAAGGAGGGGGATGGAGGCTACAGCAAGGATGGAGAATGGAGGCTATACAAGGAGGGAGAATGGAGGCTATACAAGAGGGAGAATGGAGGCTATACAAGGAGGGAGAATGGAGGCTATACAAGGGGGGGAATGGAGGCTATACAAGGGGGGGGGGAAATGGAGGCTATACAAAGGGGGGGAATGGAGGCTATACAAAGGGGGAAAGAGAACGGAGGCTACAGAAAGGGGGCGAGAGGAGAGAACAGAGGCTACAAAAAGGGGGGAAGAATGGAGGCTACAAAAAGAGGGGGATAATGGAGGCTACAAAAAGGGGGGGAGAATGGAGGCTACAAAAAGGGGGGGAGAATGGAGGCTACAGAAAGGGGGGGGGAATGGAGTATATAGAAAGGGGAGAGAATAGAGGATACAGAAAGGGGGGAATGAATGCTACAGAAAGGGGGAGAATGGATGATACAGTAAATGTGTGTGGGGGAGAATGGATGCTACAGAATATTGGGGAGGGGGAGGAGGCTGGAGAAAATAGGGAATTGGGGGATAACAATTAGAAATGTCCTTGAGTTAGAGACTCTGGAGTCTTGTACTAAAATAGTGTCATGACAAAATGCAGCTATGCATAATGAAGCACAGCTTTAATTCGCCTTGCTGGGGCTACTCTAGGATAGTTAAGGAACCATTTATGTGTTTTAGTATTTGCCCTCTATTTGGCTCTCCTCTGTTGCCCTCTATTAGTATAATTAATTTTACATCTGCAGAATACATTAACAAATGCAAATAAAATAGAACGGTCTAGATTATCTGTCATTTAGATTACCTTTCTCTATTTATTTGCATGTGTTAGTATATTTAATATATCATCTACAGAATACATTAATAGACAGCAACAGAGGAGAGCCAAGTAGTGGGCAGGGGGGCATGTGAGTAAAGCTGGTGTTATGCGGCTGGCATATGTGACACAAGCTGATGGGCAAGGGGTGACATATGTGAGAACAGCTAGTGGGCAGATGGGCATGTGTGAGTGAAGTTGGTGGGCAGCGGGGTACATGTCAGTGTGTAACAGGTGAGTGATGTCATGTTTTCTTTTCTTTCATTTGTTTTGTTCTGAAGTCTAGCATTTGGAGCCTCCCCTCTAGATATCCTGGTGTTGCTCCTGGGCAGCAGTGAAGCCTGGACAGCATTCTGCATCAGACATCAGTGCTGCGTCAGACATCTGGACTGCATCCTAGCCAGCCAAGAGGAGGTAAGAGTTATTATTTTTAAGTGTGTTAGGGGCTGGGAAAATAGATTTTTTTTTTTGGGGGGGGGGGGGGGGCGGCAAGCTTAAGCTTTGCCTAGGGTGCTGGGCAACCTTGCACCGGCCCTGCTCAGGGGGCCCTAGGCACTTAAGACAGGGGGGCTCCTATGATGTAATATGGTTATTAGACACATTTTCAACAAATACACAGGCAATACTGTGAGCACTACTGTTAGGTGCACACAGTTCTGCCTTCACAAGCAGTACAATGTGAAGTAGGACATACCTCCCAACTGTCCTTGTAGTCACACCAAATCCTGACTAAGCGGGACAGTCACCCACCAAATTCAGGACAGTTGGCAGAATGTCCTGGTCTCTCTTACCTGTCTTGTCATTGTCACCACTTGTGGCCGCTGGTGTCTTAAGATCAGTTGCTGCTTGTCTGGATCCTGAAATGTTGGAGGCCCTATTTGGAAAAAAAAAATGGGTACATGAAATTTAGAAAACTCCAACAAGCAGCGGTGTTAAATCAATATAACACCCACGTTTTAAAATTAGGCCTCACTCCAGCCCCAACATTAAAATAATAGTATTCACATTTGATAAATACATCTATTTCCCTCCAAATAGCCCTGACATTAAATAGGATATACATTTAATAAATAGACCTATTTCCCTACAACCAGCCCCAACATTAAATTAATAGTATTCCCATTTAATAAATAAACCTATTTCCCTCCCTCCAAACAACTCCAGCAAGAAATTAAATAGCATTTATATTTAATAAAAATAACCATTTCCTACAACCATCTCAGGCATTAAATAACTCATTATCACATTTAATAAATAGACATAATTTTCTCCAAACAGCCCCACATTCACTTAATAGCACACATTATAGTCATATACTCTACCCCACACACATTGGCCATTTTTATTTTCCCTCTCCTACAACCATTGCCCTCCCTGCAGACATTTTCACCCCCGTCCCCCTGCAGACATTGTCACTCAAACCCCCCCTTCCCCCTGCAGACATTGTCACTCAAACCCCCCTTCCCCCTGAAGACATTGTCACTCACCCCGCTTTCCCCCTGTAGACATTGTCACTCACCCCCCCTTCCCCCTGCAGACATTGTCACTCACCCCCCCTCCCCACTGCAGACATTGTCACTCCCCCCCTTCCCCCCTGCAGACATTGTCACTCCCCTCCCTTCCCCCCATGCAGACATTGTCACTCACCCCCCCTTCCCACTGCAGACATTGTCACTCCCCCCCTTCACCCCTGCAGACATTGTCACTCCCCTCCCTTCCCCCCCTGCAGACATTGTCTCTCACCCCCCCTCCCCCTGCAGACATTGTCACTCACCCCCCTTCACTCTGCAGACATTGTCACACACCTCCCCCCCCTTCCTCCTACAGACATTGTCACTGCGGTGATAACTGATTTACTATGGCTGCAATAAGTAGCAATAAAATACAGCCTTATGCCCGTAATCAGGGCTCTATTTATAAATAGCCCATTAGTCTCTATTAAGAGACTAAACACTACGGTAGTACAGGGACAGTCTGGCAGTGAACCGGAGTGAAACTCTTTCATTCTGATTCACAACCAGACTCATCTCGCACCACTGCTTACCGTGTGCTGTGCGCCAATGTAGAGGGTGGGCGCAGGGAGGCCTGTAATGATAACAAGGGAACATTCATATAAGTAAAGAACTTTTACTATCAAGAGCATTGTTAGGACATGATGTACAGCAGAAGAATATGCTTGCTGCCATGTAAAGAATGACTTTTGGGGCACAATAGTAATTTTTTTAATTGCTTCCCTTCAAAAGGTTTCTAGGTAGGGATACCCTTGCCCCCCTGCCCTCACTCCCCACAGTCTCCAGCTGCCTCCTCTTCCACCACTGCCCACCTCTCTGCCCCTCACTTACTGCTCAGAGAGGAAGTAACACCAGAGTAGAATCCTGGACAGAATTTAATCTTGAGACCCCAGAATGTCACCTCGCATGTATGGTATTCTTGGCCTCAAATCATAATAACTATTTTCTTATGGCACAGTACAAGGATAAGACCCTAATTAGGCTTCCACATTGATAAGAAACCACTTCTTTAGTAGACAGGATAAAGCAACTTTATCCTACACAGCAAAATTCCTATAATATCTATGTGCATTCCATTAAGAGAAAGTGTTAGAATTAAAAGAGTTAAATTGAGTACATCATACCTCCCAACATTTAGAATCATGAAAAATCAGGACAAAATAAGCACTGTGCACGTTCGGCCCAAACTCTGTTCAAAAATGATTACATTTGTGTAAACTCCACCAACTTTTGCATTAAGCCCCATCTCTTTTGCAGCCTGCAAATCAGGATGTCCCTCAAAATGGGGACAGTTGGGAGGTACGGATCATTCAAATCCAGTAAAATAAACTATCTTTCATTTTATAGAGCAGTGTTTCTCAAACCCAGTCCTCAGGTCCACTAACAGTGCAGGTTTTCCAGGTGACAAGGGAAATAATTATACCACCTGTGGATCTGTTACAATGTGTCAGTCAGTAATGAATACACCTGTGCTAAAGCAAGGAGATATGGAAAACCTGTACTGTTAGGGGCCATGAGGACCAGGTTTAAGAAACACTGTATAGTACATATTTTTACTGTGTGAGTTGTGGTCTATTTCCTTTTTTAGGATTCTCACCTGCATACATCCCAATATGTAGCTCAGAAACCAATCTGGTTTTTCTTATACCTTTCCTCCTCCGACCCTGGTGATATTGCTGCCCATTCAATTAATGCAATTTAAGCCCTGCTCATCATACATATAAATATTCCTCTGCTAAATGTAAGAAGGGGAAGCACCACAATGACCCCTGACAGATTAAGCACCCATGGAGCCCTAACCCAGGGCCCAAGGTTTCCCAGCAAAACATTGCCCCCAGCATCACACTGCCTCCACCGGCTTTCCTTCTTCCCATCGTGCATTCTGGTGTCCTCTCTTCCCCATAAATGATTCATCAATCCATGCTACGTTCTTCTGTTGCTCCATGGTCCAGTCCTGCACATTGTAGGTGGACGGGAGTCATCATGAGCACTCTGACCGGTCTGCGGCTACACAGCCCCCCTATGTAGCAAGTTGCTATGTACTGTGTGTTCTGACACCTTTCTAACATAGCCAGAATTAACTTGTTGTGCCAAAGTAGCTCTACTGCAGGATTTGACCAGATAGGCTAACGTTTGCTCCCCATAACACAACCTATATTATTGTAAGAGCATTACAGCTGGTTGAATTCCCTCACATTCCCTGTTTTGCTCACACAATAAACTTGGTGGTGCAGAGCTTTTAAAAAATGACAGGAACATGCAGGACATGCTGTCTGTGGCCCGTAAAATATCTGGAAATTTCCGGCATTCAGCAACAGCATGTAGGAGATTGCAGCAGTTACAAGAGCAATTTAATTTTTCCTGCTACCAATTAAAGCAAGAGGTGGTGACAAGGTGGATCTCCACTCTGTATATGCTTCTGTGGATGGAGAAACAGCAAAAAGCCATCCACGTTTACCCCACAAGCCATGACATTGGGAAAGGAGAGGGGATGTATTTTAGTCAAGCGCAGTGGAGAATACTTTCCGTGTTGGGCAATGTGCTGAAACCATTCGAAGTAGTCATCTGTGAAGTGAGTTCAGACACTGCTAGCTTGAGTCAAGTGATTCCCTTAATTAGACTTTTGGAAAAGCAGATGGAGAAACTGAAGGAGGAGATTAAACAAAGCAATTACACTAAGTATGTCTGACTTGTAGATTAAGTACTTTATTCACTTCGCCTGGATCCAAGCGTTATCAAAATCTTAAAATCGGAACACTACATTTTGGCGTGTGTGCTTGATCCTCGGTTTAAGAGCTATGTCTTCTCTTTGTTTCCAACTGACCCAGATCTGAAGAGATGCAAAGAGCTTCTGGTGAGCAAGATGAGAGCTCAAGTGTTACGTGACAGGACGGCGGCTCCTCCTTCAGTTTCTCACTCAACTGCTGCTAGGAAAAAACTTAGCTTTCCCAAGAGACCCAGGGATGATGCAGTTGACTCAGCACAACATTTTGACATCTTTTCTGGTCTAAAAGAATTGACCAAAAAGTGTGACACCTCTGCTGTAACTCCACCTGATCCTACCATCAACATCCAAAGAATGGTGGAGGATTATTTTAACGACAGCATAGAAATAGACACATCAGACAATCCCTTTACATACTGGGAGGAAAAAAGGGAATTTGGAGAGCCATGCATCAACTTGCTTTGCACTGCCTAAGCTGCCTACCCTCCAGTGTGTACTCAGAAAGAGTTTTCAGCACAGCTGGGAATCATGTCAGCTATTGGCGTAGGAGGTTGCTTCCTCAAAATGTGGAAAAGATTATGTTCATAAAAATGAAGGACTTTCCCGCCAATTGCATCAACATACTGAGACTTCTGTAATGGTGGATTCCAGCGATGATGAATTAATAGTGTGTGAGGATGATATACAAACTGATGAGGGTGAAGATGGGGCTGAGGATGATGACAACAACAACATCTTGCCAAAGTAGAATTCATTAACAGCACTGTTACCTTAGGTGCCTTAAGCCCATTGTTACCTTGTTTTGTGGGGCCCAAACAAACAAAGCACATCAGCATCAGCACTCCTTGTCGCTCTAGTGCTTGGTATGTTAAAGTGTGCATGTCCTTTTTAAGATTTAACATAAGGGTTTGATCTTGCACCACTTTTCCTTTCAGCTACCGCTGTTTGCCAGTGTTACCTACATGTGCTATATATTGTTGTGTGCTTTGCAAAAATCTTAGACACCCATTGATGATGCAGGTGACTCAGCACAACATTTTGACATCTGATCTTGTCTACTGTATAAGAATTGACTAGAATTAGTGACACCTCTGCTGTAACTCCACCTGATCCTACTATCAACTATCAACATCCAAAGAATGGTGGAGGATTATTTTTAATTTTTTTGAATGCTATATCCGAGCCTGATCCGAGCACTGTTTGGGTATTCCCGCCGATCGCAAAACTCAGAACGAGGCAAAACCTCATCCTCCCGCCGTCGGATCTCGCGAGATCCGGATTAATATTATTCCCCGCTGCCCGCCGCCATCTTCACTCGGCATTGGAGCTTGGATTGAAAACAGCTTTCAGACTTTTGCCTTGAAAAAGCCAAGAAGCGTTGGCGTTTTGTTTCACCTATCCTCATTGCCTCTTATTTCAATCAAGAATCGCTCCCCAGTTTTTACTAGGTAGGGTATTTCACATAACCCCAGCGATTCTTGTTACTCAGTTTCCTCCAATTTTCGCTACCTCCGCTTTATAACAAAGTTCACTGATCCTGCAGTATAAGTCCATTGGTACTGCTATATAACAAAGTTCACTGATCCTGCAGTATAAGTCCATTGGTACTGCTATATAACAAAGTTCACTGATCCTGCAGTATAAGTCCATTGGTACTGCTATATAACAAAGTTCACTGATCCTGCAGTATAAGTCCATTGGTACTGCTATATAACAAAGTTCACTGATCCTGCAGTATAAGTCCATTGGTATTGCTATATAACAAAGTTCACTGATCCTGCAGTATAAGTCCATTGGTACTGCTATATAACAAAGTTCACTGATCCTGCAGTATAAGTCCATTGGTACTGCTATATAACAAAGTTCACTGATCCTGCAGTATAAGTCCATTGGTACTGCTATATAACAAAGTTCACTGATCCTGCAGTATAAGTCCATTGGTACTGCTATATAACAAAGTTCACTGATCCTGCAGTATAAGTCCATTGGTACTGCTATATAACAAAGTTCACTGATCCTGCAGTATAAGTCCATTGGTACTGCTATATAACAAAGTTCACTGATCCTGCAGTATAAGTCCATTGGTACTGCTATATAACAAAGTTCACTGATCCTGCAGTATAAATCCATTGGTACTGCTATATAACAAAGTTCACTGATCCTGCAGTATAAGTCCATTGGTACTGCTATATAACAAAGTTCACTGATCCTGCAGTATAAGTCCATTGGTACTGCTATATAACAAAGTTCACTGATCCTGCAGTATAAGTCCATTGGTACTGCTATATAGCAAAGTTCACTGATCCTGCAGTATAAGTCCATTGGTACTGCTATATAACAAAGTTCACTGATCCTGCAGTATAAGTCCATTGGTACTGCTATATAACAAAGTTCACTGATCCTGCAGTATAAGTCCATTGGTACTGCTATATAACAAAGTTCACTGATCCTGCAGTATAAGTCCATTGGTACTGCTATATAGCAAAGTTCACTGATCCTGCAGTATAAGTCCATTGGTACTGCTATATAACAAAGTTCACTGATCCTGCAGTATAAGTCCATTGGTACTGTTATATAACAAAGTTCACTGATCCTGCAGTATAAGTCCAGTGGTACTGCTATATAACTAAGTTCACTGATCCTGCAGTATAAGTCCAGTGGTACTGCTATATAACTCCAGTCCAGTGGTACTGTCCTGTGCCGCATATAATTTTTAAAGCCTTTGCCGGGTGTGTGTGGTTTAGGGGTACACTCTCTTGTGCTGCATATAATGGAGTACAAAAATTTGGAGGATAAAGTAGGGAAAGATCAAGAACCACTACCTCCTAATGCTGAAGCTGCTGCCACTAGTCATGACATAGACGATGAAATGCCATCAACGTCGTCTGCCAAGGCCGATGCCCAATGTCATAGTAGAGGGCATGTAAAATCCAAAAAGCCAAAGGTTACTAAAATGATGGAAAAAAAGAAATAAAATCATCTGAGGAGAAACGTAAACTTGCCAATATGCCATTTATGACACGGAGTGGCAAGGAACGGCTTAGGCCCTGGCCCGTGTTCATGACTAGTGGTTCAGCTTCACACAACGATCTAAGCCCTCCTCCCCCCCCTCTAAAAAATTTAAGAGAGTTAAGCTGTCATCAACAACACAGCAAAAAACTCTGCCTTCTAAAGACATGGCATCACAAATCCCCAAGGCGAGTCCAAGGGTGTTGGTGGTTGCGAAGCCTGACCTTCCCATTACTGTACGGGAAGAGGTAGCTCCTTCCACCATTTGCAGCACGCCCTCTGCATATGCTGGAAGGATCACCCACAGTGCAGTGCAGATTTGGATAATGAAGGTGTCAATGTTGTACACCAGGAGGAGGATATTGATGTAGCTGGCGCTGAGGAGGAACTTGACGAGGAGGATGCTGATGTGGTTTTCTTAAATGAGGCACCAGGGGGGGAAACAGTTGTTGTCCATGGGATGAAAAAGCCCATCGTCATGCCTAGCCAGAAGACCAATTAATCCACCTCTTCAGTCTGGAATTATTTCTATCCCAATCCGGACAACAAATGTATTGCCATATGTAGCTTATGTAAAGCTGCAATAAGCAGGGGTAAAGATCTTGGCCACCTAGGGACATCCTCCCTTATACGTCACCTGAAGGACCTTCATAAATCTGTGTTTAGTTCAGGAACTGTGGCTAGGACCGTCAGCAGTCCAGGGACACCTAAATCCCATGGTGCCGTTGTATCCACACCAGCAACACCCTCCTCGTCAATTTCCACCTCGATCTGGATCGGAGATAGTCCTGCAGGCCATGTCACTGGCATGAGTCCTCTTCAATCCGGGATTCTTCCGGAGGATCCTGCAGTGGTACGCCTACTACTGCCGCTGCTGCTGTTGCTGCTGGGAGTCGGTCATCTTCCCATTGGGGAAGTCGTAAGACCGCTACGTCTTTCACTAAGCAATTGACCGTACAACAGTCGTTTGCCATGTGCACGAAGTACGACAGCAGTCATCCTATAGAAAAGCGGATAACTGCGCCTTGACAGCTGTGTTGGTGTTAGACGTGCGTCCAGGGTCCGCCATCAGTGGAGTGGGATTTAGAAGGTTGATGGAGGTATTGTATCCCCGGTACCAAATCCCGTCTAGATTCCACTTCACTAGGCAGGCGATACCTGGGATGTACAGAGAAGTACGAAAAAGTGTCCTCAGTGCTCTGAAAAATGCGGTTGTACCCACTGTCCACTTAACCACGGACATGTGGACAAGTGGATCAGGGCAAACTAAGGACTATATGACTGTGACAGCCCACTGGGTAGATGCATCGCCTTCCGCAGCAACAACAACAGCAGCATCAGTAGCAGCATCTCCGAAACGCCTGCTCGTTCCAAGGCAGGCAACGTTGTGTATCACCGTTTTCAGTAAGAGGCACAACGCCGACAACCTCTTAGAGAAACTGAGGGAAATCATCTCACAGTGGCTTACCCCACTTACAATCTCCTGGGGATTTGTGGTGTCGGACGCCAGTGACATTGTGCGGGCATTACATATGGGCAATTTCCAGCACGTGCCATGTTTTGCCCACACAATACATTTGGTGGTGCAGCATTATCTTAAAAGTGACAGGGGTGTGCAGGATATGCTTGCGGTGGCCCTCAAAATTGCGGGACACTTTTGCCATTCTGCCACTGCCTACCGAAGACTGGAGCACCATAAAAAAAGCCTGAACCTGCCCTGCCATCACCTGAAACAAGAGGTTGTGATGCGCTGGAACTCCACCCTCTATATGCTGCAGAGGATGGAGGAGCAGCAAAAGGCCATTCAAGCCTACACAGCCACCTACGACATAGGCAAAGGAGTGGGGATGCGCCTGAGTCAAGCGCAGTGGAGACTGATTTCCGTGTTGTGCAAGGTTCTCCAGCCGTTTGATCTTGCCACACGAGAAGTCAGTTCCGACACTGCCAGCTTGAGTCAGGTGATTCCTCTGATCAGGCTGTTGCAGAAGCAGCTGGAGAAAGTGAGGGAGGAGCTGGTAAAGCATTGCAATTCCACAAAGCATTTAGCTCTTGTGGATGAAGCCCTTCGTACGCTTTGCCAGGATCCGAGGGTGGTCAGTCTTTTAAAGTCAGAGGAATACATTCTGGCCACCGTGCTCGATCCTCGGTTTAAAGCGTATGTTGTGTTTCTGTTTCCGGCGGACACAAGTCTACAGCGGTGCAAAGACCTGCTGATCAGGAGATTGTCATCTGAAGAGGACCGTGACATGCCAACAGCTCCTCCTTCATTTTCTTCCACACCTAAAGCTGAGATTTCCTAAATGACCCGCTGGCGGGGATGCAGAGAACATCTGGTCTGGACTGAAGGACCTGCCAACGATTGCTGACATGTCTACTGTTGCTGCATTGGATCCTGTCACCATTGAAAAAATGGTGGAGGATTACTTTGCTGACATCACCCAAGTAGACATGTCAGACAGTCCTTACTTGTACTGGCAGGAAAAAAAGACAGTTTGGAAGCCACTATACAAACTGGCTCTATTTTACCTTAGTTGTCCCCCCTCCAGTGTGTACTCCGAAAGAGTTTTTAGTGCAGCGGGGAACCTGGTCAGTGAGCGGTGAAGGAGGTTGCTTCCGCAAAATGTGGAGAAGATGATGTTCATCAAAATGAATTATCAATTCTTTAATGAAGACCAGCAATGGCCTCCAGAGACTACAGAGGGACCTGTGATTGTGGAGTCCAGCGGGGACAAATTGATAATGTGTGAGGATAAGGAAGTACACAACTGAAGGGGGCGAGAAATCAGAGGATGAGGATGAGGACGACATCTTGCCTCAGTAGAGCCAGCTTACTTTGTACAGGGAGAGATGAATAGCTTTTTTTGCGTGGGGGCCCAAACAAACCAATCATTTCAGCCACAGTAGTTTGGTAGGCCCTGTCGCTGAAATGATTGGTTTGTTAAAGTGTGCATGTCCTTTTTACGCAACATAAGGGTTGGTGGGAGGCCCAAGGACTATTCCATCTTGCACCTCTTTTTTTTCTTTTCCAGCTCGTTTTGTGGGGGTCCAAACAAACCAATCATTGCAGCCACAGTTTTGTAGGCCCTGTCGCTGAAATGATTGGTTTGTTAAAGTGCGCATGTCCTATTTCACCAACATAAGGGTGGGTGGGAGGGCCCAAGGACAATTCCATCTTGCACCTTTTTTTTTGGCATTATGTGCTTTTTGGGGCCTAGCTTTTCAAACTGCCATCCTGTCTGCCACTGCAGTGCCACTCCTAGATGGGCCACGTGTTTGTGCCGCCCACTTGTGTCACTTAGCTTAGCCATCTAGCTACCTCGGTGCAACCTTTTGGCCTAAAAACAATATTGTGAGGTGTGAGGTGTTCAGAATAGACTGGAAATGAGTGGAAATGAATGTTATTGAGGTTAATAATAGCGTAGGAGTGAAAAAATAATAATAATCTGTATTTTAGCAGTTTTTATACTTTTTAAAAAAAAATTAGAACCCAAAACCCAAAACCTTGAGGAAGGTGTTTTGGCAAAATCCATTAGAACCCAAAACCTGAAGGTAATCAGAACCCAAAACCCAAAACATGAAAAGTGGCCTGTGCACATCCCTAGTTTCATGATCCAAGGACAATTCCATCTTGCACCATTCTTCTTTTCTGCCACTGCTGTGTGCCAATGTGTCCTAGATGTGCTAGCAACTGCCGTGTGTTTGAGTCATTGCTCTGTCGCTTAGCATTCAGCCAGGTCGCTGCAGTATTTGTCCGAAAGTGTATGAAAATAATATTATGACCAGCAAATGACTTGAAATGAGTGTTTTTGATGTTAATAATAATGTAGGAACAAAAACAGAGCAAAATGATGTTATTTTAGCATATTTAAGCCATTTTTCTAAAAAATACAGATCCAAAACCAAAACCAGAAGACGGGGGTCAGTGACCATCTCTAATTGTATGTGTGGCCATATTGAATTTGTGTCTAATTTAATTTGTACACAAGAAAATTATTCCTGTTTTTTTATAGTTTTTTTTAATTACAATCAAACCTAATAGCGAATGCATTTTTCATTATCAAAACAAATGTAAACAAACTTTTCTTGTGCTTATGACCTGGTTCTGTGTAAGTACGTCTACCGTAAACCTGGCACATATGTAACTGGTGCAGCGCTGGATATATCTTCAGATGCCTCTGACTCAGTACTTGGGTGTAAATGCACTATTATTACATGCAGCATTTAGAGATTACTATTTTGATGCTTATATCTCCAACTCAACATATTCCCCTATAGCTACAGGTTACATGGCCAAAAATTACTGACAATGACCACTGAAACAAATAAAATGTCATTTAAAAAATGTCAAGAAAACAAAAAGCAAGATATAAAAACAACAAAAGTAAAATATGTGCTTCCTAAATAGACTGTTGTCTTTATTTTTATTGTCAGATATTATATTTCTGTGTAAAGGCTGCAACATGTGTCAGGATCCTCTGTGCAGCTTTCCACTCACAGTCGGGTCTGACTCCTTCTTCTACTTCAAATGTGACGCGGTGGTGCTTAAATACGCTCTCTGGGCTCCTCCACCTCCCAATCATATATCCAATAATAATCATTATATCAGACAACACACCTCATATATGGCATATATTTCAAAAAGTTATCAGAGCTGGTTATTGTGATACAGGTGGGTGTTATGACACACAACACTTTGGAGGTGGGGGGCTGCACCCCCCATTCTTCAGGTGAAGTCACTCCAAGCAGACAGGAAACAGGTGGATAAAAGCAGCAGCTGTATATGACATTGCTGTATCTTTAATTTACACATAGATCTGTTTACCTCTTTTTGACCACATATCTCTTAGATGTATCATTATTTCTTATGAATAAATGTCATTTAAATCATTTTATAACCTTTATCTTCTCTATACCTGTGGTTTATCTTTAATACACTTGAGTTTTCATTCATTCAGCAACCCCTGTACTGCCCTCCATTACCATCTCTGCCCCCAGTCATTATCTCACACACCACCCATTTCAGGAGCATTTATTAAGAAAACAAATGAAGAACAAGCAAAGTATATTTTAAAATATATTTATTAAGGTTTTGTTTTTAATTAAAATGTACATTTGTTACTCTGCATAATAAACTAGTAAAATATGGTCAAAGATTGGCCTATGGCTCTTACAAACTTGTTCTATAAGAGAACCAAGTTAGCGGATGCCCCTGGACTCACGAGGAGTCATCCTTCAGCGCTCAGGAGAGGAAAAACCCCCTGTGGCGGAAACCTCTGGGGAACCATGGCTGCAAAGACTGCCCTTCCCTCTGGGCATTAAGGGGCTATACAGAATTAAATGCAAAGTTATAACAATGAATTGTTTGTTGCCCAAATTGTATTTCTCGCAAAGCTGTGCAATCTGCTGAATCGGACGACCATCCTCTTTTTTGAATTGCAATAGGAGTAGCGCCCTGCTAGAACCACAAATCTTAGAATGTCCAAACAAGCTCAAGGTCATTTTTTGGATAGTCAAGCTCCAAGTCTGCAGGCACATCCAAGTAAGGTATACGTTTTTGGACGATATACTTACCTAATGCTGGCCTCTTTTGGGGAGATGGCTACAAGTCTCTGTAGTAAATGTCAGAGGATGGCGAGATGCAGAGGATGTAGTCAGTCAGTGCAGGAGAGCTGGTGATGTATGCTGGTGCTGGGTCAGTGTCCTGACTGTGTGTGACAGCGGGTGGAGTCTTGAAGCAGTTATATCAGCAGTTACCATTATGATGTCACATCATGACCTCACTCAGCTCAACATTCCATAAAGAGGCAAAGTCCACAGGCTATTTATCACACATCTGTCCATATAGTCCTCTGTATCCATTTATTTTCTTATCCTTTACTTTCACTCAACTCCTATCACATCCTGTCATTTAATATATATTATTTGTCACTCACCTCCCCCCCCTTCCCCCTACAGACATTGTCCTTCAGTCCACCACTGCCCACCTCTCTGCCCCTCACTTACTGCTCAGAGAGGAAGTAACACCAGAGTAGAATCCTGGACAGAATTTAATCTCGAGACCCCAGAATGTCACCTCGCATGTATGGTATTCTTGGCCTCAAATCATAATAACTATTTTCTTATGGCACAGTACAAGGGTAAGACCCTAATTAGGATTCCACTTTGATAAGAAACCACTTCCTTAGTAGACAGGATAAAGCAACTTTATCCTACACAGCAAAATTCCTATAATATCTATGTGCATTCCATTAAGAGAAAGTGTTAGAATTAAAAGAGTTAAATTGAGTACATCATACCTCCCAACATTTAGAATCATGAAAAATCAGGACAAAATAAGCACCGTCCACGTTCGGCCCAAACTCTGTTCACAAATGATTACATTTGTGTAAACTCCACCAACTTTTGCATTAAGCCCCATGTCTTTTGCAGCCTGCAAATCAGGATGTTCCTCAAAATGGGGACAGTTGGGAGGTACGGATCATTCAAATCCAGTAAAATAAACTATCTTTCATTGTATAGAGCAGTGTTTCTCAAACCCAGTCCTCAGGTCCACTAACAGTGCAGGTTTTCCAGGTGACAAGGGAAATAATTATACCACCTGTGGATCTGTTACAATGTGTCAGTAATGAATACACCTGTGCTAATGCAAGGAGATATGGAAAACCTGTACTGTTAGGGGCCATGAGGACCAGATTTAAGAAACACTGTATAGTACATATTTTTACTGTGTGAGTTGTGGTCTATTTCCTTTTTTAGGATTCTCACCTGCATACATCCCAATATGTAGCTCAGAAAGCAATCTGGTTTTTCTTATACCTTTCCTCCTCCGACCCTGGTGATATTGCTGCCCATTCAATTAATGCAACTTAAGCCCTGCTCATTATACATTTAAATATTCCTCTGCTAAATGTAAGAAGGGGAAGCACCACAATGACCCCTGACAGATTAAGCACCCATGGAGCCCTAACCCAGGGCCCAAGGTTTCCCAGCAAAACATTGCCCCCAGCATCACACTGCCTCCACCGGCTTTCCTTCTTCCCATCGTGCATTCTGGTGTCTTCTCTTCCCCATAAATGATTCATCAATCCATGCTACGTTCTTCTGTTGCTCCATGGTCCAGTCCTGCACATTGTAGGTGGACGGGAGTCAGCATGAGCACTCTGACCGGTCTGCGGCTACACAGCCCCCTACGTAGCAAGTTGCTATGTACTGTGTGTTCTGACACCTTTCTAACATAGCCAGAATAAACTTGTTGTGCCAAAGTAGCTCTACTGTGGGATTGGACCAGATGGGCTAACGTTTGCTCCCCATAACACAACCTATATTATTGTAAGAGCATTACAGCTGGTTGAATTCCCTCACTTTCCCTGTTTTGCTCACACAATAAACTTGGTGGTGCAGAGATTTTAAAAAATGACATGAAACATGCAGGACATGCTGTCTGTGGCCCGTAAAATATCTGGAAATTTCCGGCATTCGGCAACAGCATGTAGGAGATTGCAACAGTTACAAGAGCAATTTAATTTGTCCTGCTACCAACTGAAGCAAGAGGTGTTGACAAGGTGGATCTCCACCCTGTATATGCTTCTGCGGATGGAGGAACAGCGAAAAAGCCATCCACGTTTACCCCACAAGCCATGACATTGGGAAAGGAGAGGGGATGTATTTTAGTCAAGCGCAGTGGAGAATACTTTCCGTGTTGGGCAATGTGCTGAAACCATTCGAAGTAGTCATCTGTGAAGTGAGTTCAGACACTACTAGCTTGAGTCAAGTGATTCCCTTAATTAGACTTTTGGAAAAGCAGATGGAGAAACTGAAGGAGGAGATTAAACAAAGCAATTACACTAAGTATGTCTGACTTGTAGATTAAGTACTTTATTCACTTCTCCTGGATCCAAGAGTTATCAAAATCTTGAAATCGGATCACTATATTTTGGCGTGTGTGCTTGATCCTCGGTTTAAGAGCTATGTCTTCTCTTTGTTTCCAACTGACCCAGATCTGAAGAGATGCAAAGAGCTTCTGGTGAGCAAGATGAGAGCTCAAGTGTTACGTGACAGGACGGCGGCTCCTCCTTCAGTTTCTCACTCAACTGCTGGTAGGAAAAAACTTAGCTTTCCCAAGAGACCCAGGGATGATGCAGTTGACTCAGCACAACATTTTGACATCTTTTCTGGTCTAAAAGAATTGACCAAAAAGTGTGACACCTCTGCTGTAACTCCACCTGATCCTACCATCAACATCCAAAGAATGGTGGAGGATTATTTTAACGACAGCATAGAAATAGACACATCAGACAGTCCCTTTACATACTGGGAGGAAAAAAGGGAATTTGGAGAGCCATGTATAAACTTGCTTTGCACTGTCTAAGCTGCCTGCCTTTCAGTGTGTACTCGAAAAGAGTTTTCAGCACAGCCGGGAACCATGTCAACGATCGGCGTAGGAGGTTACTTTCTCAAAATGTGGAAAAGATTATGTTCATAAAAATGAAGGGCTTTCCTGCCAATTGCATCAAAATACTGAGACTTCTGTAATGGTGGATTCCAGCGATGATGAATTAATAGTGTGTGAGGATGATATACAAACTGATGAGGGTGAAGATGGGGCTGAGGATGATGACAACAACAACATCTTGCCAAAGTAGAATTCATTAACAGCACTGTTACCTTAGGTGCCTTAAGCCCATTGTTACCTTGTTTTGTGGGTGTTACAAGCCGCGGCAGTGCCCAGCCACCGCGACACTCCTACCTCCGTTCCGGCCGTCGCTATGACGACCGGGACGTCACTTTCCGGGGGCTGGCTGACCGTTGCCGTAGCAACAGTTGGACGCTTTTCTGTTCAGCGCCGCGTCCCGGCATTACAGGGCAGCCAGGCGCGTGCGCAATAAGGGTGCTAGCCTGTGGGCTAATTAATTTAACATCAGATTAATTATGCAAGGGGCTGTGGCTGATGCAGAGCTAGGCTCTGATTGGTGGACACTGGTATTTAAGGCAGTGAGGGTGGAAGCCTCACTGCCGGTTATAGCTTCCAGTCTCCTGTGTTGCTGCCTGCTGCTGTACTCCTGTACTTCTGGTGTTACCTTTGGATTGTTGCCTACCGTGTATGACCCCTGTCTGTTTACTGGATTTGCCTTTTTGCCTGTGCCCTTGACCTTCTGGCCTGTACCACCGTTTCTGCTGATTTGCCCGTGACCTCGACCCTTGGCTTGTTTCCTGACGATTCTTCCTAGCAAGTGACCCCTGACCTCGGCCTGTCTTTTGGAATTGCTATCTGCCATTATCCTCTGCTCCTGGGTTCCCCGCAGCTGGTACACGCCACACGACCCTCTGTAGTCTGCAGCCAAGTCTGTCCCCACCACTAGGGGCTCCAGCGAACACCTGAATATCAGAGTAGACTCCGGGTGGTGTTGTATTAGTTGGAGGGGTTCCTGACAGTGGGGCTGTCACGGACTTACCTGATCCCCGCCGCTCCGTCCAGCCGCACTTCCGCATTCAGGACCATGTGACCGCACCCGGAGGCGGTCACATGACCACAACCCTAGAGGCGGGATTTTGAATCCCCTTCAGTATAAAAACCTCACTCTGACACTCGCTGAGTGTCAGAGCAACACTTACCTGTTCCTGGCTCCTGCTCTTTGTGGATTGCAGTGTCCTCCAGTTTCCAGTGTCTCCTGTGTGCTGATCTCTGCCTGTTTGACTTTCCTGGCTCTCCTATCCCTGTGTACCGACCCGGCTTGCTGACCATTCTCCTATTCTTGTGACCCGTGTACCGAACCTGGCTTGTTGACTCCGAGTTGCCTTCTGATTCTGCCTGACTCCATGCCTGTGTACCGAACCGGCTAGTTTGACTCCGCTACCACCACTTCACTCCGCTGTACTACATCTTGAGGCGAACCTGGGGACCGCGACCTGCGACTCCTGGCAGCGAAGCCCACCCCGCCTTGCGGCGGTTCTTGGTGAACACCGGGGAGATCGTTAGACTCCGCACCTCAGGTAAGCCAGTGCTAATCAAGATTAGTAATATAGTATCCAGAATCTGTTACAGTTTGCTCTGACCATGGATACCACAGCTAAAGATCTGTTGGAGCATTTAGTAGGAAGGATGGATAAGCAAGAAGCTAACCAAGAGCAACTTTTAAAATTCCTCAATAGTCTATCCACTCGGTTGGATGTTGTCCAGAACACCCTAGTGGCTGGTGGATCACCTGGGCCGGCAGTGGCCTCTGTACCTCAGGCCGCAGCAGCAGCTTCTTCCTTGCAGCTACGGTTACCTAACCCACCAAGTTCGATGGAGACCCTAAAAAATTGCAGAGGATTTTTAAATCAATGCTCCATACAATTCGAGCTTCTACCTGGGAACTTCCCCTCCGGAAAAACGAAAGTGGCCTATGTGATTTCATTATTGTCCGGTCAAGCGTTAGCATGGGCTTCCCCCTTATGGGAGAGGGACGACCCCATTCTACATAACTTCAACCTCTTCTTGTCCACCTTCAAGAAAATATTTGATGAGCCAGGAAGGGTGTCCAATGCCGCTTCCGGCTTACTACGTCTCCGCCAGGGAAACCAGTCTGTGGGGCAGTCTGCGGTCCACTTCAGAACCATGGCCTCTGAACTTCGCTGGAACGATGAGGCCCTAGTAGCTACATTCTGGCAGGGCCTTTCAGACCGAATCAAAGACGAGTTGGTATCCCAGGAACTCCCTACGTCTTTGGACGACATCATCTCCCTCTGTGTCAAAGTTGATTTGCGTTTCAAGGAACGTAATTCCGAGAAGGAACAGTCGCGGCGTAGTATGATTCGCTTGGCCCCCAACTTCCAAACCCCTGTTCTTCCCCCTGAAGAGCCCATGCAACTTGGGAGGACCCGCCTATCAGCCGAAGAGAGGGAGAGGAGATTTTGGAACAAGTTGTGTTTATATTGTGGAGAGAGTGGCCATCTTCTGAGTTCTTGTCCCAAACGCTCGGGAAACGACAGGGCCTAACGAGTTCTGGAGCTGTATCGTTGGGCCTCTTTTCTCAGTGTCAGTCAGTTCCCAATAGTAATGATTGCCTGTCTATTCCCATTTCCCTTCAGTTAGGACAAAAGACCTTCCTGCAGTCGGCTCTTCTAGATTCCGGAGCCGCAGGAAATTTCATTTCTGCCACAGTAGTTAAACAATTCGCTATTCCCACACAAGCCTTGGAACAACCCATCTCTCTGATGGCCATTGATGGGGGAAGAATTCCTGAGGGGTCCATCCTGGTACGCACTATTCCTCTTCTGCTTCAGATAGGAGCACTTCATCGGGAGAAGATTTCTTTTCTAGTAATACAGAGATCTACCAACCCAGTCATCCTAGGACTTCCATTGCTTCGTGTCCACTCTCCCACCTTGGACTGGAAATCTGGTCACATATTGTCCTGGGGACAGTCCTGCTTCTCTCGCTGCCTACAGAGAGTGGTTCCTCCGAATAGTCCCAGACGTTCCCAAGAATTTCCTGTGACTCTCCTGCCTGAGCCATACCAAACCTTCTCTGATGTTTTTTGTCAACAAGAGGCCACTAGACTTCCCCCTCACAGAATCTGGGACTGTGGCATTGATCTGATACCTGGTAAACCCATTCCCAGGGGCCGTGTTTACCCCCTTTCCCTCCCGGAGTCTAAGGCAATGGAGGAGTACATCCAAGAAAATCTAAACAGGGGCTTCATCCACAAGTCTGCCTCCCCAGCTGGGGCTGGCTTCTTCTTCGTAAAAAAGAAATATGGGGCCTCCGCCCTTGCATTGATTACAGAGGCCTGAATGCCATTACCGTTAAAAATCGGTATCCACTGCCACTGATTTCTGAATTATTTGACCGGATTAAGGGTGCCACCATCTTTTCTAAACTTGACCTCAGAGGAGCGTATAACCTTATACGCATTAAGGAGGGGGATGAATGGAAGACGGCGTTTAACACCCGAGACGGCCACTTTGAATATCTGGTCATGCCTTTCGGGCTATGCAATGCACCAGCCATATTTCAGAGCTTTATGAATGAGCTGTTTCAAGACCTCTTGTACCAATCTGTAGTCATCTACTTGGACGACATTCTCATCTTTTCTCAAGATCTAGCATCTCATCGTACTCATGTACTGGAGGTCCTCTCTCGTATCCGAAAAAATCAGTTATTTTGCAAATTGGAGAAATGCACCTTCGAGCAGAGACCCTTCCTGGGATATATTATTTCGGGCACCGGTCTACAGATGGATCCCACAAAATTGAAAGCCATACTTGACTGGCCCCAACCTTCGGGCCTTAAGGCCACTCAACGCTTCCTAGGATTCTCCAACTATTATCGTCAATTTATCAAGGGGTACTCCTCTCTCGTGGCTCCCATCACAGCATTGACCCGCAAATCTGCTGATGCTGGTATTTGGTCCTCTGAGGCTATCCAAGCCTTTATATTATTAAAGTCTCTCTTTTCATCTGCACCCATTCTTCAACAGCCAGATTGTTCTCGTCCTTTTGTCCTGGAGGTAGATGCCTCTTCTGTTGGCACAGGAGCCGTACTATCACAGCGAGGTCCTTCTGGAAAACTTCATCCCTGCGGATTCTTTTCCCGTCGCTTTTTACCTGCTGAGAGGAATTATGGGATTGGCGACAAAGAGCTCCTGGCCATCAAGTTGGCTCTCTCTCCGAATGGAGACATTTACTAGAAGGAGCGCAATTTCCTATCACCATATATACCGACCATAAGAATTTGCTTTACTTACGCACTGCTCGATGTCTAAACCCTCGACAAGCAAGGTGGTCCTTATTCTTCTCACGCTTTGATTTCAACATCACTTTTCACTCGGGATCTAAGAATACGAAGGCAGACGCCTTATCTCGCTCTTTTGATCCAGCTGACATGGAATCCTCGGAAGATAATAAATTCATTGTAAATCCAGGTCAAGTATTGGCAGCTACACACCTGAAAAAGGGTTGTCCTCCAGGCAAAACATTCATCTTGCCACATCTACGCACCCGGCTCCTTCACTGGGCTCATCACTCCCTCTTCTCTGGGCATGCCGGCATTCGCAAGACCTGGGACTTATTGTCCCGAAGCTACTGGTGGCCTTCCTTGCTGGAGGATGTGAAGAGATTTGTTGCTGCTTGTTCCAAATGTGCTCAACACAAGACCTCTAGGAAGAAGCCTTATGGATGCTTGCTCCCATTACCCATTCCTGATTACCCTTGGTCACAGATCTCCATGGATTTTATCACGGACCTTCCCCCTTCCAAATCCTGTACTGTAGTGCTTGTGGTCACGGATCGCTTCTCTAAAACAGCCCACTTTATTGCTCTCAAAGGCCTTCCTTCTTCCTCCTCCTTAGCCGATATTTTTATTAAAGAAATATTTCGCCTCCATGGCTGTCCTCAACATATTGTCTCCGATAGGGGATCACAATTCATATCAAAATTTTGGCGGTCTTTTTGCAATAAATCCGGGATTAAGCTTGACTTTTCTTCCGCATATCATCCCCAGTCCAATGGGGCTACTGAGAGAACCAACCAAGAATTAGAGAAGTTTCTAAGAATATTTATCTCTAGTAACCAAGACAACTGGGTGGACCTTCTCCCTTGGGCCGAGTTCGCCCATAACAACCATTTCCATGAGGCCATCTCTAACTCCCCCTTTTTTGTTCTGTATGGCTGCCATCCTAGACTACCCACCTTCTCTCAAGTCTCATCTTCTGAAGTTCCAGCAGTGGACTCTCTGTTTCGTAACTTCTCTGATATTTGGGAACAAACCAAGACAAATTTAAAGCAAGCAACTACTCGTTCCAAAAAATTCTATGATAAAAGGAGAAGAATGACTCCAAGTTTTGCAGTTGGTGACAGGGTATGGCTATCCACCCAGAACATTCGTTTAAAGGTTCCCAGTAAAAAATTTGCTCCCAAGTTTATTGGCCCATTCGCTATATCTGAGATTATTAATCCCATAGCCTTTAGATTGAGTCTGCCTCCCTCTTTACGCATACCCAATGTCTTCCATGTCTCCTTGTTAAAACCGATGGTAACCAACAGATTCTCCACCTCATCCAGAACTCCTCCTCCTGCTGTGGATCGGGATCAAGTTGAATACGAGATTAAAACTATCCTAGATTCTCGTAAAGTTCAAGGTGCCATACAGTTCTTGGTAGATTGGAAGGGTTACGGCCCTGAGGAGCGCTCATGGGTAAGAGCCATTGATGTACATGCTCCCCGTCTACTTAAATCCTTCCATAAAAAATTTCCTTTGAAACCCTATTAGGTGTTCGGAGTCCACCTTTATGGCAGGGGGTACTGTCACGGACTTACCTGATCCCCGCCGCTCCGTCCAGCCGCACTTCCGCATTCAGGACCATGTGACCGCACCCGGAGGCGGTCACATGACCACAACCCTAGAGGCGGGGATTTTGAATCCCCTTCAGTATAAAAACCTCACTCTGACACTCGCAAAGTTGCCCAAATTATATTTCTCGCAAAGCTGTGCAATCTGCTGAATCGGACGACCATCCCCTTTTTTGAATCGCAATAGGAGTAGCGCCCTGCTAGAACCGCAAATCTTAGAATGTCCAAACAAGCTCAAGGTCATTTTTTGGGTAGTCAAGCTCCAAGTCTGCAGACACATCCAAGTGAGGTATACGTTTTTGGACGATATACTTACCTAATGCTGGCCTTTTTTGGCGAGATGGCTACAAGTCTCTGTAGTAAATGACAGAGGATGGCAAGGTGCAGAGGATGTAGTCCGTCTGTACAGGAGAGCTGGTGATGTATGCTGGTGCTGGGTCAGTGTCCTGGCTGTGTGTGACAGAGGGTGGAGTCTTGAAGCAGTGATATCAGCAGTTACCATTATGATGTCACATCATGACCTCACTCAGCTCAACATTCCATAAAGAGGCAAAGTCCACAGGCTATTTATCACACATCTGTCCATATAGTCCTCTGTATCCAAGGATTTCTTTTCTTATCCTTTACTTTTACTCAACTCCTATCACATCCTGTCATTTAATATATATTATTTGTCTGACACGCTTTTAAGTTTATTTCTAGACATCTAAATGTACTGTTAAATAGGTCCATAACTATCAGAAGATTACTGTTATTAAAAGAAAATGTGTTTTACCTCACAAAGACACAATGGGCAGGCTTATAGTATTTATCCCTGTAATTGACATTAGTAAAATATAACGAAAATAATGATGTCCAAATAAAACACTGCTCCCCATCCCACAATACACCGTTATTGGCATTACAAGAATATTAATATTATTTAAGTAGTTTAATACATCTCCTCCTTTCCCAATAATACTCCTTTGGTGATGGTCCCTCCCCTCTATATAGCAGCGGAGATATGACATAGAGGATCTGAGGCTTTCAGGTAATGACATTGGGTTATGTATTTCCTGCTGTGGGGAGACAAGTAGCTGGAGGTGATCAGTAAAGGTGCCAGCTGTATGTGACACCAGGACCCAGCTACATAGAGTACATGATGGATGACTAATAAGAGGGCCCCACCAGGTACCATTACTGGGAAGGGAGGGGATGTAGTAAATGTAAATAAAGTTTAAAAAACCTTCAACAAAAGTGAGCAAACAGTTTAAATTTACTCTTAATCAAATCAGTTGTACATGAAACTCACTTACAATGAGTGATCAGTAAATGTCATTATCTGCTCTGATAAATCTAATAACCTGATAATTTATACATAACCATACTCCAAAAACATACTTGTAAGTTAATTGGCTGCTATCAAAATTGACGTAAATCAGTCAGTCAGTCAGTTTGTCTGTCTGTCTGTCTGTGTTAGGGAATATAGACTGTAAGCTCCAATGGGGCAGGGACTGATGTGAATGAGTTCTCTGTACAGGGCTGCGGAATCAGTAGCGCTATATAAATAAATGATGATGATAATGATGATGATGCTATTGGACCTCCCCTCTGGGCAGAAGTGGGATGGTAAATTTTAGCCTGGGGCAAGCACACAGCACTGGCGCATGAGCAGCGGCACATCCTTAGGGGTGGTTTTAGTATTGGAAGTAGAGATGGTCACTGACCCCCGTGTTTTGGTTTACATTTTGGTTTTGGATCTGGATTACCTTCGGGTTTTGGCAAAACCACCCTTGCGTGTTTTGGTTTTGGTTTTGTTTGGTTTTGTTTTGCAATTTTGTTTAAAAATCAAATTTTTTTGGCCTAAAATAACCTAATTTAGTGCTCCACCTGTTTCTTGGATAAGTAAGGTAATTGTAAAGCTAATAAATTATGAAAGAAAAAGTTTAATTCCTGGGAGGCCGTCATTAATTCTACACACAAACCTGATTGTCTTCCTCACCATCTATGCCTATTGGCAATGCAGCCATTGTCTTTGGGTGTATTTTACACCCTACACTTATAGTTAAAGATATAAAGAAATGGACAAAGGCAGTTTGGTTTCTGTCTGTATAGGCCCCCTCCACTTGTAGAAAATATTAAAAAAATCAGCTGTTATAGACTGTACAATACAAATTGAAATGAACAAAGCCAGTTCGGGGTCAGTCTGTGTATGACACCCAGTGCCGTAACTAGAAATTTTTGGTGCCCTGGCCGAGACAGGGCACCGGCGCCCCCCATCTAAGTGGGAGTGGAATTTGACAAGTCGGTGTGGCTATTGTTACCTGTCTATTTTCTCGATACTCACGCAAGTTTTCAGATTAATATGTCACGTCCATTAGCGTATTGCTATAGGAGTGATGTAGGCAAAGCCTGTAAAGTACATGTGAAAAATACTCCCATTATCTGCTCTGAATTTTTATATATCCATGTGCACACTGGTATCATTCCAAAAGCTTTTTAATCCCATAGAAGCTTAGTACATAAAGCAATTTTATAGTCTTAAATTTTCATTACAAAGCAACAAATTTAATGTATAAATACCCCCTACCTGTTCTTTTTAAACCTTTATTTTTTAAATCCAATTTATATCTTTAATGAGAGAGAGAGAGAGAGAGAGAGAGAGAGAGAGAGAGACTTTAAAGCTTCAAAGTCTTGTAACTGAATGTCTCTCTCTCTCGTGGAGGCAGGTAGCAGGCGGCTGCTGCGCCCCCTTGGCCTTGCGTCCTGGGCGACGGCACCGCCCGCACCACCCTCGTTACGGCACTGGGGCTGTGGCCAAAGCAGGTCTGAGCTCTTATTTGTATCCCGAAGTATTGCCGTGGCTGCATTAGTTTGATTCCAGATTGCATACGGAACTGCGGAGGAGGCTATCAGTCTCTAGGTATGCATAGTCCATAACGGACTAGGTGAACTTTCTCTGGGCAGCTGATCATTAGATATCTTAAGAGGCAATTTATCAGCTTACACACCATAAGGGACATCATTCCAGGTTCATCCCCTTGACACATATCTATTTTCCTCCATTTTCATCTATATAGCCTTTATTTTCTACCTTTCAATACACCTATGTTACAATAACACACGTATATATATGTAGATTGTTGCAGGCTACTTTAGGTGGTCATGTGATATTGTCTGCAGCGACGCTGTCAAAGGAGCTTGCCTTTCAGAACTGTACCATGCAGGTAATGGGCGTTACAACACTTCTTTAAGATTAGATCTTATACTACTTGCCTGTTATAAATACTGATATCCTCTCTGTTCATTTGTTTACAGAATTGTGGGAGGAGTAGAATTCGGCTCTGCATACAATTATCCCAGTGACTGCATAGTACTCTTATATTATCTTCTAAGCAGCCATTCAGACTTTCAGTGAGAATATTGCTAATACTCAGATTTATCATATGATTTTTGCGATGTATGGGCAGTTTTATTTATTCTTTTATCCATGCTCTATACCACTAAATTTATTTATCTATTTTATACATAACTAGATGTGTTTATATTAGCGGTCTTATGGTAGGATTAGCAGTTTACTGGACTTACTAGATCCCATTAGGTTGTGCGCTGGGTAATCCTTATTTTATGGTTAATTTATCTAGAGAAGAGGGGTTGCTCTAGGTCCCAAGCAGCACCCACAATCATCTTCTGAGTTGTGCGCTAATTTATTCTTAGTTGCACAACAAACCAGTCTCATCTGGTGGTAACTCTTACTCCATTCACTGAAGGGGTCTGCTACAGACTGTTTGTACTATAGGCAACACCGTCAACCAGGGCCGGACTGGGAGTAAAAATCAGCCCTGGCATTTCAAGCATACAGGCCCATCTCTGTTGATGAGCAGGACAAAACCGCTTGCCGCTGTGTAGCAGCGGCGCCGTCAGGGGCGTGGCCACATTATGTTGTGGGCATGGTCAACATGGGGCATTGATACATACATTATAATCAAACATTACATTTATCAGGCCCTCCCCATCATGCCCCCCCCACCCCAGAAACACATTACACACCCCCAGCCCACTGTACTTATCTATGCTTCTGATGCTGCTGACATCCATCAGAGTGGGAACTTCCTGTAGAGTGAGCAGGGAAGCTCTTTGTCTCACAAGATTAATAAATCTCATGAGACTTAGAGCTCCTCGGCTTCATTTGCAGGCTGTGTCCTATCCAGGGACTGGGAGTAGCTATCCGCTCCCTCCTGCTAACCAGAGCTGGATTAAGGCTTGGGGGCCCTAGGCACTTAAGACAGGGGAGCTCCTATGATGTAATATGATTATTAGACACATTTTCAACAAATACACAGGCAATACTGTGAGCACTACTGTTAGGTGCACACAGTTCTACCTTCACAAGCAGTACAATGTGAAGTAGGACATACCTCCCAACTGTCCTTGTAGTCACCCACCAAATTCAGGACAGTTGGCAGACTGTCCTGGTCTCTCCTACCTGTCTTGTCATTGTCACCACTTGTGGCTGCGGGTGTCTTTAGATCAGTTGCTGCTTGTCTGGATCCTGGAATGTTGGAGGCCCTATTAGGAAAAAAAAATGGGTACATGAAATTTAGAAAACTCCAACCAACACCGGTGTTAAATCAATATAGCACCCACGGTTTAAATTTAGGCCTCACTCCAGCCCCAACATTAAAATAATAGTATTCACATTTGATAAATACATCTATTTCCCTCCAACTAGCCCTGACATTAAATAGTATATACATTTAATAAATGTACCTATTTCCCTACAACCAGCCCCAAACATTAAATGAATAGTATTCCCATTTAATAAGTTAACCTATTTCCCTCCCTCCAAACAACCCCAGCAAGAAATTAAATAGCATTTATGTTTAATAAAAATAACCATTTTCCACAACCATCTCAGGCATTAAATAATTCATATTCACATTCAATAAATATACCTCATTTTCCCCAAGCAGCCCCACATTCACTTAATAGCACACATTATAGTCATATACTGTCCCCCCACACACACATTACAGTCATATACTGGCCCCCCACACACATTCCAGTCATATTCTGTCCCCCCCACACAGATTACAGTCATATACTGTGCCCCCACACACATTACAGTCATATACTGTCCCCCCACACACATTATAGTCATATACTGTCCCCCCACACACATTATAGTCATATACTGTCCCCCACACACATTATAGTCATATACCATCCCCCCACACACATTACAGTCATATACTGTCCCCCCACACACATTACAGTCATATACTGTCCGCCCACACACATTACAGTCATATACTGTCCCCCCACACACATTATAGTCATATACTGTCCCCCACACACATTGGCCATTTTTATTGTTCCCCTCCTACAGTCATTGCCCCCTGCAGACATTTTCACCCCCCCTTCCCCCTGCAGACATTTTCACTCACCCCCCTTCCCCCTGCAGACATTTTCACTCACCCTCCTTCCCCCTGCAGACATTGTCACTCACCCCCCCTTCCCCCTGCAGACATTGTCACTCATCACCCCCTTTCCCTTGCATACATTGTCACTCACCCCCCTTTCCCATGTATATATTGTCACTCAGCCCCCTTCCCCCTGCAGACATTTTCACTCAGCCCCCTTCCCCCTGCAGACATTGTCACTCATCCCCCCTTTCCCATGCATACATTGTCACTCACCCCCCCTTTCCCCTTCATACATTGTCACTCACCCCCCCTTTCCCTTGCATACATTGTCACTCACCCCCCCCCTTTCCCATGCATACATTGTCACTCACTCCCCCCTTTCCCCTGCATACATTGTCACTCACCCCCCCTTTCCCATGCATACACGGTCACTCACCCCCCCCTTTCACCTGCATACACGGTCACTCATCCCCCCTTTCCCATGCATACACTGTCACCCACCCCCCCTTTCCCATGCATACATTGTCACTCACCCCCCCCTTTCCCCTGCATACATTGTTACTCACCCCCCCTTTCCCATGCATACTTTGTCACTCACTCCCCCCCCCCCCTCCTTCCCCCTGCAGACATTTTCTTCCCCCTGCAGACCTCACTTCTCCCGTGCAGTAATTTTTAGTTATTGCCCACCCCAGCCCCCCTCCGCAGTACCTGTCACTATCTTGTGGATGGATTACAAAGAAAAACAGCGCACCAACTTACCGAAGGCTCCTGGGCGGCTGCATTAGCGCGATGTGATGTCATTGCGTGGCCACGCGGAAGTTTAAAAAAAAAATAAAAATATACTGTCCCCCCACACACATTATAGTCATATACAAATGCCAGAAGTGCCAGATGGCCAGTCCGGCCCTGGTTAACAGTAGTTGCCAAATTTTGACCACTAATTATATCTATCATCATCATCATTTATTTATTTATATAGCGCCAACATATTCCGTAGCGCTTTACAATTGGGGACAAACATAATAAACTAATAAACAAACTGGGTAAAAAAGACAAAGAGGTGATAAGGCCCTGCTCGCAAGCTTACAATCTATGGATCTATATCTATGTTACACTTTTTGCTGACACCAGATGCCAACTCTTCCCTCAGCTCTACAATAAGACCTAAATGTTAGCATCTCATTTTAGAATGCCAAGAAATGGGAGTCAGTTCCAGTGTGTCATTAAAAACCTCAAATCTTTGTACATGAGCTCTGCAGGATGTCAAATAAAGCCCAAACCCAGCACAAAATGGGTATGTTCTGATTTACGTTTTCATAGGTAGGAAAAGGGTGTCCATATTAATTAGTTAAAAAATTAGGAGCAGTCATTTAATAACATTGGGCCTCATGTAGAGTTGGACACATGTTCATTTTTTGGTGTAAAAAACATTCGTTACCGCACTGCGCATGCACATGAACAATGCATAAGCGACTATGCAGACTCAAGCGCCCCCAGATGTACCCAGGGCTGCCAAGAGAAATTTTGGGCCCTGGTACAGCAACTTCATGGGGCTCCCCTATAGTCGACCAGGGTGCAGACATTTGTGCCACCGGGCAGCAGTGATGCGCCGCCAAAAAGTGTGTGGCCATTCCATTGGGGACATGACTGTGCATCATTGGGGGCATGTCTAGCAGGTGAAAAGTTATAAGCCATCCTCCTATAAATAAACCCTACATTGCTGCATAAACCATTGGCAGAATTATGCAGCGTTTGAAAAAGTAGCAATTTCTGTGCTTATTTCTAGCAATTTATGGAGCTATTTGTCTTTACTGGAAAAAATAAAAAGTAGTGATTTCTGCAAATCACCCTTTATTACAGTGGTTCCAAAGTTTTTACAGTTTACGGCACCCTTAGAGTCTCCATAATTTTTTCAAGGCACCCCATCAAAATAATTACCGAGCAGTCACGTTTTTTAAGTATTTGAGTCAAAAAGACATAATAAGTATTTAGGTCAGGACAGAAATACTTAGTAAGTTGTTTGCAAAAATAATATACATAAATCCAAGGGCCACCGGATTGGTAAGTTATTTTTTGTTTTTTTTGTCCCGTGGCCGCGGCACCCTGTGACAGCGACGTGGCACCCCTGGGAGCCGCGGCGCACACTTTGGTAACCGCTGCTTTATTAGCTTGCCCCTTGGTACCTTGTATGTTGCACTAGTTAAAAAGTATATTTACAAAATCAACCAGACATAAAGAGCTCAGTCTGCTATGTCAAAAAATCCACAATCAATAATGGATAGTCTGGATACTGTTAGACGAAGTTCAGATTGAACTTTTTATGTCCGATTGTTTTTGTACATATACTTGTATACTAATTAATTATCTATTAAATTTTAACTGGTATACCCATATGAATCTCTAAATTCTCAACTATGAGTCATTTTATAATGGAGTAGGGAACAATGGAAAATCTAAAAATATATGTATAGACTATAGAGAGTCAGAAACTATAAATGAAAGAAAGTTCATACTATTAATCACATTTATTTTTTAAAAAATACCTTATTTATGCAACTTTAGCATTTCCAACATAAGCAATTGAGACACTTGTGGGAATCTAATCATATTATAGAAATATGTAAATATCCATTGAATCCCAAGAGTTTTAATATTAACTAAGAAGCCAACTCTTCAAGCCCATACATCAAATGATTTTACAAAAAATTGTGACTTTTAACATGATTTGTTAAGGTGGTGTGCAGCTGTGCCTAATAATAATCAATATGTAACTTACAATTCCCCCTGTGGTTCTGGCAGAGTGGCAGTCAGTATCTAATAGACATTTGCACGGTTGAACCTGGAGACAGCCTTACAATTTCCCCTGCAGCTACAGGTTCTGTGTTCGACAGTGGCGGTCTGTGTTGTACACAGCTGCATAAGGAGACTATCACTCCTCATAGGCGTGGCCAGCGTCTGATCAGTGATGTATAATCTCTCGAGATTATACATCAATACCGAGCAAGCACATCTTATGAGCACAGTGGACCCGAACAGCCGGTGGAACCGTCAGTGATAGGCATCTCCGTCACCATAACCGCTTCCTTGAAAATCACATGATAATGCCTCACCCCCCCACCGCAATGATTCAAATCGTGGCATTATACCCAGGGCCGCCGAGAGGGGGGGGAGCGGGTACTAATTACCCGGGCCCGGGCATGTCAGGGGGCCCGGGCCCTCGCGCCGACGATTTTTTTTTATTATTATTTTTTTTTTTTCAAAACTATTTTTTTTTCTTTTTCTTTTTTTCGGCAGGGGGGCGGGGGCTCGGTCATTGGTGGGGGGAGCAGGGTAGTAAAAAAAACAAAACCATACTCACGTGATTGCGGCGCCGGCGTCCTCCCTCTATGTTGCTCTGTGCTCTATTGCTCCAGGCTTACTGAATGTCGGATGTGACATCATCATGTCACGCCCAGCATTCAGTCAGTCTGGAGCAATGGAACACAGAGCAGCAGAGAAGACAAGAAGGAAGAGAGAAGTAAAGGTAAGTGAAGGGAGGAAAACGGGGGGGGGGGCAGCATGACACAAAGGGGTTAAAGAAAGGAGGGACAATAGCAGCATGACACAGGGGTTAAAAAAAGAGGGACAATAGCAGCATGACACAAAGGGGTTAAAGAAAGGAGGGACAATAGCAGTATGACACGGGTTAAAAAAAGAGGGACAATAGCAGCATGACACAAAGGGGTTAAAGAAAGTAGGGACAAAAGCAGTATGACTCAGAGGGGTTAAAAAAAGAGGGACAATAGCAGCATGACACAAAGGGGTTAAAGAAAGGAGGGACAATAGCAGTATGACACAGAGGGGTTAAAAAAAGAGGGACAATAGCAGTATGACACAGAGGGGTTAAAAAAATAAGGGACAATAGCAGCATGACACAAAGGGGTTAAAGAAAAGGACAAGCAGCATGGCACAGGGGGTTAAAGAAAAGGACAAGCAGCATGGCACAGGGGGTTAAAGAAAGGGGCAAAGGCAGCATGGAGGGCGCAGTGTGATCATAAGGGGGCATGGGGCATAGCGTGGTGATGATAACGGGGCACAGTAATGTGTGTGTGAAGGCACGGAGCTTTTGGCAATGTAGTGTGTGTGAGGTAGATGGTGGCTAATTAATGGCTGCTCTTTTGTTTGCGGGGTAATGGGAATACTATTTTAATGTTGGGGCTGGAGGAAGGCCTAATTATTAATAATGGATGTTATTGATTTAACAGTGGGGCTGGCTGTAATTTTCTAAATGTAGCCATTTTTTTTCCAAATAGGTCCTCCAACATTCCATGATCCAGACAAGCCACAACTAAAGAAATCTGCAGCCACATGTGGTAAAAGTGAGAAGAACCGGTAGGACAGAGCAGCATAGTGTGTGAAATGTTGTGATTCTAGTAGGGACAATGTCAATGTTTGGTGAGTCCAGTGGGCGCAGGCCAAGACTGAACTCTTTGTGTGCAAACTGCATTCTTCCTATACTACACAAGGGTGCTAGATGTCCTGAAAGTCAGGAATGCTTGGACAAATGTCACACTCCGCGGAATTCAGGACCTATTGATTTTATTGTGCTAGCCATGCCCCAACGGCGCATTGCCACTCCCCCAATTGTGCGACCATACACATGAATTTTTTTTTTGCTTACTCAACTATAAGGGGGGTCCCCATGAATTTGTTGTACCGGGGCCCTGAATTCCTCTTGGCAGCCCTGATTATACCACTGAGGTGGGCCCATGATGATGCAAATTTAATCATCACTCTCCACCCTGCACTTGCTCTTTGAACTTCCTGTAGGGAAGGTATAATAAGTAGGAAGGTATGCTATCCTGCCACCAGGGTGAGTTTTCCCAAAATGAAAGCATTCCTATTATTGAAAGCCCCGGTTCTGCAAGTTAGGGAGAGGTTTGTTAAAATTATTATTTTTTATTGGAATTATCCATTAAGAGTTTCATTACATCTGAGTGATGCTCATGGTACATTTACAGCAGACAATATTTTTATATTATATCATATAAAATGCAACTATTATAAATCTTTGACAATTACTTCTGCCCGTTAACATCTAGAATTACAGTAAAGTCCACATTTTGGAAACACTAAATGCAGCCATCATTCAAGAAGATATGAATGTCCAGGATCAGATATTATAAGGATCCCTATGACAACTAAATTGTGATGTGAAGGACGCTTGTCCACAGTAACCAAACTTTGGACAACACTCAACACAATTCCAAAACATGTTATTGATATATATTTCACTAACATAACTGATTTATTATAAACAAAATATTTGTTTGCCTTAACCAAGGACCTTATGATTTCGGTGAAAAATTGAAAATATGGTTTTAAATAAACCTATTGGAAAAATTTTATTTTAATCATGGATGACCATTCAAACCCATGCAATTAACCTACTAGTATGTTTTTGGAGTGTGGGAGTAAACCGGAGCACCCGGAGGAAACCCACGCAAACATGGGGAAAACATACAACCTCCACACAGAAAAGGCCATAATAGGGAATCAATATCATGACCCTAGTGCTGTGAGGCAGAAGTGCTAACCACTAAGCCAATGTGCTGCCAACATTGTGGTGCCAATTGCCTATTTATGTCCCAACGCACACAATGATTCATGCAACAAGGTGCCCTCAAATGTGAAATAAAGATTTTTGCTCCTGGAGATGGATACCTTTTTTTGCAACAGAAATGCAGGATAGACATAGAAAATGCTTGATTTATGCACACTAATATAAAAATAAGATCTAGTTTTGTAGAAGTGCATATGATAATGTAGTGTAAAGGACAGTGTATGTGCATTTCAGTAACTGTGCCTGATTTCAAGGATAATCTTAAATCCTCTTAAATGGAAGAAAATGATCAAAAGCTTGGAAGTGCAAGCAGGGGTGGAACACAGCATCACCAGACCCAATAGCAACATTGAGTTGAGTGCCCAGCGATGCTGGACCACCCTCCACCCTGTGTGTCAGCAATCAGTACTTGACCAATAATTTCAGGCGGACTCCGTTTGTCTTATTTATAAACATGTAATACTACGTAATAAGGAAATTTGAATCATAAATTGGGATACTGGAAATGAAGGCAACCCATCTAGATGTCTGAGCTATTTAATACATAAATGAGTGTTACAAAAGCATCAGTTTATAAGAAAACAAGGAAACACAATTAACTATGATGCGTTTTATTGCAAATCGCTGCATTTTGGTCTCTCCCTCACCGTAAAATGACATGAGTGTGTCAGTGCATGACAGGGTGGGCCTAAATGGTGTGATTGATAGCACCCCACCTACATCCACCCTCACACTTCTCCTCCTCTCCAGAATCTTTCGGAGGGAAGAAAGAAAATGTTGGCAAGGGTACACTACACCTCTCAGTGGTCAAAGTGGAAATTCAGAAATTTTGGTATGGAAATTAGAAGTGGCGGTATGATAATTATATGTTATGAATGCTAACTTAGCAAAATAGGCTCATGTACTACTTCACATTTCCATAGGTAGGAATAGGGTGTCCACATTAATGAGTTAAAATACATAGACAAAGCCTTGTTGTAGCAAATTGCTATATTTTCCCCATCAACAGTTGACAAAAAACAGTGAAGATAATAAAAACTATGTGTTTTTGTGAGGCTGAAAACTATATTTTCTTTATTGATAAGTGATTTATAAAATGTTGTTATAACTTTAAATAATAAAGACCAGATATATTTCCTACTGTGCCTGCCACGTCCTCTGTTCCAACTGTGCCTGCCACGTCCTCTGACCTCCCATCTGCCTGACTGATGCCTGGTCTCCTACTGTCTGCCATCATCCATCTCGGCTATCGTCTCGCCTCCCGCTGCCTGGTCCCGCTGCCTGGTCTGCCACATCTCCTGCTGCCGGGTCCTCAGTTGGATGTACTATTTACAGCCTGATCCTGCCGCCTACTTCACATCCATTCCCCGGCCTCTGGGAGCTGCTCGGTTCCTGCAACCTACTTTCCGGCTCCGGAACTCCAACACCAGACTCCAACGCCACACTGCTGCCCTCCTCTCTGCGGCCTCGTGCACAATTTCCTACTCTGGGCTCCCTGGTCTCTCCAGCCTGACTCCTGCCTTGGACTCTTCTACCCGGGTCTCTTCAGCCTGCCCTAGACAGCCTGGACTCTCCGGTTCCCCTCCTCCACACCTGGTACCGACTTTTGTGTCTCATATTGCATTTTCATTTCACATTTACCTCCAGTTAGCTCACTCTACCTCAACTTAATTTTATCCTGTTGTTTTGTACTCTATTTTATCCTATTGTTTGTAGTCTTGGTTATTTTCACTTGCATTTCGTCTTAATTTTATCTGCTTTTCATTTAATTCATTTTATCCGCACTGTATTTTAATTTAATTACTGCGTTTCTAATTTGGCTGCATCTCATATTGTTTTTTCCACAGCCTTTTATCCGCACTGTATTTTAATTTAATTTAATTACTACGTTTCTAATTTGGCTGCATCTCATATTGTTCATATTGTTTTTGCCACAGCTTTTGTTCCTGCTCTGTACCATGCCGCCTCGCTCCCTTCCTATACCTGTCCTCTCCCCTAGCCCCCTTCTCTGGCCCAACTCTCACCCTCCCCCTCGCTCCATCAACCAAGATAATCTTATCCACATCTCCCCAGCTCTCTCCCTCCCTTTCTCATGTGCCCTCTGGAACTCCAGGTCCATCCGAAACAAACTATCCTCCATCCACGACCTCTTCATCTCCAACTCTCTTAATCTTCTTGCCATCACCGAAACCTGGCTTACATCTTCTGACACTGCCTCACCTGCAGCTCTCTCCTACGGGGGCCTCTCCTTCACCCACTCCACCAGACCGGATGAGCGTCCAGCAGGTGGAGTGGGCCTCCTCCTGTCTCCTAACTGCACTTTTCGGGTCCTTCCCACCTTACCTTCCCTCTCCTTCTCCTCCTTTGAAGTTCACTCCATCCGTCTCTTCTCCCCTATTCACCTCTGTGTCTCCGTCATCTACCGTCCCCCTGGCCCCACCTCCCTTTTCCTCGACAACTTCGCCGCCTGGCTCCTCCCCTACCATTCTTCTGACCTCCCCTCCATCATACTTGGCGACTTTAATATCCCCATCGACAACTGTTCTGACCGCGCCACCATCAAACTTCTCGCTCTTTCCTCTTCTCTTGGCCTTACTCAGTGAACCTCCTCCCCCACCCACTGTCTTGGTCACTCCCTCGACCTTGTCTTCTCTCACCTCTGTGATCTCTCTGACGTCTCTAACTCTCCCTTCCCACTCTCTGACCACCATCTCCTCTCCTCCACTCTCTCCTCCTCCCCTTCTCCCGCCCCGCCTAAGGCCACCCTCACTAGGCGCAACCTGGACGCTATCGACCCTACCTCTTTCTCCTCCTAGATTGAAACTCTCCTATCACCCCTTCCCTCTCTGGCCTGTCCTGACCAGGCATCTTCTCTCTATAACCTCTCCCTCACTACTGCCCTTAACGCGGTCGCCCCTTCTCTATCCGCCAACACCGCCTTATCCCCCAACCATGGCACTCCAAACTCACCCGCTTCCTCCAAAAGTGCTCTCGCACTGCCGAACGCCTCTGGAGAAAATCTCGTTCCCTGGCTGACTTCCTTCACTTCAAATTCATCCTCTCCTCTTTCTGCTCTGCCCTCTCCCTCGCTAAACAAACCTTCTTCAAGTCCCTCATTTCTTCTCAGTCCTCCCATCCCCGCCGCCTCTTTGCCACCTTTAACTCCCTACTCTCCCCCCCCCTCTGTCCCGCCTTCCCTCTCCGCTTCTGACTTCGCCACCTTTTTCTTATCCAAAATTGAGGCCATCAGACTGAACACCTCCTCCTCCCCTTCCCCCGCCACCCTCATTGCTTCACCTCCCCCCAACAACCAACTCTGGTGCTCCTTTTGCCCCACTACAGGTGAAGAAGTCTGCTCCCTTATTCTCTCCTCCCCACCCTCTACCTGTCCTCTCGACCCCATCCCCTCTCACCTCCTTCGCTCTCTCTCTCCCACTGCCTGTTCTTACCTCGCTCACCTCGCTCACCTCTTCAACTTATCACTCTCCTCTGGTATAGTCCCCTCCTCTTTTAAAAACGCTCTTATTTCCCCTATCCTCAATAAAACCCAATCTCGACCCCACCTCTCTTGCTACCTATTGCCCTATCTCACTACTGCCCTTCGCCTCCAAACTTCTCGAGCGGATTGTCTGCAGCCGCCTCGCCAAACATCTCTCTGACTATTCCCTCCTTGACCCTCTCCAATCCGGCTACCGTCCCCTCCACTCCACCGAAACTGCCCTGGCCAAGGTTACTAATGATCTCCTAATGGCCAAGTCCAAGGGTCATTTCTCTATACTTATTCTCCTCGACCTCTCCGCAGCCTTTGACACCGTGGACCACCCCCTCCTGCTGCAAACCCTTCTCTCTCTTGGCCTCTCTGGATCTGTCCTTGCCTGGTTCACCTCATACCTTGCTAACCGCTCCTTCTCTGTATCAACGTCTGGCTCCTCCTCCTCCCCCCACCCTCTCCCTGTTGGAGTCCCGCAGGGCTCTGTTCTCGGTCCTTTACTCTTATCGCTCTATACTTCCTCACTTGGTGCTCTCATCTCCTCCTTTGGTCTTCAGTATCACCTCTATGCTGACGACATTCAACTCTACATCTCTTCTCCTGACCTCTCCGCCATCTCCTCCTGGATGTCCGAGCGTTTTCTTAAAATCAATATCTCCAAGACGGAACTCATTGTCTTTCCTCCGCCCAGACTCCCATCCCACCATGACCTCTCTATTGTCGTCAACAACACCACCATCTCCTCTGTCACCCAACTCCGCTGCCTAGGTGTCACCCTTGACTCCTCTCTCTCTTTTTCCCCCCACATTCATTCCCTTGCCCAGTCCTGTCGCTTCCAACTACGCAACATCGTCCGCATCCATCCCTTCCTCTCTCAGGATGCCACCAAAACTATCATCCATGCACTCATCATCTCCTGCCTGGATTACTGCAACCTTCTCCTCACTGGCCTCCCCCACTCCCACCTCTCTCCCCTCCGCTCTATACTCAACGCGGCTGCAAGACTCATCTTCCTCTCACGCCGCTCCTCCTCTGCCTCCCCTCTCTGCCTCGCCCTACACTGGCTACCCTTCCCCTACAGAATCCTCTTCAAACTCCTCACCACCACTTACAAGACTCTCTCCCACTCTACTGCTCCCTACATCTCTAACCTCCTCTCCATACACACTCCGGCCCGCTCCCTGCGCTCAGCTAATGACCGCCGCCTCTCCTCCTCTCTTATCACTTCTTCCCACTCCAAAATCCAAGACTTTTCCCGTGCAGCCCCCCTTCACTGGAATGACCACCCTCGTTCCATCCGTCTCTCTCCTACTTTGTGCTGCTTCAAACGTGCACTAAAAACTCACCTCTTCCGCATAGCCTACCAACCATCTACTTAACCTCTCACCTCCGCTACTCGCTCTCCCTTCTCCCTTCTGGCTCCCCTTGTGCCTGATTCTGTCTACCCTCCTTTAGGATGTAAGCTCACATGAGCTCCCTCCTGTCTCCTCACCTGTTCTTCTGCTCCGTGCTTATTGCAGCAGCCTGCCTGGAGTTTCTGAAGTATTGGTATTTTTGTTTATTGTTCTGTACTGTTTCACCCTGTATAGTCTACTGTTTGTACTGTGTACGGTGCTGCGGAAATCTTGTGGCGCCTAACAAATAAATGATAATAATAATAATAATAATAATATATTTCTGCTTGCTGGTATCTGAAGCCAACGCCTAGATCAGTCATCTGCTAAGCAAGATGAGGAAACCCACCTTCATTACCATACAATCTGAAGACTGCAAGGAGACAATGCCTAGATCAATCATCTGCTAAGCTAGATAGGGAAAACTCACCTTTACCACCACATATGGACTTTAGCATCTGCTAAGCTATGCATTACATTTATTGGATAACAGCTTACTTCTGTGTATATATAAACAAGCAGGAGGGCTGGAAAGCCAGAAATTAACCACGTGTCTGAGTTTCATTTTTCTACTCTCCAGTTGGCTGACAGAATTGTTGTTATTGGGAAATCAGATTATCAGAGAGGTACCAAGCCTCGGTATCCCAACATTTTCTTTTATAATTAAAAGCTGCACTTTTTTGCCACAATATTTCCTTTTAAAGGAAAAATTCCACCTCTTTAATTTTAAAACAATAAGTGATCCCCAATATGTTCTGCATGTATTCATATTTTTATTTGTTTTGTATTTGAACATTTGTGCAAAAGCTATTAGAATTAAAACATTTAATTTAATAAGATGATTCTTTCAAACCCCTTATTGTCTAATCTCCTCAATTTAGTAGCCTTATAAATGTAATGATCTATGTTTTGTAATTAGGTGTCTTAAGGCTTAAAAATATGGCCATTACATCCAAGACTATGGAATCCAATTTAACATGACAATATCTTTACCATCCAGATATTTAAATGTCTACGTAAGCAAGCTTTCAGGTTTAAAAAAAATAAATAAAAAATACTTAGGTCTGCTTAAGACAGAAACATTGAATTCAGCAGCAGCTGTTATCTTAACATGACCTTAATATAACCTTGGGCAAACCCATTTTTTAAAATAGTTACACCATAGTCAGTTTAAAAATGTGTTTTATAACTAGATATTTAAATGGAAAAAGAGACTTCAGTAAATATTAACCATAACCACTTAACTCAAAGCAGACACCCACCAACTAATGATATCAATTACATTTTCACTGATCACAAAGCCTGGTAGTATTATTTTCATCCTTTATTTGTACAGCACTAAGGTTTTCCCATATACAGTCAAACACATAAATCCTTTTTTTAGCTAAACTATTTTATCTACAACAGGCACACAAATAGACACACAGTAAACTGGCATTAGTATGGGGAAATCATCCAAACTTCAAAAAAACATGGGGCCTGAATCATTAAGGATCTTAACGTAAGAAACTTCTTATTTTAATCTCCTGGACAAAACCATGTTACTATGCAAGGGGTGCAAATTAGTATTCTGTTTTGCACATAAGTTAAATACTGACTGTTTTTTCATGTAGCACACAAATATCAACTTTACATTTCAGTGTACAAATAAGCTATCAAGTATTTGTGTGCTACATGAAAAAACAGTCAGTATTTAACTTATGTGCAAAACAGAAAACGAATATGCAGAGACCATTGCTGAATGATTGCATATGCAGGTATGAGATCTATTATACTATAATCAAGATAAAGAGCACTATTAAACAATGTGAGCAGTGGAAAATGCTAGAATGTGTGTGACTTGAGTCATTTTACTTTTTTTCTGTTTGGTCACCATGTCTAAAATAAACAAAGTCTTACTGAGAAAACTCTAAGACCCATCCACTGCAGATGGTAGATCCCATGTCTGTTTTATCTTGCTGTGTCCTCACACATTAACTCCTTATAATGATAGGTACTATGTCATGTTTGTCTCAGAGGTTAGCCTTACATGACCCTGTTCACTCCCTGTGCGCTCTTCTAAGAACAAACTGAGCAATCGGAGAATTGTCAATGTTTAATACATATATAAATCATTCCCTCACTTAACCCTTAAGAAAACTAAGATTTCTTTTCTAACAAAGCATGCACAGATCAAAATCCATGGGTGGCCATTTGTAGCCATTTTATGCTATTCCATTCCACTATTATTTGAGATATGTGTTACTATAATTTGTTTTTGTTATACTATACTGGAAAAATGTAAACACATTTACACGATTCAATGAGATCAAACAGAAAGCAATGGGCCTTGGAGAGTATTATGGAAGACTAAAGGACAAGCACTTTATCTATATAGAGGATCCCACTGTACAATTGCTTTATAGCATATGGATGGCAGGGCCTCACAAAAAGTAACAAATGTAAAACTATTAAAAGCACCACTTGTTATGACTAGCGTCTCAAACATGAGGTCCTAGAACAGGCAGAAGAGGTCTTCACCTATAGCAGCCACCGTTTCTGTGGACTAGTATTGCTCACAGGTACTCAGATGCCCCCAGGTGTTCACTCTTCTTCGACTACAAAGGGCAATTCCGGGTTTGGATGTCTGAGGACTGGAGCAGAATTGAAGGCGCGTTTCAAAGTTTCAAAGAATGCCACCCCCAAAAAAGGACAGCTGGCAGTGTCTGCCCATTGCAGGTTAAAGCAGTAATGGGTCTGCCTCTAGAGGTAGCACTGCAGGAGAAATGACCGAAGGCCACTGAGGGATGTAGGCAGGTAAGAAACACAGGCTAGAAGGTAAGTGCGGGGAATGTCCGCGGAGTTTGAACACGCTGGATCTGGTACACTGTCTGACAAATAGAGCAGAATCAGCAGGCAATAACGTAGTCAGGACACGCCGGGGTCTAGTACACAATCTGACAGAGGGAGCAAAATCAGAAGGCAGGTACGTAATCGGGACACACCGATCTGGTACACTATAATCACAGAAGGCAGAATATACAAAAGAATAGTAGGGAAGCCAGGTACGGTACACAGGAGCAGGAGAGCCGGAATGGTCAGACAGGAAGAACTGGAACACGGAGAAACAGAGGAAACAGACACAGCACGAGCCAGGAGTCAGGATACACACAAGTTGCTCTGACGCTGGGCAAGTGTCAGAGTGAGGTTTATGTACACTGCAGATTCAAACTCCCCTCCCCGGCATGCGATCATGTGACCGCCGATACACGGAGGTGCCGACTTGATGCAGAAGCAATCACGGCGCTGGAGTGAGGAGCAGGGCTGCCAAGAGGAATTCAGGGCCCCGGTACAACAACTTTATGGGTCCTCCCTTTTAGTTGAGAATGAAAAATTTTTTGGACGGGGCTATGCATCACTGCCGCGTAAGCAGGAAACCCTCCTACAGAAAAAAACAGCATTGTTGTGTACACCATTGAACAGTCACCAAAAATTGGGATTGTCCCACTAGAATCACAACATTTCACACACTCTCCAGCTCTCTCCTACCCATTCTACTCACTTTCACCACCTGTGGCTGTAGGTTTCTTTAATTGCGGCTTGTCTGGATCCTGGAATGTTGGGTGCCCTATTTGGGAAAAAAATGGCTACATTTAGAAAAATACAGCCAGCCCCGGCTTTAACTCAATAGCACCCATGATTAATAATTAGGCCTTCTTCCTGAACCAACATTAAAATAACAGTATTCACATTTAATAAATAAACCTATTTCCCTCCTTACAAACAGCCCCAGCAATAAATTAATAGTATTTACATTTCAGAAATATACCTATTTCCCACAACCATCACTGACATTAAATAATTCATAGTCACATTTCATAAAGAGACCTCATTCTCCCCCAAATTCAGTAGCCCCCAAACCACCCCATCTTAAATTAATAGTCTGCACTATAAAATTGCCCAACCATTACCCCACAAACAAAATTGCACCCATTAATTAGCCACCATCTACCTCACACTACTTTTCCACAAGCCCCCTGTGCCATCACACACACATTACTATGCCCCTTCATCACCATGTTGTGCCCCCTTATGATCACACTGCGCCATCCATGCTGCTATTCCCCCCTTCACCTGGCCCCCCATCATCACTGTGGCATGCTGCTCAACCCCCCGACTTCATCACACGGTGCCATCCTGCCCCCCCTCTCCTTCATCACTGTGCCATGCTGCCCCCCTCTCTTTCATCACTGTCCTGCCCCCCTCTCCATCACTCAGTGCCTTTCTGCTGTTGACCCATTTCTTAAAAAAAGCATTTTTTTAAAGAATAAATATTTGTAATTTGTTTTGTAATTTTTCATAAATGTAATCTACTTTGTTAAAGACTTTTATTTTTATTTGTTTTGCACACAAGTAAAACTGAAAGATCAAAGGATCTATATATGAACCATCTAATATTCCTAGTGTTAATTATTATTTCTTATCGCAATTATAAGAAATTATTTAACATGGCAATTTAATAATATTGATTAGCTGTGACCTCGACTCCAATAGGAGCCTGCCCTGGCGAATAATCTATATTACATGGCCTAGGGCAATTGAAATGGGGAGGAGCATGAAGCCTCATGGAAGGGATCTGAAAATTCCCCTCCTGCAATGCTCTCCCCAGAATAGAACGACTAACACTATATTCAAATGGCATTAGCTGTCGGGGTGAAGGTCCAAATTTCAGAGCTTGATAAAAATGGAATAATCACAGTCTGCATATAGTTGTAAGATAATATGGTAATCCCCCAAAAACTGCAGTTTTCAAGTGTGGCACCTGAACAAGCCGTCAGCGGGCGATAACGTTACCTTGAAGAGCCTGAATGTGATCCGAGTTCTTAAGGTAGTAATTTAAGGAGGCGCTGCTTGTACAAGGTACATGCTTTAGTAATACATAAACATATATATATATATATATATATATATATATATATATTATTTTTTTTGGAGGTCACTACCTGATTAATCTATCAAGGCGCCCGCAATTTAGGATACTTGGCATCCTGCTCTAGACTTTTTAAGCTTATTATTTGGTTCCATATTCATTTATTATTTCTCAGGGACTCTACCACTTACAGATAACTCCCCAGTTTACAATAGGAGGGAATTTTCCTCATATATCGCAATCTAGGGTAAATAATTAGGAGGATAACATCTATCGTAGGGAAATAACTGGGAGGTTACTATTACATTCCTCCTCCTTTGTGGCACCTTATATATAAGTTACTCAATGTAACCTATGATTACAATTATCTATTTAGAAATTCAAACTTCCAAATCTTATCAGAGAGTAAAATCTAATTACCTTTTATCATTATAAATTGGTATTACCACCGGATTATCTACATACCTTATTAAGGAAAATATTTTGAATTATATAAAGGCAGCAAAGCTAGCTACATCCTTTTCTTTCAGTGACTGCTGTGCCATGTATATCACTGCAGTCAGTGTGGAGAGTATAGTACAGAGAACAAGAGATCTGTAGGCTGTGGAATATCCTTGGCAAATTGCTCTAAATTCTGTTTGGAATCGAAGAGAAAGATCTTGCAGGAAAGGATTAGTTTACAAAATTAAAAAAAAAAACAAAGCAAAGTTGTTTTCAGATCCCTTATCAACAAATAAATTAGTGAGCCATTGTATTTCCACAGAGTATTCACACTTCTTTCAGCTCTCATATTCACACCTTTGGTTGTCAATGGGCATAAACACATTAACAAGCTTGGAACAAACAGTAGGGTATTAATGTAAACATCACTGAATAACGGAAACAAAGATTATTTATCTGTTACAAAAGTCTAATATGTAGAAACAAGACAATTAAACACAAACACAGAAACAAGACAATTAAACACAAACACAATAATCAATACAAACTATTGTGGTCAAGATACTCTATCACAAAAACCTTCATATTTTCATCTAAAAAGAATTACTATATTAAACAAGTATTAACACATGTATAGCTGAAATTAAAGCAGGCTCGGTTTTCAGAAAACTGAGCCCACCCGAAGATTGCCGATCTGAGTACACACACCCTCGTAACTGAAAACGAGGCAAAACGTCATTGTTTCATTGTCAGATCTCACAAGTTTTACAGGGTTCTTGGCAATCTCCAGTGCAGTTGGGCACCGTCATTAATGAAAGCTAAAGAGAAGAGTTGGCAGTGTTCTTAAAAGTCTCCAGTGACATTCTACTATGCCATAGCTTACTCAGAAACAGGAGAGGTACCAGTGTTCTTACCAGTCTACAGTCTACGTGCCATTGCTCATTATCAGTGCTGAAAAATAAATAATAGGGCTGGCAGTGTTTTTAAAAGTCTACAGTCACATTGTACTGTGTTATTATAGCTCACACAGAAACAGGAGAGATGCCGGTGTTGTTGCCAGTCTATGAGCCATTGCTCATTGTCAGTGTTGAAAGAGAAAGGGCTAGCAGTGTTCTTAAAAGACTACAGTCACATTATACTATGTAATCAAAATGGATTCACAGCAGTACACAGAAGACCAGGAGTACCAAGCAGCTGCTGGCACCAGTCATGATGATAGTAATCCCTCTACATTGTCTGCTACTGCCTATTTTAAAGGTGCATAGTGTCAAGGAAACAAAAATGTAAAAAAACACCTTTTACCTTGGTAAAGAAAAAATACCTGTAATCAAGGCAAAGTTAACTGCAGAAAAACATAAAAATTGCCAACATGCCATTCTACACACACAGTGGCAAGAAAAAAATCAGGCCTTTGCCTTTCTCTATGAGTGCTAGTTCTGCAACTGTCACTGAGGCAACTTTTTTTAAGGCCAGTCATGACGATTCAAGACCTTGTCATTCTGACTCAAAACATGGTGCCCAAATACTTTTACGTATAAGGGGCGAGCTGGAAGAAAACAGTAAGGCATTAGAAAAAACTGTATGTTCAGATTTAGAAATGACACAAATCCCAGAGGAGAGTCTATCCACAAGTGCTATGTGTAAGCCTGACCTTTCTGATACTGTACCCATAAAGAAGCCTCCTTTCAGCATTTCTGTAGATGTGGATGAGCAGCCACTTTGGAATTGCAACAGGATGAGGGAGATGAGCTGACGACGGCGCTAATGAGGATGTTGATGAGAATGATGTTGTTTGTGTAAGTCCTGCACCAGTGGAAACAGTTCTTGCACGTGATAAGAAGAAGGCCATTGTCATGCCTGGGTATAAGACCAAAAAATCCACCTCTTATGTGTGGAATTATTTTTACCCAAATCCTGACAACAATATTGTAGGAAGCACGGACATCCTAGAACATACACAATATAAGTTGAATTACAGTTGATAAAGTCCTTGATTTTAAATTGTTTCTTATTTATCGTAGATATAAGCTAAGCTATTGGTAACTTGTTTTGTGGGGGCCCAAACAAACCAAGCACTTCAGCCAGAAAATGGCACTCCTTGTCGCTGGAGTGCTTGGTTTGTTAAACTGTACATGTCCTTTTTTTTTTTATATATTACATAAGGGTGGGTAGTAGGGCCCAAGAATAATTCCATCTTGCACCACTTTTCTTTTTTTCTGCCACTGCTGTGTGGCAAGGTTTCCTAGATGTGCTATGAACTGCCGTTTGTTTTTGTCATTGCTCTGTCGCTTAGCATCCAGGCAGCTCGCTGCAGTCTTTGTCCGAAAGTGGATGAAAATAATATTATGACCTGTTAGGTGGTCAAAATTGGCTGGAAATGACTGGAAATTATTGTTATTGATGTTAATAATAATGTAGGAACAAAAAAAAAAAGAGCAAAATGATGTGATTTTAGCATAGTTTAGCAATTTCTCTAAAAAATACAGATCCAAAACCAAAACAAGGGAGTCAGTGAACATCTCTACAAATTACAACACAACAGAAAACAGCGCTGATGACTGATACACACAATCAATATACAACCATCCGTGGGTGATAAATATATATAAACACTTTATTAAAAATGAACCATAAAATATGCAACACTGGCCAGTGGATAACAACTAGACATATAAACAATCAGATCAACCGACTGTGTTGACCATCAATAAGGCTGATGAACCATCAAATCGATCACTTCTGAAGAGAACCAGCTAAATGTCCCACATCGTAAAGATACTAGTGTCCAATGACCCCATACAAGGTCATGAAGTGGAGCTTCAAAATAAGTGTGGCCACACTGGTGGTGGAAAGTGTACGTCACCGCGATGATGGTGAACCCCACTTCAATGCTTCTTACACATGTAGTATGGAGGAGAATATGCCATAAATGCCACAATGAGAAAACCGCCACTCCTGAATGGAAATCAAAGTCGCTAAGCTGCTTAAGCAGTAAGCGCAATACAGACCTGGTCTGATACTCAGTCCCGTATTGTGGTCTGTATGCGCACGCACCTCATACCCAGACGAACTCCGGGACCTCCGTGGTAAATATGTAGGTGAAGACGGCAATCCGTGTAAATAGTGGAATAGCAGCTAACACAATCGTGGCACCAAATATATAGCGATAATATGGCTCAAAAAAGGCAACCTCCAAGAATCCACTAGGGATATGAGCTGGGTCATGGAATAGTGCTATCCAGCGGCTCAATGAACATCCAAATCACCTGACGCGTTTCATCACCTGCCTGGTGATTTCTTCAGAGGAAGTGCTCTGTTGTGCTCCAATGCCTCTTTAAGTATCCTTGATACAATTACTCAGTCTGCAGCTGGTTCATAACGGGCACTTTGTACCTATACCATACTTGTAGTGGGATACATAAATATGGTTGGTTCAATTGAAAACATTCAAATATCTTATATACAAGGAAATACCGAATAATTATAATTCATATAGAGCAAAAACAAAGCACTATTAGAGAAAACAATACATATCAAAACATATATATATATAGAAATTAACATAATGATCATACCATCCTCCCCACATAGAGCATATTGGATAAATTAGGACTCAGAGAAAACACCTTAGAGTCCTAAATTCTCACACTGATACCTCAACTACACATATATATATATATGCAAATATAGTATTATACAAACACAGATCTAAGTCAATCTAGATAAAGCGAACACTAATAATCTGACCTGAGTAGACAGTAATAATAGGTGGTATAATTAATACAGAAATATTAAAAAAAATTAAAATAAAAAAATTGATTAATAAAAATAAAAAAATAAAAAAATTACAACCTATAGATTGAAGCATAGGTAGCCACCCGGATGACTTAAAAAAGTGCTGAAAACACACATAAGGAAATATGGGTGTATATATCGGTCAAGAGATAGGGTAAGTCCTACAAATATCATAAGTAAGCTCATGAATAATACCGAATAAAGACCCCTAAACTAACACATCAGCCCCACAAATGGGACTAGTGTATCTTACAGGTAATCAAGATACATTCATAAATACTCATGAATAGAGAATATAGCTTAAAGGATCAGGTTCAGGACAACACCTCATTGAGCTCAAGTGCTTCATTCAATCCTCTAGGACTCAAGGCATCCAGTTGATGGATCCAAAAGACCTCTTGTTTACATAATCTTTTAAAACGATCCCCTCCTCTCGTGGTCTGTTTAATATGCTCTAGACCACATATAGATAAACCTTCTAATCTCCCATTGTGAACCGCATTAAAGTGGCGTGGAACACTATGATTGGTCTTCCTATTTAGGATATTCCTCCTGTGTTCCAGAAACCTCAATTTCAGTGATCTAGTCGTTCTTCCAACGTAAATGAGGTCACAACTACATTTCAATAAATAAATGACATAACTCGTGCTACAGTTGATAAATCCCCTCACTCTAAAGTTTCTATCTGAATGGATGATCTCAGTCACCCTATTACTGATAAAAGAACAAGTTAGACATCTATTTGAACCACATTTGAAGCAGCCCTCTGTTTGTTTAGACCACCAACCGCCTCCTACAGATGTCATATCCACTTTAGTCAGTACATCCTGAACCAAACTGGGCGCTAATATATTTTTTAAATTGTTGTTCCTCTTAAAAATAATCTTAGGATCTTGGGGCAATATTTGTCGAAGTGACTCATCTTGTTGAAGGATAGGATAATTCCTACTAAAGATCTTCCTGATTTCCCCTGACTTATTATTATATTTAGATATAAAAGCAACCAGCCCTTTTGTATCAGCTTGTTCCCCATTTTGATTCTTAGGCCTATAGGAATCATCTTTCTGTAACAGGGTATCTCTTTCTAATGAGGACACCTCTTTCAAAGCATTATTCAAAATATAATCGGGATAGCCTTTCTTTCTAAAGTCCCCCAACATAGACTCTGCTTGAAGATTGAATGTTTCTATTGAAGAACAATTTCTTTTAAGTCGCATTAACTGACCCTTTGGTATATTGTCTCTCCATTTCTTACAATGTGAACTTCTGTAGTGTAAATAACTCACGACATCAACTTTCTTCTTATAAGTGGAAGTCACCAACTTTCCATTCTCAACATTGATCTGAATATCCAAAAAATCCATACTGGATGCGTGATAGCGGCCAACAAACTTTAAATTGTATTCGTTGTCATTCAAAGCAGAAATAAATGAAAGTGCACGTGATTCACCCCCTCTCCATATGATAAACAGGTCATCAATGTACCGCCCATAAAAGACCAGGTCCGCGCCGAACCCACCTCCCCACACATGGACCTCCTCAAAGGAGCCCATGTATAGGTTGGCATAGCTCGGCGCGAACCTGGTCCCCATGGCAGTACCCATGATTTGCAAATAATAATGGTGATCAAACAAAAAATAATTGTGAGTTAAAATAAATGAAATGGAGTCAACAATAAACTTCCCCTGTGCATCATCTACAAGGGAATCTCTTCCCAACAGCTGTTCAATCACTTGAATACCCTTATCGTGCGGTATATTACTATATAGAGCCTCTACATCCAAAGTGAGGAACGCATAGTTATCTTCCCATTCCAAATTTCTTAGATGGTTCAATAAGTGGAGGGAGTCTCGAATGTGTGATTTAAGTTGAACCACCCTAGGTTGAAGAAATGTGTCTACATAAAAGGAGAGAGAAGAGGTCAGAGATCCTATTCCCGAAATTATCGGTCTCCCTGGAGGAGAGACCGCATTTTTGTGGAGCTTAGGTAGATGATAGTAGATCGCTGTGACAGGATACAGCGGATACAAAAATCTAAATTCATCTCGATCAATCACCCCAGATTCTAGGGCTTCATCTAATAGCATCCTCAAACTTCTTTGGAAATCTAGAGTGGGGTTGGAATGTAATTTCTTATAGAAAGCTAAATCAGTCACTTGTCTATATCCTTCACTAATGTAATCCGTAGTGTCCTGAACAACTACCCCTCCTCCCTTGTCCGCTGCCCTGATGACAATTGTGGAGTCCTTTCTCAATTCCTGTAATGCTGTTCTTTCCAGTTTAGTTAAATTAGGATGACTATATCTACTTTTCTCACATAACTCCTTAAAATTCTTTAGAGTTAACTGATAAAAGCATTCGATTTGGGGCCCTTTACATGAAGTGGGAAAAAATTCTGACTTCAATTTGAATCTCTTCAAAGGTGGATCCTTCCCATTAAGATTTGTAACATCATAGATCAATTCAGAACTGTCATCCCTCATTGATCCCCTACCCTCACAGCTAAGCTCTTCTAGTATATGGAGACATTCACGATCACTACTATCCAATACAATAGGACTCAAATCTGAATCAATTTTCTTTATGCTTTTATTAGCAAAATATTTTTTCCTGCATAAAGTGCGTACAAACCGATTGAGCTCAACAAATAGTTCAAACAAGTTAGGTTCTTTTGAGGGAGCAAAATTAAGGCCCTTACTTAAAAGAGATAGTTCAGACTTACTAAGTGTTTTCGAGGAAAGGTTGAACACCCCCTCGGTATTTACCTCAATCTCGGTCTTCTGCCTATATCTTTTTCCTCCTCTCTTACCTCTGACCAATCCCTTGTACGTTTTGGAGTTCTTTCCCTCAATGGTTGATAGGGATTTGGATGCGTGAAACTCCTGATCCTTGCATCCGGATTCTTCTCTAAAAAAGAGGAGACATCTGGCTCTTGATATTGGTTAGGGGGACTATTTCTAGTTCTTTTTGATCTAGCGCCCAATGGAAATTCTTGCGGCCTGTCCCTCAAAGGTGAATGAGGAGGAAATCTCCTAACACCTCTACCTAATCTCTCTTCTCTTCTTTGACTGAAGTCCCGCCTATTTTGGTGGGGATAATTCCTAAAAGAGTTCGGTTTCCTGTAGCCACTTCGTGATCTAGATTTATTTATATTAGAAAAACCAGGATCACGGGTATATTGTGATCTCCGAAAATTCCTTACTCTATCCAATCTATAGTCCTCTTTATCTCTGTTTAATTTCTTAGTCTTGGCCATAATGATATCTTGTTCATAATCCTCTAATCTCTTATTGATAATCCTATCTTTCTCTTCAAATACCTCCTCATCCTTATATGTTTCTAATTCTGATTTAAGAGAATCAATTTCTTGTTCTATATTCTTAATCTTTTTTTCTCTATATTTCGTTAGAATTCTCATGAGTTCCAAGGAACAATTCTCTAGAGATTGATTCCACTCTTCCAGAAGCCCAGTATCTTCTGAAAATACAAATGTTTTGAACAATCTTAAACCTCTGGGTACTATTTTAGCATCAATGTATTTTTGAAGGTAAACACTGTCCCACCAGTGTCTAGTCTCTGCCTTCAATAATTGTTCAAGTTTTGAAAAACAATGGTATATATCAGTGTCATCATCTAACGTATCAGTGTGAGAATTAACAATATCCTTTTCCAAATACTTTTGTCTCCTATGTATTCTATCATCATAATGTTTAAAAATCATGTCTCCTGCTGCCTGGAACACTAATCAAAAATGAAAAAACAACAAGAAAAACCTGGCGCAAGGAGAGATGATGCAAGAAATGGAGATCAAGTGTGAATCAGTATCTGCAGCTGAAGAGATCAATGAGATCTCAAATATAAAAAATACAACACAACAGAAAACAGCGCTGATGACTGATACACACAATCAATATACAACCATCCGTGGGTGATAAATATATATAAACACTTTATTAAAAATGAACCATAAAATATGCAACACTGGCCAGTGGATAACAACTAGACATATAAACAATCAGATCAACCGACTGTGTTGACCATCAATAAGGCTGATGAACCATCAAATCGATCACTTCTGAAGAGAACCAGCTAAATGTCCCACATCGTAAAGATACTAGTGTCCAATGACCCCATACAAGGTCATGAAGTGGAGCTTCAAAATAAGTGTGGCCACACTGGTGGTGGAAAGTGTACGTCACCGCGATGATGGTGAACCCCACTTCAATGCTTCTTACACATGTAGTATGGAGGAGAATATGCCATAAATGCCACAATGAGAAAACCGCCACTCCTGAATGGAAATCAAAGTCGCTAAGCTGCTTAAGCAGTAAGCGCAATACAGACCTGGTCCGATACTCAGTCCCGTATTGTGGTCTGTATGCGCACGCACCTCATACCCAGACGAACTCCGGGACCATATTTCTGTATTAATTATACCACCTATTATTACTGTCTACTCAGGTCAGATTATTAGTGTTCGCTTTATCTAGATTGACTTAGATCTGTGTTTGTATAATACTATATTTGCATATATATATATATGTGTAGTTGAGGTATCAGTGTGAGAATTTAGGACTCTAAGGTGTTTTCTCTGAGTCCTAATTTATCCAATATGCTCTATGTGGGGAGGATGGTATGATCATTATGTTAATTTCTATATATATATATGTTTTGATATGTATTGTTTTCTCTAATAGTGCTTTGTTTTTGCTCTATATGAATTATAATTATTCGGTATTTCCTTGTATATAAGATATTTGAATGTTTTCAATTGAACCAACCATATTTATGTATCCCACTACAAGTATGGTATAGGTACAAAGTGCCCGTTATGAACCAGCTGCAGACTGAGTAATTGTATCAAGGATACTTAAAGAGGCATTGGAGCACAACAGAGCACTTCCTCTGAAGAAATCACCAGGCAGGTGATGAAACGCGTCAGGTGATTTGGATGTTCATTGAGCCGCTGGATAGCACTATTCCATGACCCAGCTCATATCCCTAGTGGATTCTTGGAGGTTGCCTTTTTTGAGCCATATTATCGCTATATATTTGGTGCCACGATTGTGTTAGCTGCTATTCCACTATTTACACGGATTGCCGTCTTCACCTACATATTTACCACGGAGGTCCCGGAGTTCGTCTGGGTATGAGGTGCGTGCGCATACAGACCACAATACGGGACTGAGTATCGGACCAGGTCTGTATTGCGCTTACTGCTTAAGCAGCTTAGCGACTTTGATTTCCATTCAGGAGTGGCGGTTTTCTCATTGTGGCATTTATGGCATATTCTCCTCCATACTACATGTGTAAGAAGCATTGAAGTGGGGTTCACCATCATCGCGGTGACGTACACTTTCCACCACCAGTGTGGCCACACTTATTTTGAAGCTCCACTTCATGACCTTGTATGGGGTCATTGGACACTAGTATCTTTACGATGTGGGACATTTAGCTGGTTCTCTTCAGAAGTGATCGATTTGATGGTTCATCAGCCTTATTGATGGTCAACACAGTCGGTTGATCTGATTGTTTATATGTCTAGTTGTTATCCACTGGCCAGTGTTGCATATTTTATGGTTCATTTTTAATAAAGTGTTTATATATATTTATCACCCACGGATGGTTGTATATTGATTGTGTGTATCAGTCATCAGCGCTGTTTTCTGTTGTGTTGTATTTTTTATATTTGAGATCTCATTGATCTCTTCAGCTGCAGATACTGATTCACACTTGATCTCCATTTCTTGCATCATCTCTCCGTGCGCCAGGTTTTTCTTGTTGTTTTTTCATCTCTACAAATTAGTTACATGGAGTTTGTTTCTTAGATAAATGTTTATGCACTTTACACTCTAAAAGATTCAAAAAGGGGTGGGGTGGGTAGATGATTTTCCATAATTTCTAAAAATGAAAAGTGGAGTGGTTGCCCATAGCAACTAATATGATACTAGATGTCATTTTTTTAAAATGTACTAGATAAATGATAGATATAATCTGGTTGCTATGAGCAACACATCCACTTTTACTTTTAAGTTTGATAAATCTACCACTGAATCTAACAAAATAAGTTATGTTATTAGGAAAAAGATGTGTAAAGCAGCTATGTATGTATTGTCACATATTGCAATCTAATATTGGGGTAAAGTTGTTCAGTACCAGATAGATTGTCCATGTGTCTCCCATATAGTACAGTGCTGTGGAATATGTTGACACTATAGAAAAACTACCTCTGTAGAGTTGACCAAAGCTTTATAAATTCAATTTGTGACCAATTCATGAATTTGATCATATAATTTGGATCATGAAATTTGGAAATCTTTAAATTGATTTATCAATCTGCCTGGTAAAACAGAAAGGAACACAAAGTTCCTGTCAAGGAGGCTACATACTGCTTGCCGACGTCCCCTGAAGTGGCTCCACCTTTCTGACAGAAACCCTGTCTATCTCTAGTGTCCACACATCATATTTAGGCCTATGCTGGGTTCAAAAGTTCGCTTAGTGCACAGCATTATGAATGAGCACTAAATCATTTTGTTTATTGTGAGCTATTCTTAATTGTTGCTTTGATCTTCCATTTCTGACCTGGCTTGTCTTCTGACCATCTATTTTTGTCTGTGACCCTGACCTTTCACTTATTTACTGATTTTCTACTTTTGTACCTGTACTACTCGCACTGAACTGTGTTTTGTCTTTGATTACATTTGTGCCTCATCCCTTAATATATAGCCCTTCTTCAAACCTGGAGGAAGCCATAAGTGGCTGTACTGCCGTGAAGTACATCACCTCCTCACACGGAGCCCTAGTAAGGACCACACTCTGTACATAAGGTGAGGCAGCGTCAACTGCTAGTGATACAGTCTGTGACATCTCCCCTAGTCTTTGACACCCACTAGGTTACTCCACCCTACTTTTACATTTTCTCTATGTTGTGACTAATGTGAATGAGAGTTGGGTAAGGTGTATATTAAAATAATGGCAAACCATACCTACCCTACTGTAGCATTTATTTGAAAGAAACATTTTAATTTGTATGATAGACAATTTAGGCTTGCAATTAGAATATAGTATATTAAAATACATTGATTCAAGCATACTGTCATATTGATTTTAGTGAAAAGGATATTTATAAGAAAGTTACATTTTCTGAGCAATTTGTATAATCTATATTCTGATCATTTGAACCACACCTACAATAATATTTAATTGAGTGAACAAAGACATATAAAATTCTGGGTAAACTGAAAACAAAAGCTCATGGTACCAGCTGAACTTCCCTGCAGGTGTGATTTCATGTATTATCAATAAATATAGCTTGATATATTGTTTCAGGTCTATGTTATTTCATATATTATTTTTTTTATGTGATTTTTATATGTGATTTTTAATAAATCTGTTACTTACCGCAGTGCATTGACCTCTTGATTGATATCATACACACAGTTGCAACTTTTGTTTTTTGACATATACGATTTAAAGTTGATTGCATTTGTCAAAGTTGAATTTGAGAAGGTTGTAGTTTATTCCTAACTTTCAAATATTTTGCTGTCAACATAAATGAAAGATATATTTTGGTGTTACAATAAAAAATAGGAAACTTTCTGGTGATATAAGAGTAATACATATTCCAATGATCTATTTTGCTTTAATGCACTTAATGCAGGGTTTATTTCAGAGAAAAGCATGCATTTATAGGACAGGTAACATTCTGTCTTTAAAAGGATAAAGTATATCCTAATAATCAGAGACCACACCTACTGCAGCAATTATTTAGGGAAAACAAGTGTCTATAAGACAGACAATGTTTTGGCTGTATAAGGATAAAGTATGTTCCAATGATTTGCAACCACATCCATGAAAGGGCTGGCAAATTTTAGCCTGGCGGGAATGACTCGATTCAGCTGGCAATTTTAAAGGACAAAAATAGCAGATGACCCAGCCCATGGTAGCCCACTATGGGACTTGCCCAGAGGACAGATGCCCCCTGCCCCCCAGGCCAGCCTGCCCCGACCACATCTATTGCACATACTTGCCAACTCTCCCAGAATGTCCGGGAGACTCCCGCATTTCGCATGAGTCTCACACACTCCCGGGAGAGTGTGGCAATGTCCCGAATCTGCTCACTTTCTAGTGAAGTGGGCAGAATTAGGTCCAAAACAACGCGATTCAGCTGGAATCGTGGCGTTTGGCCCCGCCCCCTACTGTAAAATGCTGCATTTGCGTCATTACATCACGGGGTCCAAAATTACGAGAATTTTGGAGCCCTGCCCCCCATCACGCCCATCCCCCCCAGCAGGCTCCCGGAAGCCAACCTTAGAAAGTTGGCAAGTATGCTATTGCAGCTATTATAACTATTATTATATTCATTAATCATTAAATGGAGTTAAATATACTGTAATACATAAGTGTCATATTATCTCTTGGATGATGTAACCATTACCTGTCTCCCCTGGCAGATACATTGTTTTGATCATGTCTGCAGAGCACAGTCATGCAATCTTGTGTTATTTCCTGCTACCTGAAGAATGTTCCATTAGGGTTCATGAAAATGCAGTAACACTTTGCCTGCACAGGATTGTGTTTACTGTCTGCTGTGAAACTCTAGATCTTTGAATATTTATAGTCGTTCAGTCATCATTTTTGCCCCACTTTATTAGCAAACTGTTTTTTTAAGCCACTTCAGTAAGTAAAATTATCTAAAGAATGACACTGCTCAGATCCAAAGTAAGGATCTCCTGTTCTCGAACAGGCATTTTAAGGAACCAAGTCATAAAACCAGATTGTTTGTTTTTTAAACTAAGCAAAGTAAAAGAATAATTTTGGAATTCCAACTATATTAGCATTATATTTGAATGCTCTCATATAACATTCCATCTTTAATCACTTAGGGCCTGATTCGTTAAGGAACTTAAATTAAGAAGATTCTTATTTAAGTCTCCTGGACAAAACCATGTTACAGTGCAAGGGTGAAAATTAGTTTTCTGTTTTGCACATAAGTTAAATACTGACTGTTTTTTCATGTAGCACATAAATCCTTAATAGCTTATTTGTACACTGAAATTTAAAATTTGATATTTGTGGGTATATTTGTGGGTAAGAGGTACAGATGGTGAAGAAACAGTAGAAGGAGCACACAAGGAAAGAGGGCCCTGCTCATGAGAGCTAACAACCTAAAGGGAAGCAAGAGACACATTAAGGGTGGTACTATCTAGGGGAGAGAGCCAGGACAAGAAAGTTAGGAGGACTGATAGACTTGAATAAAGAAATGAGTCTTAAGGGCACGCTTGAAGCCTTTAAGAGTAGATGCTAACCTGATGGAACGTGGAAGATCGTTCCACAGCAGGGGAGCAGCCCGGGCAAAGTCCTGAAGACGAGAGTGAGAGGAGGTGATCAGTGAAGTAGTGAGGCGGCGGTCAGAGGCAGAGCGGAGGAGGCTGGTAGGAGTGTAGGTAGAGCGGAGATTTGAGTTATAGGGAGGGGAAGATTGACTAAGAGCTTTAAAGGTGAGGGTGAGGAGTTTAAATTAAATTCTGTAGGGTATGGGGAGCCAATGTAGTGACTGTTGGAGGGAGACTGCAGAGATAGAGCGGCGGGAGAGAAAAATGAGGCAGGCAGAAGCATTAAGGATAGACTTAAGAGGGTCAAGGCGAGAATCAGGTAGGCCAGAGAGAAGAAGGTTACAGTAGTCAAGGCGAGAGATAATAAGTGAGTGAACAAGGGTTTTCGTGGCTTCCGTGGTAAGAAAGGGACGTATCTTAGAATTATTGGTGAAGGTGGAAGTAACAGGATTTTGAGAGGGACAGAATGTGAGGCCTAAATGAGCGGGAGGAATCAAGGATGACCCCAAGGCTTCGGACTTGGGGGACAGAAACGAGGGTAGTGTTATTAACAGAAATAGAGAGGGGAGGATGTGGGAGAGTCCTGGCAGGGGGGAAGACTATAAACTTGGTCTTGGAAATATTGAGTTTAAGGAAGCGTTGGGACGTCCAAAATGAGATGGCCAAGAGACAAGAGGAGACACGAGACAGAAGGGAAGGGGAGAGGTCAGGAGACATACACGCACACACAGACAGACAGACAGTGAGAGAGACTCATCACATGTATGCAGAGCTGGAGTAAGGATTCGGGGGGCCCGGGGCACTTAAGACAGGGGGGCCCATAAGATCTAAAATTAAGGGCATAGTGACACATCCTGCATTACATCACCTACAGCCCACAGTATGACACTTACAGCTCTCCCAGAGAGCTCGCTTAGGTTGTCTGCATAAGAAAAATCATTGCTTCCACAAACTAAATATTAAAGTAATTTTATCGTTTTCAAATAAGCATTGCCCAATCAATTGTATGTGTTTCCAAAGCACAAAGTGATTTATTTTAGCAGATGTAAATAGTCAACAATTCAATACATTATTATATTATGATACAGTACAGTACAGCCAATACCAATAGATAAATACATACCGATGCTATCGCATGCGCTCGCTGCGCAAACCACGGGACCCAGTGGACAGTATATGTTTAGAATACTGTGTCAGTTGACTGAGAGCCAGGGGGAGTGCAGCTTTGATTATATACAGTACAGTGTTACATAGTGAACAATAGAGATGACGTAGATTGTTTCTATAGGTCCAGACGTTGGGTGGGTCCAGGGTAAACAGGTCATAGGCTGATTCAATCTAAGGAATCCAAAGGTGGGGGTCATCTCTCCAGGAGGTCTGCTCCTTTCATAACCAGCATCATACAAAGGTTTATTCCCTAATATCAATAACTAAAGTATGCAATGTGCGATCTCTTCGCCGACTGCACCGGACAGCTGCTGATGAATAGGGCTTCAATATGACACTAGGCATGATACCTTTCCTATAACCTGAACCTTGAATATCACTGAAATGTACGTATAATCAATATATATATATATATATATATATATATATATATATATATATATATATACTACTAATAAACCAAATATTATCTGCTCATAAATTACAGTGAAACGAAACCAATATGAATATGAATTATATAAATAACTAAATGTTGTAATGCGAGTGTGTGCGTGCGTATTTTACCGTGCGATCGCACCACACCACGTATTACGTGGCGTACGGCAAAACAATATTAAACCAATATACTTTCGTTCATCCAATTATACGACTTCGACATAAAATAATGTACATTAAAACAATTATCAAAACACCACATTAAAATGGGTATTGACACCACACATTAAAACTAGCAATGATATCATACATTAAAAATACCATTGATAACGTACACTAAAACTAGCAATGATACCGCACGCTAAAACTAGCAATGATACCGAACTTTAAAAATAAAATTTATAATGCACATTAAAACTAGCAATGATACCGCAAATTAAAATACCATTGATAATGCATCATTGGGCATGGCCAGGCCACCCTCCTACAGACAAAAAACCTGCATTGTTGTGTGCACCATTGAACGGTCACCAAAAATTGGGATTGTCCCACTAGAATCACAACATTTCACAGACTTTGCTGCTCTCTCCTACCTGTTCTTCTCACTTTCACCACCTGTGCTGCAGGTTTCTTTAGTTGCGGCTTGTCTGGATCCTGGAATGTTAGGGGCCCTACTTGGGAAGAAAAAATGGGTACATTTAGAAAATTACAGCCACCCCCGGCGTTAAATCAGTACCACCCATGATTAATAATTAGGCCTTCCTCCAGCCCCAACATTAAAATAATAGTATTTACATTTAATAAATAAACCTAATTCCCTCCCTATAAACAGTCCCAGCAATAAATTAATAGTATTTACATTTCAGAAATATACCTATTTCCCGCAACCGTCACTGCCATTAAATAATTCATAGGCACATTTAATAAAGGGACCTCATTCTCCCCAAACTCACCCCCACATTCAGTAGCGCCCAAACCACCACATCTTAAATTAATTAATTATCCCCACTATTGTGCCTCTCTTCTCCCCCTTTTTCCTTGCTGTGCCTCTCTTTTCCCCCTTTTTTCCTTACTGTGCCTCTCTTCTCCCCCTTTTTACCTTACTGTGCTTCTCTTCTCCCCCTTTTTTCTTACTGTGCCTCTCCTCTCCCCCTTTTTTCCTTACTGTGCCTCTCTTCTCCCCCTTTTTCCTCCATAGTGTGCCTCTCTTCTCCCCCTTTTTCCTACATAGTGTCCCTTTCTTGTCCCCCTTTTTCCTCCATACTGTGCCTTTCTTCTCCTTTTTTCCTACATAGTGTCCCTTTCTTCTCCTTTTTTCCTACATAGTGTCCCTTTCTTCTCCCCCTTTTTCCTCCATACTGTGCCTTTCTTCTCCTTTTTTCCTACATAGTGTCCCTTTCTTCTCCTTTTTTCCTACATAGTGTCCCTTTCTTCTCCTTTTTTCCTACATAGTGTCCCTTTCTTCTCCCCCTTTTTCCTCCATACTGTGCCTTTCTTCTCCTTTTTCCTACATAGTGTCCCTTTCTTCTCCTTTTTTCCTACATAGTGTCCCTTTCTTCTCCTTTTTTCCTACATAGTGTCCCTTTCCTTTCTTTTTTTCCTACATAGTGTCCTTTTCTTCTCCCCCTTTTTCCTCCATACTGTGCCTTTCTTCTCCTTTTTTCCTACATAGTGTCCCTTTCTTCTCCTTTTTTCCTACATAGTGTCCCTTTCTTCTCCTATTTTCCTACATAGTGTCCCTTTCTTCTCCTTTTTTCCTACATAGTGTCCCTTTCTTCTCCCCCTTTTTCCTCCATACTGTGCCTTTCTTCTCCTTTTTTCCTACATAATGTCCCTTTCTTCTCCTTTTTTCCTACATAGTGTCCCTTTCTTCTCCTTTTTTCCTACATAGTGTCCCTTTCTTCTCCTTTTTTCCTACATAGTGTCCCTTTCATCTCCTTTTTTCCTCCATAGTGTCCTTTTCTTCTCCCCCTTTTTCCTCCATAGTGTGCCTCTCTTCTCCCCCTTTTTCCTCCATAGTGTCCCTTTCTTCTCCCCCTTTTTCCTCCATACTGTGCCTCTCTTCTCCTTTTTTCCTACATAGTGTCCCTTTCTTCTCCTATTTTCCTACATAGTGTCCCTTTCTTCTCCCCCTTTTTCCTCCATACTGTGCCTTTCTTCTCCTTTTTTCCTACATAGTGTCCCTTTCTTCTCCTTTTTTCCTACATAGTGTCCCTTTCATCTCCTTTTTTCCTACATAGTGTCCTTTTCTTCTCCCCCTTTTTCCTCCATACTGTGCCTTTCTTCTCCTTTTTTCCTACATAGTGTCCCTTTCTTCTCCTTTTTTCCTACATAGTGTCCCTTTCTTCTCCCCCTTTTTCCTCCATACTGTGCCTTTCTTCTCCTTTTTTCCTACATAGTGTCCCTTTCTTCTCCTTTTTTCCTACATAGTGTCCTTTTCTTCTCCCCCTTTTTCCTCCATACTGTGCCTTTCTTCTCCTTTTTTCCTACATAGTGTCCCTTTCTTCTCCTATTTTCCTACATAGTGTCCCTTTCTTCTCCTTTTTTCCTACATAGTGTCCCTTTCTTCTCCTTTTTTCCTACATAGTGTCCCTTTCCTTTCTTTTTTTCCTACATAGTGTCCTTTTCTTCTCCCCCTTTTTCCTCCATACTGTGCCTTTCTTCTCCTTTTTTCCTACATAGTGTCCCTTTCTTCTCCTTTTTTCCTACATAGTGTCCCTTTCTTCTCCTATTTTCCTACATAGTGTCCCTTTCTTCTCCTTTTTTCCTACATAGTGTCCCTTTCTTCTCCCCCTTTTTCCTCCATACTGTGCCTTTCTTCTCCTTTTTTCCTACATAATGTCCCTTTCTTCTCCTTTTTTCCTACATAGTGTCCCTTTCTTCTCCTTTTTTCCTACATAGTGTCCCTTTCATCTCCTTTTTTCCTCCATAGTGTCCTTTTCTTCTCCCCCTTTTTCCTCCATAGTGTGCCTCTCTTCTCCCCCTTTTTCCTCCATAGTGTCCCTTTCTTCTCCCCCTTTTTCCTCCATACTGTGCCTTTCTTCTCCTTTTTTCCTACATAGTGTCCCTTTCTTCTCCTATTTTCCTACATAGTGTCCCTTTCTTCTCCTTTTTTCCTACATAGTGTCCCTTTCATCTCCTTTTTTCCTACATAGTGTCCTTTTCTTCTCCCCCTTTTTCCTCCATACTGTGCCTTTCTTCTCCTTTTTTCCTACATAGTGTCCCTTTCTTCTCCTATTTTCCTACATAGTGTCCCTTTCTTCTCCTTTTTTCCTACATAGTGTCCCTTTCTTCTCCTTTTTTCCTACATAGTGTCCCTTTCTTCTCCTTTTTTCCTACATAGTGTCCCTTTCTTGTCCCCCTTTTTCCTCCATACTGTGCCTTTCTTCTCCTTTTTTCCTACATAGTGTCCCTTTCTTCTCCTTTTTTCCTACATAGTGTCCCTTTCTTCTCCTTTTTTCCTACATAGTGTCCCTTTCTTGTCCCCCTTTTTCCTCCATACTGTGCCTTTCTTCTCCTTTTTTCCTACATAGTGTCCCTTTCTTCTCCTTTTTTCCTACATAGTGTCCCTATCTTCTCCTTTTTTCCTACATAGTGTCCCTATCTTCTCCTTTTTTCCTACATAGTGTCCCTTTCTTCTCCTTTTTTCCTACATAGTGTCCCTTTCTTCTCCTTTTTTCCTACATAGTGTCCCTTTCTTCTCCTTTTTTCCTACATAGTGTCCCTTTCTTCTCCTTTTTTCCTACATAGTGTCCCTTTCTTCTCCTTTTTTCCTACATAGTGTCCCTTTTTCTCCTTTTTTTCTACATAGTGTCCCTTTCTTCTCCCCCTTTTTCCTCCATACTGTGCCTTTCTTCTCCTTTTTTCCTACATAGTAACCCTTTCTTCTCCTTTTTTCCTACATAGTGTCCCTTTCTTCTCCTTTTTTCCTACATAGTGTCCCTTTCTTCTCCTTTTTTCCTACATAGTGTGCCTTTCTTCTCCTTTTTTCCTACATAGTGTCCCTTTCTTGTCCCCCTTTTTCCTCCATACTGTGCCTTTCTTCTCCTTTTTTCCTACATAGTAACCCTTTCTTCTCCTTTTTTCCTACATAGTGTCCCTTTCTTCTCCTTTTTTCCTACATAGTGTCCCTTTCTTCTCCTTTTTTCCTACATAGTGTGCCTTTCTTCTCCTTTTTTCCTACATAGTGTCCCTTTCTTGTCCCCCTTTTTCCTCCATACTGTGCCTTTCTTCTCCTTTTTTCCTACATAGTGTCCCTTTCTTCTCCTTTTTTCCAACATAGTGTCCCTATCTTCTCCTTTTTTCCAACATAGTGTCCCTATCTTCTCCTTTTTTCCTACATAGTGTCCCTTTCTTCTCCTTTTTTCCTACATAGTGTCCCTATCTTCTCCTTTCTTCCTACATAGTGTGCCTTTCTTCGTTGTTCCCTTTTTTTTTTTTTTACTTACCTTTCTTGTAGCTTCTTTCTTCTCTTCTCTTCTGTCTTCCTGTTTCTTTCCTGGTCCTCTCCGCGCTGCTCCTCACTGAATGACAGGCGTGATTTGATGACGTCACGCCTGTCATTCAGTGTTAACAGTGCAGAGAGGAGGGACGCCGGCGCTGCGATGAGGTGAGTAGTATCTATATATTTTTTTTTTCACTATCCTGCTCCCCCCAACAACGCAGGGAGCACCGAACCCGACCGCAACAGCCCCTCTCTCCGAGGGCCCCCCGCCGCCGCCATTAAGAAATAAAAAATAAAAAATCAGTAGAGGTTATGCGCGCGGCGGCGGGGGGCCCTCGGAGAGAGGGGGGTCCCGGGGCACATGCCCCCTGTGCCCCCCCTTAATCCAGCTATGCATGTATGCCCCAAGCCCAGCGAACCATTAGGCTGCTTTAGACAGCTGCCTAGGGCACCAGGACCCGGGGAGGGGAGGGGGCATGGATAAGGCCGTCAGACATTAAACCGATGACTGTATGTAATTCCATGCTGGCGGCGACCGCTGGCAGCAGTGCCCCTCCAAGACACACAAGTGTGAGAGCTGGGACAGCCCCTTTATTAGAGCTCTAGAGAGGGGGGAGAAGAAGATACACTCTATGGTTACCTGCTGGACCAGTCAAGCACTCTCTTCCTTGCTGACATCTGTATGGAAAAGTTAAATGCAGGGGAGGGGGATGGGGACACTTACAGTACATTAAATTCAATGAATGGAATCCTGTTAAGTACAACAAAAGCAAATGAAACGTGACTATGAGCTTTAGCTACACTGAAAAGGACTACAGTCAGAGAATTATATAGGGACCTGCTTCCAACCTGAAAACCACATGATAGTTGTAGTGTACTAGCATCAGCAACCTCCAGAGGAACAATCCCAAATCCAAAAATACAGTGTCAGTGCTTGTCCTAGTGTTAAGCAGATCACGGTTTTCGCTGTAGCATCATATAATAGGCCATGGGCGTCTCTACCAGGAGTACAAATACTAGAAGATAAGCCGCACCCTTCCTACAGGAAAATGCTCCAGCTGACACCCATGCAACTGGCACAAGCAGATGTTAACACACTGAAACAGTCTATATTTTGTATTAATTTCACTGCTGTTTTGACACTATAATAAAGGAAGATAAAGGTGAGAGCAATCATACCAGTTAGGGAAATTCTTTAAAAAGTCTTTAAAAGCAGATTTATTTTACATTTCCTGTTTAGAATCCTAAACAGGCAATGTAATTCCATTGCCACTGATAAGATGTTTCCTTCCAAGTGCTGTTGTTGCCAGTGGTTCAATTAACTCTTAATTGCTTGGAAGTAGTGTGCCCACCTTTCTTTATTAAAGCTAATTGATGTATTAGAGAATTTTACTATCAGTGAGATGCTAAAAATATGCAGTCGCACATATAGCATACCTACGGTTCCCCTAATATTAGCTGAAGTCATTAGTACAAAACTTTCTATACACAGACATTTAAGGAACTTCTTTATTTGCAGTTGCACTAATAATAAAATGCTATGGCGCACACAGTAGTGCCCTGTTTTAAACTTGCTGGTTAATGGAAATTCTTCTGTAAAGTGCATCTGGTTAACAAAGTCAACAAATAAATGGTATGACATAAGCAAGGAGCTTTACTTTTTAAAAATAGGGCACAAACATGCCACGATACAGACAAGCAGCAACTAAGTTTAAGACACCAGCAGCAGAAGGTATTAAAAACTTCAAAAACAGGTATGAAATAGTAACTGTCCTGGTTCTGACGGGGCAGCGCCAATTTTGGGTGACTGTCCCGTCAGTCAGGACAGTTATGTGGTATTTCCTGCTTCACACTGCTCTGCTCTTAGACAGTGAGCTGCATGCACCTAACCCAGTAGTGCATGTGGCATTGCTCATGTATTTGAAAGGGATAGGAATAGATTGGAGAGCAGTCTAGAAAGGTCTAAAATGATAGCCACACCCTTTGCATAATAGTCATACCCGCTCTGGCAGTATGGTGTGGAAACCTATCTCTAGAAATCTTGCTGAGAAGAGGGTACTGGAGTGAACAGGGGAAGTAGGCTTAACTTTTGCTTAGGGTACAGCAAAGCCTTGCACCAGCACTTGTAGGCCCTGTTACTTTTCTAACCAGACAATCTAATCCTGTACTGTCACACTTAAGACAATAGACCACTGGCATAAAATAGTATACCCCGTTTCGATGAAAGAAAACTCCAAATGAGTTAGATAAGTAACTGTAATTGAAATTAGACTTTGAACATATACTATGTTCAATCCTAATTAATAACACATTTATAACATAAGACAACCTTTGCCTGGAGAAACAGAAAGTCTGCCTTTTAAAAGCTTTCATTTCAATCAAATATTATCTACACAATATATAGCAACAATGTAAAACAATTGACATTTATTTAGTCAGTTTTGTAGAATTCAAATTTGGCACTTCGAGCTTCTCCTAATTTATAATAAATTGGGGTCATAGAGAATTTCAATTCCCTGCTTTACCTGTCTCAAAGTAATGGCAGTTAAATTAGTGTGGAGGGAGATGGTGATGCATATTTCCTATGACAGGTCTGACTTGTCATAGCAAAAGTGCAAGATGATTTGCTGTTTGGTCATTACATCTGTTATCCTTCTTCCTAAAGGTCCTTTGATGCTTGTGCACTAGTTTTCTAGACTGTACCCTGTCTTAGGACTATATCATGGGATCAGTCACTTGAACAACTTACAAGGAAGTACTCTTACTATACTTATTAGCTACCATGTAGCATTTTGGGTTGAAATCTTTTATTTTCCACACCATGACTATAACTTAAATAACACAAACATATGATTTTACTATTACTATAAACATGCAACCTATCAAAAAGCTAAAATAAAATGCAATACAAAAGTAAACCACCATAATCAAAGACCTGTGGTTTATTATTACCATTGTCATTGATTTGTAAGGTGTCACAGTGCTCCACAGTGCCACACATGGGGAACACAGGGCATAAAACAGGAACACACTAGGTAGACAACATACAGAATGCAGATGTGAAATAGAAGTTTAGGGAGGACTCTGATTGTGAGAGATCTCACAATATAGAATGTGGTGTCTTACCAACTAGCCACTATAGAACTACAACCTACATTGTTATAAAAACAGACAGGGCCTGATTCATTGAGGAAAGTAAGGCAAACAAAGCAGTACATTTTCTCCAGGACAAACCATGTTACAATGCAAGGGATCCAAATTAATTTATTATTTTATACAATCTATTTTACACGCAGCGGCTAGATTGATTTTCCTTACTAACCGTTATTCCTCTGCTGAGCCACTCTGTCATTCTCTACATTGGCTGCCTGTATATCAACGAATCCAATATAAAATTCTTCTACTAACATACAAGGCCATCAACAAAATTGCACCGACATACATTTCCTCACTTGTCTCGAAATATCTCCCTACTCGACACCTCCGTTCTGCATAAGATCTGCATCTCTCTTCCACTCTCATCACATCCTCCCATTCTCGGTTACAGGATTTCTTCCGGGCTGCACCCACTTTGTGGAATTCCCTCCCACGCACAATAAGACTTTCCTCTAGTCTTCAAACCTTCAAGCGTTCACTGAAAACCCACCTCTTCAGACAAGGTTATGATATTCCTCAACCACCATCTTAATTTCCCTAGATTACCCTATTACCATCCTCTACACTGCTAACACAAGACAACAACCCTCTGACCAACATTGCAACACACACAGCCCACTCAATACTTTTACCTTTGCGTTCTAGCTGGTCCATTGTGCAATATGATGTAGCACATGCCCTTGTGTTTCTAACTCCCATTGTCCTATAGATTGTAAGCTTGCGAGCAGGGTTCTCTTACCTCTCTGTCTGTATGTATTACCCAGTATTGTCTTATCAATGTTTGTTCCCAATTGTAAAGTGCTACGGAATTTGCTGGCGCTATATAAATAAATGTTGATGATGATGATATTTTTCAAATAAGTTAAATACTGGCTGTTTTTTTCATCTAGCACACAAATACTTGATAGCTTATGTGTACACTGAAATTTAAAGTTGATCTAGGACATGCCCTACCCCAACTATAAATCTTGAAAGGATTATTAAACGCCATTGGCCTATACTGAAAAAAGATACAATATTATAAAAAGTGATTTCAGATAACCCTAGATTTATCTATAAAAAGTAATCAACCCTTAGAAATCAGTTTGTGAGGAGTCATCATAGAAAACCCAAAGGGGAATAGAATAATACTAAAGGGATGAGAGTCATGCATGGCATGTAGGAATACTCCTGGTTGAGTTAATAAAAGGGTTGGTATTAAATCCACATCCACAGGTCAAACATACAACAAAGAAAATTTCATGACATGTAATACTGCTAATTGTGTGTACGTGATTCAATGTACATGCAATAAACAATATATAGGTAGAACGTCACGTAAGTTAAGAGAAAGATAAAATGAACATATAAAGAAGGGATATGAATCACATTCAGTATCTGCACATTTCAAAAAGGTTCACAATTGTGACATTAAACATATTTTATTTTTTAATGGGCTACAGAAAGTTGAAGGAGATTAGAGGAAATTAGGTTCTAGTGAAGAGTTACCCCCGAAAGGGTTAAATATTGACTTTGAAACCAAGTGGTTTCTTATGTGAATTTTAGGTTATATAATTATACATATGTCATGGATGTTTTATTCCTCAACTTGGTTAAGTATAGGGTTATGATTTTCAGGATTGTATATGTAATAGCGGTATTTAAGGTATTTTTGTGTCTCCTAATAAATTGTCCTATGACACTTATACCCCATTTTATCTCTGTGAAGGATTGTCCGTTGGTTGTATTAAGTCTGGAACAGCGAATACTTTATTAGGTGTACACAACATTGATTTTGATGCTATTATATGCAGAATGGAATAGTTGACATTTATTCATTGGGATCATGGACCCATGAATCTGTAGCGCTTCATTTCAGTTGTTCCCAGCCAGACACCCACGAACATATGGGCATAGTTGCGAGAATAGTCTGATTAGGAAAGAATATTCAGCGATGTGAAAGCTCGTGGCACAAAGGTTGTGCACACCACACAAAAGATAAAACGGTTCAGCTTTATAATATATCGGAAGGAATTATGTAAACTTTACCCTTTTGTGACTATATGAAATATACTGGTTAAGATTATGGAAATGATAAAAAGAATTAGTAGGATGTAGATCATTACATAGATACCATAATGAACTAAGTGTCTGTGCTGCTCTGATTATCCCCTATGTGCAGTGATACAATTAAAGAGTCAATCTGAATGCGGAAAAGAAAGCATTAGTTGATGTGGTTTGTACACTATATAAGGAGGAATCTTGTGATGTATTGGGCTTTGTAAGAACTTTTAAGACACTGATTTATGTATTTTATTGCACGAGTAACATGATTGCGGATTTATGTATGTTATTGTGAGAGTAACATTATTGCAGATTTCATGTAAGGCTTGTTTTTTAAATATATTGTGAAGGAAGATCATGATAGAGAGAGCAGGGTGTGATTATGTGAGGTAAGTGGAGACGCATTGCCAAATCATACTCAGGTGCATTAAGTAGACTGAGCACAATGATTGCTGAACATAGAGTTAAATAGAATAGGAAGTTACAACCCCACAGCCTTGACAATGATCATAAGATTGAAATGCATTGGTAGCTGAGGACTCACTCTCGCTTGGGAGAATCTCTTCCTCCGTGTTCTGGGTCAGTGGAGTACCTGCTCTCTATTGTGATTATACAGACGTTTGTACCAACTTATGCGGGGTAAGGGGCCACCCTAAGCGGATGTGCTGAATCTTTTTTCTGTATGAATATATGTTTTTATATCTGATTTTATATTTTAATGCTGTTTGCTGTAATAAATAACTGTTCTGCTAAAAAGGTAATGCACTATTAGAAATTTTTGTCTCTCCTCGCATATATAAAATGACATGAGATGGACAATCATGCTTCAGAAGTAAGAGGATCTGCATAATTTAAAGAACAAAGAAATAGAAAGTATACTACATGCTGTTTATTATCTGAGCTTTGTAAGTGCATACCCCTAAGCAGGGCCTGATCAAGGGTTCTGGCCGCCCTAGGCTAATATGGCTGCAGCACCACACAGCCCCCCCACCCCTGAGTATATAGGTGTATAGGAATACTCCTGAATATGAATGTTCAGGAGTGTTCTCCAGTATTCAAATTTAGACAGATTGTGCCATTGTCTCTTACCTGTTCTTGCTCTTCTCTCTTGCAGCTTTGTTATCCTCTCGCTGGCTTCTGGAAAGTTGGCGTCCTGTTTTGAAAATGCAAACAATTATTATAATGCAAAATGTTAACAAACCCTGAATGATAAGGCCCTTTAGTTAAAACAAAACACTCGATTATGGCCAGCTATAAGTACCCCATTATACAGGCATATATAAGCAATATGTGAACATTTGTGGTCAATCAAATACAATCCTCTACCAGCCCCATCTCACTAATATTTAGTATTCTAGTGATTGCTGAGACCACAGAGAGCATCCATGTAACCACCACACAATCATGAGATTATGCCCCCCAAAGCTGCTCTATTTTTTTAAATACCCCCTGCAACCATTTTCACTACCCCCCCCCCCCCCCCCCGGTGCAGCCATTTTCCTTACCTCCTCCTACAGCCATTGCTCCCCTTGCAGCCATCTCCTTACCCCTCCTACAGTTATTGCCCCCTGCAGCCATTTTCCTTACCTCCCACACTGCACCCATTCCCCCCGCAGCCATTTTCCTTATCCCCCACCACAGCCATTTTCCTTAACCCCCCCCCCCCCCCAGCAATTTTCCTTTCCTCCCAACCTGCATCCCCCCCTCCTTGCAGCCATTTTCCTCACCTTTCCCTCCTGCAGCCATTTTCCTTAACCCCCTGCAGCCATTTTCCTTAACCAACCCTGCAGCCATTTTCCTTACCTCCCACCCTGCATCCATCCCCAGCAGCATGAAGGGCAAGGTGTAGTTTTAGTAAACTACATTACACTGTTCAAGTACCTACCTGACTCTTAGGGCTAGATTTACTAAACTGCGGGTTTGAAAAAGTGGAGATGTTTCCTATAGCAACCAATCAGATTCTAGCGATCACTATGTAGAATGTACTAAATAAATTATAACTAGAGTCTAATTGGTTGCTATAGGCAACATCTTCCCTTTTCAAACCCGCTGGAAATTCGCAGCTTAATACATTTGCCCCCTAGAATCTGATTGGTTGCTATAGGCAACAACTCCACTTTTTCAAACCCGCACTTTAGTAAATATACTCCTAAGAGTCATTTATGCAAGTGCAACGATGCACCCAATTTTCTGCAATGTACAAAGAATTTACATGTGAAATAGCATAATTCTTTTTAGGTGAAAAATTCTATATCTTTTGCTGGGAAAAATTTGGCAAAGTGGGACGTTCCTTACCGTGTGCCAGCACAATGCATGAATGCACTTTGGTGGTGGTGGAAGTGTTGTTTTTTTTTGTTTTTTTTCATCAATATTTTTATTGAACATTTTCAGAGATATATGGGATACAGAAAAAAAAAGAGGGGAAGAGAAAGATACAAACAAAGGAAAACACATAGGGGGTCCCCGCACAGGGGGAAAGGAATCACTTGATTAAAATAAGGCACACTATATGGAAGTGTTGTTTTTACTCTTTTTTACTATTTATTTTTACCATGTATATTTTCAGATGGACCTTTAAGCCAGCAAAATATCGCACAGAGAACTTTACAGGAGCAGTTTCAATACCCAGAACAAGCGCATGCTGTGGCCATCCTCTCTGTTACACATGAGGTGGACATAAATGTATTGCACGCCTGCATATTGTACTGTCAGTAAATAACCTTTACTGACTACTCTGTAGTTTAAAATCTTACAAGAAAAAATATGTTGTGGTTTTGAATACGGGAGGATAAGGTGAGGTGCAAATTTGCTTATTTATAGAATGTTTAGTCACAATGGCTCACAATAAATATGACAAATGGTGCACATACAATATAATTTCTTGGGAAACAGCATTAATAAATATAAAGATGTAATGGAATGTATCATACTGTGCATCAGAGCTCTCCATAGTCCTCTTTCAACAGTCACTGAGAAATTGTACAAAAAACTATTTCAGCCCTGACAAACACATTCTATACACAGTTTATCGTAACTATAAATCCAGCAGGATCCTTTCCCCTTTATACATTTTTCTTTATGTGGGAATGCATATTGGAAAGGAAACACACTTTTTTATACCTTACTTTGACTTGCAAATCAGGATCTGTATTCAGACCAATCTTTGTTGAGCATAGCGTTTCTAGCTGGATCCTGAAGGCAGGAATTTACTGTCCCTCTGACACTTTATTAAATTGTTTAAGATAATCATATATATATATATATATATATATATATATATATATATATAAACACACACATCTATATCATCACTAGATAGATGTCAGGAGTTAAACAACATCCGATGACCGTTTTTGAAACAGATGGGGGGATGCTGACCAATTTGCTGATGAAAGTGAAGCTGATAATCCATTATTTCAGTAATGACAGCAGCTGTCATTAGGTGTCACACAAGGTTATTGTATGTAAGCAGTGCATACAGTTCCGTTGCAATACATAAAAAAGATGTAGCAGGTGACATGGTAGCTAAACCTTGTAAAGACAGTTTTACACTGACAATTTTATAAATATATTCCAACTGCAAGTATTTTTGATTGAAACATCTATAGTCATCTGTTAATACAGATAATGTTATGTATTTTATCATCATCAGTTATTTATATAGCACCACTAATTCTGCAGCAGTGTACAGAGAACTCACAGTCTAAATTCCCTAACATACACACACACAGTTCAATTAACCTACTAGTATGTTTTTGGAGTGTGGGAGGAAAGGCACACAAACACGGGGTGAGCATACAAACTCCACACAGATAAGGCTATGGTTGGGAATTGAACTTATGACCTCAGTGCTGTGAAGCAGAAGTGCTAACCACTAACCCACTGTGCTGCCCAAGTGTATTTATTATTCTGGTCTAAAAGGTATATGTACAAGAAATTCCAAATTAAATACATGGGGGTAAATGTATCAAGCTGAGAGTTTTCCAGCGGGTTTGAAAAGTGGAGATGTTGCCTATAGCAACCAATCAGATTCTAGCTTTCATTTTGTAGAATGTACTAAATAAATGATATCTAGAATCTGATTGGTTTTTCAAACCTGCCGGAAAACTCTCATCTTGATACATTTACCCCATGGTCTCTTTGGGTCTGAATTCTGTAATTGGGGGATCACTGGAATGGAAGAAATTGTGCTAGTCAATTAAACTTACTATTTACATGAATAATATCCATTTCAGCCATATATATTATGAGTCTTCTATGGTTGTCACTATTCAATCTTATTCTAACTTGCTATGAATATAGAACATAAGAATATATACTTAATAAAATAAATTAGTCTGGTAAGGAGAACCACATTTTGAGGGGGTCTGTATACTGTATGCTGGGCTACCTGTTGCCCAACATAGAAATAGGATACAACAATTTTGTTTTTAAAGACATAAAAAAAGACCTCTCACCCAACATGCACAAACCTGTGCAGATCCAAAACCATTGATGTGCTATTGTATAGTGAAGAAGATGTACTTTTAACTGATATCTAGTTTTGATAATGATAAATAAAAATGTATCATTATCGTTACTGACTGTCTATAAAATTTTTAACTTTTCAACCCTGCTATGTGAGAATAACAATGTTGGAAACCCTTAGCATTCTGGCTACAAATGGATGTTTTAAAATATAAAACAATCTAGCATGTTAATAAGTAAGAGATCGGTACGAATTGAAGGTTCCTGATTCGCTAAGGGACGTAAGCGTCAATTTTGTGTGTGTAATCCGCACAATTACTCTGCGCATATCCAGAACTGGACCATATGCCACAGAACACAGTAATATTCAATTCATCTTGAAGCGCAGAGGACATTTACGACAGCCTACGATTTTAGGGAGGGAAGGGGGCAGGGAATGGGCATATGACTATAGTCAATAAGTACAGCACAGTAAGTCAGACCATGCCAAGACTATAGTACAATAAGACCATGCCAAGCTCGAACGCACACAGCAGCAACGTCCGTTACAAACTTTGGGCATCTCTCAGGTCCATGTTTTTTAGCCGTATCTCTTGCTCCAGCTACAGGTCTAGTTTAAGTTCCGATTATTAGTGATGACTGCAGTGTATGCAAGCTAGGGCATGTATTAGCAATCAGGAGCAAAAATATATTGTATGTACAGAAGACATTCAAAACATCCCAAATAAATAAAATAATAGGAAAGCATCAAACTAAAGGGCGCTAATGACCAATGAGACACTGCAGACAACTGGACCGCACCCCTAACCAATAGGGGGTCTGAACCCACAAAAGCTAAAAAGTATACAAAAAATGGTGTAGCGCTGGAACCAGATACAAATAGGTACAAGAAGTTTAATTAAAATATCAATATAGAAATACAAGATACAAAATAGAAAAAGCTCATAATACTGGTATAATCACACTTTAGAACATCACAGACAAATATATATGGTGATACAAAGTCTATCCGGTTTGGCTTATTATTGGATGTAAAAGACAAAAACCTAAAATAGCATCTCCAAAAATAAAGGCAGGAGAAAGAGGATTCATAGGATAAGAAGTAATATCAGTCCATTAGAGACATGAGCTGTGTACATAGAACCCTTCCAAGGTATAGGAGACATTTCACAGCAACGGTCTAGAGAAGATGGAAAAGTTACTTATCCTTCATGTGTTGTCTGGTCCATTGATCCATGAGGAGATTTGGAGGGAATGGAAGTCCTTTGGTTAATAATCACTATAAGCGCTAGCGTGTAAACAAACCCCCGGGGTTTTTTTGAGTCTGTGATGAATTTGAACAGATCCCGATGGGAATTCATCTGACACATTTCTCAGCTGCAATAGGCTGTTTTATCAGATGCAAGATATTACATCCCATATTCCCATAATAACCTTTCAGGACATCCTAATAAATTTGTTTAATTTAAAAAAATAAATAAAACAAAACTACACTTTTTTTTATTCTTTAATGCTTTATCATTAATGACTATCTAATGAACATAGAACATTAATTGAATAGTCTTTTTGTTTTTCTGTGCATTCTTTTGCGAGTTTGTATCCCACATACGTATTGGACATATTCTGCAGTCTTTTGTATAGTAGAGCAGAGCGCACCTAGACCAGTATTCATCACCACCGTATCTTCACATCCGCTCCTTGTTGAATTCGAACGTGCGTATACCCTATTTCCGTGCTCTTTTTTTAAAAATGTACATTACATTCAGTACGCGTCCCTTAATAAATCATGCCCTATTTGTTTATGTAGCTACATTATTTTGCCAAAGTACATGGGTTTAAGGTGTAAGATTGTAGCTTTTGCTGTGGAGCAAATGTTTGCACAGACTGATTGGAGGATATATAGAGGCATAATAATGATGTTCCTTGCAAAGTGTAGACGCAGAGGTATGGCTAGTTTCCATGAAAATTGGAAATACCGACGTTGTTGCGTGTGCAATAAAAATGGGGACCCACAGATGCAAGTGCACCGCTTCTATGGAGCTATCTAGTACACATAAAAAAGCAATGATTGAGTTACCAGTGAATCTATTTCACTGAGACAAAGTTAAAACAATACGTTTTAATGAAAGAGACACTTATCTGTATGAACTTATCAGCTGGCAAATGTGAGACATACAAGTGCTACAAACTATAACAAACAAAGCTGTCACTTCAATGTGATGGAGCGTTAAGCCTTGAAAAGGACTGATGGAGCAAAAAGAAGGAAAGAGCTGAGGGCCTCAGGTGAAGGACTGGATGGCCGCATTCTCCCATCACTGAACCATCTCATCCAGATAAACTGTTTTCCTTTTATTTAATGTATGTGTATTATATTCTTTATTGATGTATCTATATACCACTGTATATATGATTGCACATATATATGGGACCAAACATCTTCTAAATTTCACGCCGCTCTTCTTCTGCCTCCCCTCTCTGTCTTGCCTTACACTGGCTCCCTTTCCCCTACAGAATTATTCTCAAATTCCTCATTATCACCTACAAGGCTCTCTCCCACTCAACCTCCCCTTATATCTCCAACCTCCGCTCCATTCACACTCCCTCCCGTTCCCTGCACTCGGCTAATGACCGTCGCCTCTCCTCCACCCTGATCACCTCTTCACATTCCCGAATCCAAGATGTCTCCCGAGCTGCCCCCCTCCCCACTGGAACTACCTCCAACATTCCATCCGACTATGCCCTAATTTGTACTCCTTCAAACAAGCACTTAAAACTCACTTCTTCCTCAAAGCCTACCAGCCTTCCACTTAACCCTGTCTCCATGCTCGTTCTCTTCACCTGTCTTTTCGATGTCCCTTTTCGCTCCTCCTGCGCTTGATCCCTACTGACTCCATTTGTGCCTGCTGTAGGCTTACCCTCCCCTTAGTATGTAAGCTCTTACAAGCAGGGCCCTCTTCCCTCCTGTCTCTATACCATTTCTTCTGCTCCAGCCTCACTATATTTGCTATGCCTGGAGCTCCAGGAGTCTTGGTAATACTTGTTTACTGTTCTGTACTGTTTTACCCTGTATAGTCTACTGTTTTGTTTTGTGTAAGGCATTGCGGAAATCTTGTGGAGCCTTAGAAATGAACGATAATAATAATTATATTATTATTATTATTATTATTATTATTATTATTAATAAATTGAAAAAACTCTGATAACTTAAAGGGTAAAGCCAGGTACATACTACAGGATTTTCTCACGGTTATTGTGCCAATCACATTATAAACAACTGTTAGGTCCGATATCGCATTAGTGTGTACGCTTCCACAATCATGTTTTATCGTACTACAGCACTTCGTATTGTTTGATTTGATTTTACAAACTGAATAAAAATCACTATCAATGATGGAACAATGTCAGGCAAATGTGGAATTGTGTATGCACTCACCACCAGCAGAATAGGCAGATCTCTATAGAGTGTGCAGAGTCACAATCTTTTCAGTAGATGGTTATGAGAGATGAAAAGCACAGATCTGAAAGTAAATCATGTAGACGTGTACACATACAACTGCTTGGTAATCGGGACTTTCAATCGTTATAGAAATTGCATCTGCAGTAATTTTCTGTACTGTACACCCAGCTCACCACAGATAAGCCTTGTTTAAGTTTATATTTGGTACACAGCCATTTAATATTCACAGTGCACTACCTTTTGTGCCAACATACTACACCACTGGGGATCTTTTCAGTTTGTAGTACATGACACACAACAGATGCATGGAGCGATATCCGCCACTCTGAATATCATAAAAGAGTATTTTTCATTGTTCTTTCTAATTATTATATTTACTGTGAGGTCTTATGCAAATTTTGTTTTATGTCAATTTAAAATTACTTTTATGACACTAGCGCCAGAACTACCTCGCTCTACTTGAGAAATAATCTTCACTTACTTGCCACCAAAATGACTCATATTGGGAGAGACTTGTGTTATTGATTCCACATGGATTTGTGGAGGAGCATCTGCAATAAGCCTGCACCACATATTATATTGGTGCTATAGATGAATGAATAGGAGGATTGCATCATGTGTATACACATGTTTAAAATGACAGATATTGAAAAGTAAAAAGGATGGCATGACAGTGCCTTAGTAAGTCTGTCTTGATAAAAGGAATCGCAGGTGCAGCAATGGCGCCGAAGAGGGATAAAGGAGGATGGTGGCTAGGTGGCCCGAGGCAAGTGGCATGAAGAAAGGGGGACAGATAACGAAGTCCGTCTTATTTTGTTACACCTGAGCAGTGCAGTTAGCCACTCAGGGAAAGGCGGTGGCAAGACAGGAGACAGGACAAGGTGAGGGTAGTTAAAGGAAAGAAGTTTATTATACATAGTTATTCAGTTTCCAACTCACCCACCCACCCACTCCCTATGGTACATGCAGTAACATTGGAACATTGTAACCTGCCTCGCCAAATATAAGCCACAGTGGGAATGTGTACAGGTCCAGTGTCAAAATGGAAAAAACTTGCCCAGGCTGACCACCTTAGCCCCTACCTTTTTCTCCTCATCCGGCACTTTTGTTATAAGGGTGACCAATACAGCTCCTCGTGCCGGGGAGAAGGGGGGGGGGGCCATCACTAGTCCATTTCAATTGAACAACATTGCTACACTATGGAGGCTGATCATTAACCCTTTGCTGATTATCTGTGTTTATTACCAGATCATCATCAACTATTTAAATGGCGCCACTAATTCCGCAGTGCTGTACAGAGAACTCATTCACATCAGTCCCTGCCCCATTGGAGCTTACAATCTAAATCCCCTAACATACACACACAGACTGAGAGAGACTAAGGGCAATTTAATAGCAGCCAATTAACCTATCAGTATGCTTTTGGAGTGTGGGAGGAAACTGGAGCAAACCCACGTAAACATGGGGAGAACATACAAACTCCACATAGATAAGGCCATGGTCGGGAATCGAACTCATGACCCCAGTGCTGTGAGGCAGAAGTGCTAACCACTAAGTCACCATGCTGAGCAGATCACCCTTAACTACCCTGGTATATGATAGTGGCACTCTACTTGCATTATCACTAGTGTCAACTGGGACCACGCCTTGCTCCATCGCTCCCATGGCAAAAACGCTGGGTGCAGTCTCTGCTGCAAGGACTTTCTCCTCCAGCTGCACATTACTACTCACATTTGCATTACTCAGATCATTATTCACAACAATATTATTAGGTTGTACAGTGCATATTTGCACTAACATCCTCTATAACCATAGCAACCACAGTCTTATTCATTTTTTTACACCTCCTCCCACCAACTAGTCCACTGGTGAGCCACTTGCATCAACACTGGGATCTGTAGCTGGTGCTTTAACCCTTTCATTGTCATCACTAAACCCTGCTGCTGACTGGCAGACTGTTTCATTTCTATTTCTAACACCTTTTACCTTGTTCCCATCTTTCACAGACATAATTACACTTACCCTGTCACTCAGTGGCGCACGCAGGGGGGTTTCTGAGTCTCTAGAAACCCCCCCTGCGCTAACTTAGTGGCCACTGTCCTATACAGCAGCCGCGGCGCTGTCAAAGAAGCGTCCGCGGCGGTGCTGTATTGTATACAGCACCACCGCAGACGCTTCTTAGACAGCGCCGCGGCTGCTGTATAGGACAGCGCTGGCGAAACGGAACTGCTGCGCATGCACAGCAGCTCTCTCTCGGTTTTTTGGGGGTTTTTTTGGGTCGGCGGGGGGAAACCCCCCCCCGACAATCCTCCGTGCGCCGCTGTCACTGTTATCAATGTCAGGCTGCTTACCTATGCTTGTAGCAGCCACATTTACATTGTCACTGTTACTTTCCATAAACAGCCTGCCGTCACTGTTGACATTTATAGCAGAAGCATTAACATTTACATTGTTACTTTTCACAGATTGCTTAGCTTGACTGTTTGCAGATACATCATTGCAGCTATTATCTTTTTCAGATGACCTCATTGTTAACATACATATATATGCTATATTTCAAAGTTTAGTTTACCCATATTATTAGCATTCACAGCTGACCTATTAGCACTTGTATCACTGCTGTTACCTTTTACAAATATCTTACCTTCACCCTTATAAAACACATTATCCTGTGCATTGGCTCTGTTACCCTTTATGGACATATTTTCTGTTCTTTTAGTCTTTATTATTGCCACTGCTAGTTTTCACAGACAAGTTACCCACACTGCAAGAATTCACAGCTGATTAATGAGCATTTGTATCATTTGTTTTTCACAGACAGGTTACTTTCACATCTGACTCATTAACCCTTGTATCACTTTTGTTACCATAAGGACACAGCTTACATTCACTTGTTTAAATCACATTAACCTTTGCTGCTGTTACTCTTCACAGACATCTTGGGGTAAATGTATCATAGTCTGGTTTTTGCATCTGGCGCGAGATGACAGCTAAAATTTAAAGCGGTGCTGCCTTGTAAAGGCCAGTTTCCCTTTACAAGGCAGCGCCGCTTTAAATTTTAGCTGTCATCTCGCCGATCTCGCGCGGGATGCAAAAAACGGACTATGATACATTTACCCCCTTGTCTTTTCAGATAGCATATTAGCATTTGCAGTGTCACTGTTATCTTTCACAGACAGGTTACCCATACTGATAGTATTCACAGCTGACTCATTCGCACTTGTTTCAGTGCTGTCACTCTTCACAGACAGTTTTCCTTTTCTTTTAGTAGACACATCAACATTTGCAATGCCACTGTTATCTTCACAGACAGATGACTATCAGTAATGTTTTCAGCAAGAATAATACTAGTGTCAATATTAGAACTTTTAAGTCCCAGCCTCTCACACTCACTACCCACCACTTCTGTGCTTGTGTCCATACCTCCACCTCCACTATAGATTTAAGTAGAGTGTTCCCTTGGCATGTTCTCCCTGGCGCATTTGGAGGTAACTGTACTGATGAAAGAGGCTCCTGTGAGGCAATCACATTCTGTTACCCTCTGCCTTTCCTCAAGGAAAGCACCTCTTCTCTTACCGCTCTTTGCGGCTTAGGATTGTTAACCTCCTCTGTTTCGTTGATGCGTTCTCATCACCTCTATGGATCTTTCTTTACTCTGCGGACAACACTTTAAATTCTCTAGATTTCTCTCTCTTTCATTTAAGATTTGCATCATGTGGACAGTGTAAACTACGCGTTCATAACTGAAGGCATGGTTCTCTGCCTCCTGCTTGAAGTGCCACAGTGCTTTTCAGTGTGGGACTGGTCGTCTCTGAGGTGACCACTGTTTTTTCAGTACTCCCATAGAGGCACCAGCCCTATGCTGACCAACTTGGGGCTGTTTTTCACTATTGCAGGGACCCCACAATTATTGTCTCCCTGTCAGGGGCATAGCATGGGCGGCACATATGCTCCAAGCACTAAATGCATTGTGGGGTGCAAGCAGGGGTGGACGGGGCGAAATGGGTGAATACCCACCTACGCTATATATGTCATCCTAAAGACATACTCCAGAGGTGCTTTTTTCATCTTTCACAATCTTATTTACTTCCTTAATCATTGCAGAGCAGTTATGTCACAGTGACACATTATCGTCATCATGTATTTATATAGAGTCAGCACATTACAATCTATGGGACAATGGGAGTTTGATACATGAGGTTAATTGCTACATATTGCATATTGGTCCAGCCAGTATGCAAGGGTAGAAAGTGCTTAGTGGGCTATATGATAAACTCACATAGCAATGTTGGCCAAAGGCTTGTTGTCTTGTGTAAACTGTGTAAAGGGTGGTTATAGGGTAACCTAGGGAGTTTAAGAGGGGGATTGCGGAATTTTATAGGCTTGTATGAAGAGGTGGGTTTTCAGAGAACACTTGAAGGTTTGAAGGCTACTGGAAAGTCTTATTGTACGAGTGAAGGAATTCCACAAAGTGGGTGCAGCCCGATAATAGTTCTGCAACCAGGAACGGGAGCATGTAATGAAAGTGGATGAGAGCTGACCTTGTGCAGAACAAAGGTGTAAGTAATACACCCTATAGTTTGTGGGTCTTGAGCACTTGATGAGTCAACAAATACAAAGCGGCAAATGGGTAGAGCAGTTGACACACAACATTGATAGCATTGCAAATGGTCAGAATTAAAGATAAGCAAATTTCACATAAATTACTGAAGGGCATGGGTACAGAATGTAAGGAAGAGTGTAAGTGGAGACTGCCAGAAGTAGAGACCCTGTACTCTACTGCTATTACTGACACCTGGGACTATGGATATTTGGGACAGGTAAGTATCACGCCCGAATATCCTACTGACCGATGTACTTGTGAGGAGAGAGATGAAACGGAAATATGATACTCACCGCCTCCTCTTGATGGTCATCTGCACTCCCAGGATTGGCGCCCAGAAAAAGGGCGACACAAGATATCCCACCAACAATGCTGCCTATCAGACTAATATCTACCTCCCAAACTAATGCTACCTACAATAACAACAAAACAACAGCGTCCTGGTCTTAACAACAGTACTATGTGACTAAATACCGTGCAGCTTTAAACTTCTAGTACTAGGTGTAATGTACTATCCTAACTCAAACCCCACAGTTCCAAAACACCAATCACATGATACAAATGACTAGGAATAACGGATACCAAAAGCCTACCTTTAATGGGGGTCTGATTTCTGGATCCTGGAAGGGAAAATACTTCAAAAGAATACAATGCAACAAAGTGACCACCACATAATAGCCAGCTCATAATGGCAGGGTACCTCCTAACTGCTACTGGGCCTAATGCCAATCTGAACTCACAGGCCTAGTGCCTAAAATACCTGGCCACAGGGTATTCCTGAAATTTTTTTGCGCCACAGGGTATTCCTGAAATTAATTTGAGCCACAGGCTAAGCCTGAAATTACTTGGAGCCACAGGCTAAGCCTGAAATTACTTGGAGCCACAGGCTAAGCCTGAAATTACTTGGAGAGACAGGCTAAGCCTGAAATTGAACAAATGTGCCCATAGAGAGAAATACAATTAACATAAACACTCCAAATTACCGAGGGCCTTATGCCAACTGCGGTTGCACGGGCCTAATGCTTGAAAGATGCCAGGGCCTTGTGCCCAAAGTGTGACAAATGGAAGAGTACAGGAATGGGCCTGGAAGATGGCGGCCCAAAGGGCCTTACCTGACTCTAGCAGCTTTCATTTACAGCAGAGGGGAACAGTGATAGCTCTTTTGCTTCCCCCTGCTGTTTCCTCCTACTGGCTTGATCCCACAGCTCTCCAGCTCCGCATTGTTTGTCGCCATCTTCAGTCTTTTCTTCTCCGTCTCCTTCTTTCTTCTATTTGGTGTCTTCTTTATTAATCCTGATGTCTTCTTTCTTGACTGCTTCCTGGAGCTCTGTCTTTGTAGGTCTCTGCCATCGAACTGAAACCACGCCCCACAGAGCGGTTATGTAATAGCCGCTGTGTGGATGACCCTGATTGACTCACTATGCAGGCCACTGATTGGCTGGCAGCGACTAATTTCCTATTCGCTGTCACATGCGCCGGAAGAGAGAAGAAACACTTATCTGCCCTGAATTGCCAGTCCGATGAGTCTTTTCTTCTCTTCTTCACCCTCCTCTCGGGCTCTGGAGGGCACCCTCTCAGAGTGGCAGTCTTCGGGTCTCATCTTTTATAAGAACGCACTTTGCGGAGAGCCAGGTAGAGCAGGAAGGGGGCACAAGAGGCAGGAGAGGGGAGCCAGGTGAATAATACTAAAGCAGGGTGCAACATCAGGTTTTCAAACTATGAAAATTGTGTACTCAATCATACCCTGCAATGATCTTATTTTGGAAAGCCATGAGGCCAAGACTCCGCTAAGGCAGAAACAACAGTTATGCATAACCCCCAAAATGTCAGTCCCCATCCGGGGGCGTGGTCACAACACATTGGGGGTGTGGTCATGTCACAATGGGGTCATGTCACGAGGGAGACATTGCCACACCCCAAAAAGGGTGGCCAATGTAAAGCGCTAGGCCGCTCATTAGATATCTCCCTTCCCCCCAACGATCCCAGCCTTGGGAAGAACATAAAATAAGATCAGGACTGTTCTGCTGAAATTGGGACAGTTGGTAGTTATGGTTATGGGCCAATATATGTCATGCAGTAAACGCAGTGGGGCCCTTAAAGAGATCGGTGGGCGACCGTCACAAAAGATTTTCGGACATAAAATGAAGACTAAAAGAATAATTAGCAATTATCCTGAGCTTAGATGGCGTAAATGTCCATGGCCCTGATGCCCCTCCATCACAGCAGCAGGCTGGTGTGTTGTTTCATATTTTTAAAGTGTGGTTATTAATATTATGGCACTCAGCATTGTTTACATTCTATATTGACCTAGGCTGACATGTTTATTTTGTACATTAATCCATGTTTATTACAACTGTTATTTTAAGACCATACACAAAATTAATTTTTATAAAAAATTTAACATGTTTCAGTCAACAGGTTCTTCAGAAAGGTTCCTAACTAAAGAGAGATCCAGTGAGTGCAACAATTTTTAAAAAAAACCATTATATATATATATATATATATATATATATATATATATATATATATATATATATATACTAAATGGATAAAAGTATTGGGACCAACAGGGACTGTAATGACATTGTATTCAAATACATATACTTTAATATTGAGTTGGTCCCCCTTTTGCAGCGATTTCAGCTTCCACTCTTCTTGGAAGGCTTTCCACAAGATGTTGGAGTGTTTCAGTGTGAATTTGTGCCCATTCATTCTGTAGAGCATTTATGAGGTGAGGCACTGATGTTGGACAAGAAGGCCTGCCTTACAATCTCCGTTCCAGTTCATCCCAAAGGTGATCGAGGGGGTTGAGGTCAGGGCTCTCTGCGGGCCAGTCAAGTTCTTCCACACCAAACTCATCAAACCATTTCTTTGTAGTCCTTGCTTTGTGCACTGGGGCAGTCATGTTGGAATAGAAAAGAGCCTTCCCCAAACAGTTGTCACAAAGTTAAAAGCATAATATTGTCCAAAATGACTTGGTATACTGAATGAAGCATTGAAACTACACTGGAGATAAGGGGCCTAGCCCAAACCCTAAAAAATAGTCCCATACCATTATCCCTCCTCCACCAAACTTCACAGTTGGCATAATACAGTCAGGCAGATAACGTTCTCCCGGCATCCACCAAACCCAGACTCGCCCATCTGACTGCGAAACAGAGAAGCGTGATTCGCCACTCCACAGAACACGTTTCCACTGCTCCACAGTCCAGTGTTGGTTTTCTTTCCACCTCTCCATCTGACGCTTGGCATTGGTCTTGGTAATGTGAGGCTTGCATGCAGCTGCTCGGCCAAGAAACACATTCCATTAAGCTCCCACCGCACAGTTTTTGTGCTTACATTAATGGCAGTGAGAGTTTGGAACTCTTCAGCTATGGAATCAGCAGAGCGTTTACGACTTTTATGTACCATGCACCTTAGCAGTCGTTGACTTTGCTCTTTGATTTTACGTGGTCTTCCGATTCATCGCTAATTTGCTGTTTTTCTTAAACACTTCCACTTTCTAATAATATCACCTACAGCTGACCGTGGAATATCCAGCAGGGATGAAGTTTCACGAACCATCTTATAGCAAAGGTGGCATTCTTTCACAGTAACTCGCTTGAAGTCACTGAGCTCTTCAGAACGACCCATTTTGTATCACAAATGTTTGCAAATGGAGACTGCATGGCTAGGTGCTTGATTTTATACACCTCTGGCAATGGGTCTGATTGAAACACCTCCATGCAATATTTAACAAGTGTGGCTGAATACTTTTGTCCATATAGTGTATATTATTTGGATCTTTGCAATCATTAACTAGCTGCTTTACCATATAACATACAAATGTTCATATGTAACCAGGGGCAGGGCTGTCTTATAGTGGGCTACCTTGGCCTGGGTCACTGGGCCATCTGCATTTTTGTCCTTTAAAATATTCACAATAGGCTGCCAAGTTGAGTCTTGCTCCCTAGGCTAAAATTTGCCAGCCCTGCCCTGTTTGTAACATCTTTATTTTAACACTGCAATGCCGAGTTTAAATACCACACATCCACTCACAAATGTTTTCTTTTTTTCCTTTTGCTTAACTCTGGCTCAGACCCATGATTTTTATTATTTCATTTACTACAGCTTCCAAAAAGCCTAGAGTGGAGGTGTGGGCCAAAGTGGAGGTGTGGGCCAATCACATAATATCTAACATGTTAACCAATTTTGCTTATCACAGCTATGCAATAGTAATTTTTTTCCTATGGGCATTAAATACACTAAATACATACCTTAATGTGTGAATCACACTTACACTTACACATTTTTGTCACATAGAAACTAAAAGCTGTTGTTGGAGAGCTGCCATCTGAGGCTATATTGGAATTTGAAGTGAGGGAGGACTACACAGTGTTGATCCTTGATTTATTTAGCATTGCCTCTACAACACTGCAACAAACTGAAAGGCATACAGATGATGAGCTTCAGCAGGGCCGTAATGAGGGTGGTGCAGGAGTGCGGCCGCCCAGGGTACAAGGCTAATGGGCCACAACTCCCTTCCGCTATATGCAGTCCCCAGATAGACATTAAGCCCCGTGGCACGTATTGCAGGGCAGCAATTGCTCAATGCCAGAGAGCTGGCATAATGAAGACTGCCTGCAGCGTTGCAAAGAAATTGTCAGGGCACAGTATAGAGGAGCCAGCACGGAAGCAGGGATAGACAGAGCATGGAGAAGACAAAGCAGGAAGGAGACACAGAAAGAAGAAGACACCTCTCCCAGTGGAATGAATCCGCTACTCATCAGGATGGCCACTGTCTTGATCTTGTTTTCTCTAGACTATGCTCAGTTTCTGATTTCTTTAACACTCCTTTCCCCCTCTCGGATCATCACCTTATTAGATACTCGCTCACCCCCAGTTCTTTACCCTCCCTAGCGTCAAACTCTTCCAAGCCTCCTCGTACCCGCAGGAATATCAACGCTATTGATTTTCAACAGTTTTCCACCTCTCTCCAACACCTTCTCTCCCCAATTTCTACATTCTCCTTCCTTGATCGGGCAGTACCCCATTTTCATCAAACCCTAGCAACTGCCCTGGATTAAGTGGCTCCAGCGACACTACATACTTCGCGTAGAATTCGTTGCCAACCGTGGCACACTACAATAACACGAACTCTACAAAAACTTTCTCGTAAAGCAGAACGTCACTGGCGTAAATCTTGTGCCTCTAATGATTTCATCACATATACTGATATCTACCACTCCTTCAGAAATGCTCTGGACACTGCTAAACAAACATACTACCAATCTCTCATCTATGCTCAGACTTCTAACCCCAAACGCCTCTGTAACACATTTAACTCTCTTCTGAATCCTCCTGCCCCAAATCCTCCAACTAACATCAGTGCACAGGATCTTGCTTCCTATTTCAAGGACAAAATTGATAAGATCAGGCTTGAAATGGTATCTCCCGTGACAAGCAATCTGCTCAATTTTTGTGGCACCCTCTGACACTCTCTCTTCATTTGATCCCACAAATGAAGAGCAAGTTTCTACTCTCTTCTCATCTTCCTACTCTACCTCCTTTCCTCTTGATCCCATTCCCTCACAAATTGGTATGTCCCTGTCTCCTGTGCTCATTCCCCCTCTAACTAAAATCTGTAATCTATCTCTTTCTACTGGTATTTTTCCATCTATATTCAAGCATGCAGTGATTACTCCCATTTTAAAAAAACAGAATTCTGACCCTAACTCTCTCATAAATTACCGCCCCATCTCCCAGCTCCCATGCCCCTCCAAGCTTCTCAAGAGAATTGCCTACACCCATCTCACACACTTTCTTACAGCAAACAACCTATTGGATCCTCTTCAGTCAGGCTTTCGCTCTCAACACTCCACAGAGACTGCGGTGACCAAAGTTGTCAATGATTTGATCACAGCAAAAAATAATAACCAATACTCTCTTCTAATTCTCCTGGATCTCTCTGCTGCATTTGACACTGTTGACCACTCTCTCCTCATACAAACGCTACAATCCCTAGGTCTTGAAGGCACTGTCCTATCCTGGTTCTCATCCTACCTATCTAATCGCTCATTCAGTGTTAATTTCTCTGGATCCACCTCTGCTCCGCTTCCTTTATCAGTTGGAGTTCCACAAGGCTCAGTCCTAGGTCCTCTGCTATTCTCTATCTACACCACTTCTCTTGGAAAACTAATAAGCTCCTTTGGATTTCAGTATCATCTCTATGCGGATGATACACAAATTTATCTATCCTCTCCTGATCTTTCACCATCTGTGTTGTCTCGCGTTACTGACTGTCTTTCTGCCATTTCATCTTGGATGTCTTCTCGCCAACTCAAACTCAATCTTTCAAAAACTGAATTAATAATATTCCCACCCAAAAACAGAAGCTTCCTGCCTGACATTTCTATTTTTATTGATAACATGACCATAAATCCCACCCCGCAAGCTCGTTGCCTAGGTGTAATCCTTGATTCACAACTGTCGTTTTTCCCCACATCAACTCTATATCTAAATCATGTTACACCTAAAGAACATTTCCAGAATACGCACATATCTGGCACAAGACACCGCAAAAACATTAATTCATGCACTCATCATCTCCTGCATCGACTATTGCAATTCCCTCCTTACTGGTCTTCCCAAAGTCAGACTTGAACCCCTACAATCTATTTTGCACACAGCGGCTAGATTGATTTTCCTTACAAACCGTTATTTCTCTGCTGAGCCACTCTGTCAGCCTCTACATTGGCTGCCTGTATTTCAACGAATCCAATATAAAATTCTTCTACTAACATACAAGGCCATCAACAAAATTGCACCGACATACATTTCCTCACTTGTCTCGAAATATCTCCCTACTCGACACCTCCGTTCTGCACAAGATCTACGTCTCTCCTCCACTCTCATCACATCCTCCCATTCTCAGTTACAGGATTTTTTTCGGGCTGCACCCACTTTGTGGAATTCCCTCCCACGCACAGTAAGACTTTCCTCTAGCCTTCAAACCTTCAAGCGTTCACTGAAAACCCACCTCTTCAGATAAGGTTATGATATTCCTCAACCATCATCTTAATTTCCCTAGATTACCCTATTACCATCCTCTACACTGCTAACGCAAGACAACAACCTTCTTAAGAACATTGCAACACACACAGCCCACTCAGTACTTTTACCTTTGCAGTCTGGCTGGTCCATTGTGCAATATGATGTAGCACATGCCCTTGTGTTTCTAAGTCTCATTGTCCTATAGATTGTAAGCTTTCGAGCAGGGTTCTCTTACCTCTCTGTCTGTATGTATTACCCAGTATTGTCTTATTAATGTTTGTTCCCAATTGTAAAGCGCTACGTAATTTGCTGGCGCTATATAAATAAATGTTGATGATGATGATGATAATGATGAAGACACAGCAAGAAGAAGAAACAGCAAGAAGAAGACACGGAAAAAAGAAACAGGAAGAAGATGTAGAGATAAGAAGAGAAGCTGTGGAGCTCTAAGGTAATTAAATTACTGTAGGGGCTAGAGAGAACTTGGGGGAACAGGGAGGGGAGAAGGGGCTGGAGAGAACAAGGGCAATCCTTGAGAAAAGGAGGGGGAGGGGGGATCGGGAGAGTACAGAGGAAGATTTAGGGGGCTGGGGGTCGGAGAGAAGAGGGAGTTTCTTTGGAGTGCTACATTAATACAAAAAAACATATTAAGTAATTAATGATTAAAAAAATAAATAAGTACTATATTCAAAAAGGTAGTAATGTGTTTAATCATTAATAATAATAATCCCTAATAAATATGGTGGAAATTTGTAAGCTATTAATTTGATTTTGGGGATGGTGGGGGAAATAGGTTTTGAATGCTAGTAATTTAACAACTAAAACACTTTAACAAATCCACAATGGCGTGATGTGCGTACCAGGGGTGGCCATGGCAGAAGCCATTCTGAAAAAAATGCATGTGAAAAAATATCTAAAAGAAGAAGCTATAAATGATGTAATCTTTAGTCACAGTAAATAGTGGTAATATATATATATATATATATATATATATATATATATATATATATATATGTATTGTGAGAGAAGCACTGGGAAATAGGTAGATCACAGAAGCATATGTCCCAGGCTTTCTGTCTTGTGCACTCAAAAGCCCCAGGGATATTGTTTGTGATTAGGAAAAACTTCCTAGAGAAATAGGAAGAGCTGGTAAAGGTCCCTGATGTATGAATGGAGGAAGAGGCGGACCCCATTCATAAGGCCCAGTCCAGATCTTCCAGCAAACTGATTAATGGTTGCACCTATAAGGTGTGTATAAAACGATGGCAGTGTGATTAGTCCCAGTCTCTCACTACCCGGAGAGCAGGCCAGATGCTTATGAAGAGATACAGGAATTGGTAACCAGTAAGTGCTGGTGTTTTGTGTGTGCAGGACACAAGGTCCTTCACTTGAGAGAGGGTGTTTGTGTGCATTAGTAAGAAGCCAGATAGGCTAGGAACTTTTGTTTATGTTTTGTTTGTTTTGAATATGGTGAATAAAATAAGCGGCTAGTTAAACCAAAACAATTGACTGGTTTGATATCCCTGGCTGATCTGGTTGAAGTGCAGCCCTCTAGCCCAGAAGACAGTTACCCCAATACAATCTTATGACAATATATACTGATCAACCACAGTATTAAAACCACTGCCTAGTATCATGTAGGTCCCCCTCATGCCGCCAAAACAGACCTGACCCCTTGAGGCATGCACTCCACAAGCCCTTTCAAGGTGTCCTGTGGTATCTGGCACAAATACGTTAGCAGCAGATCCTTTAAGTCCTGTAAGTTGTGAGGTGGGGCCTCCATGGCTCGGACTTGTTTTTCCAGCACATCCCACAGAAGCTTGATTGGATTAATATCTGGGGAATTTGGAGGCCAGGTCAACACCTTAAACTATTTGTCATGTTCCTCAAAACATTCCTCAAAACATTCCTGAATTGCTGAAAGAGGCCACTGCCATCAGGGAATACCATTGCCATGAAGTGATGTACTTGGTCTGCAACAATATTTAGGTAGGTGGTACATACAAATGTAACATCCACATGAATACCTGGACTCACGGTTTCCCAGCCGGCTTGCCTTCTTCCTATAGTGCATCCTGTGTATCGACCTGCATCCTGCAGCTCCTGTCTGCAGGTACTTTGTTGGACCTTTGTATATATTTGTATCCTGCCTAGGGGCTACTGTGGTACATAGACTGCTCTTACCTGCCTTGTTATTGCTGGAACCTTAAACACCTGCTTCTGGCCTCTATATACTGCCTGCCCCAAGCAACCTGTGCCAGATCATCAAGTTACTCAACCTGATAGAAAGCATCCTATTATTCTTTCCTGTGTGCCTGACCTTGTGGTTTTGCTGTTCCTTCCACTGCTGCAGACACAGCTCATCATCTATCTGATTCCTGTATTATACACCTGTGTGGATCTCTGTGCTTCTATTTTCTACAGCTGATTGACTCTCAATGTAGCCTGTTCTTTGTTTGTCTACCTTGACTGTGTGAAGACTTGGCTCCCTGGCTCCAGCTTACCTGTTCCTGTATCTCTGCATGACTAACTGAGCCCTGCTCATTCCTGGATATCAACTCACAGAGTTGCCCTCATTTCCAGCAGCTCAACTCAGCTCTATTTATCCCTGGATATCAACTCACAGAGTTACCATCATTTCCAGCAGCTCAACTCAGCTCTGCTCATTCCTGGATATCAACTCATAGAGTTACCATAATTTCCAGCAGCTCTTCTCAGTTCTGTTTATTCCTGGATATCAACTCACAGAGTTGCCCTCATTTCCAGCAGCTCAACTCAGCTGCACCTGTGTGTCTAATCTACAGTTCTCAGCTCACAGAGCTCCCTTAACTGTTCCTGTATTTCTGCATGTCTGACTCAGCTCGGCTCATTCCTGGATATCCACTCACAGAGTTACCATCTTCAGCACTTCAGCTCAGCTGTACCTGTGTGTCTAATCTACAGTTCTCAGCTCACAGAGCTCCCTTACCTGTTCCTGTATTTCTGCATGTCTGACTCAGCTCGGCTCATTCCTGGATATCCACTCACAGAGTTACCATCTTCAGCACTTCAGCTCAGCTGTACCTGTGTGTCTAATCTACAGTTCTCAGCTCACAGAGCTCCCCTACCTGTTCCTGTATTTCTGCATGTCTGACTCAGCTCGGCTCATTCCTGGATATCTACTCACAGAGTTACCATCTTCAGCACTTCAGCTCAGCTGTACCTGTGTGTCTAATCTACAGTTCTCAGCTCACAGAGCTCCCCTACCTGTTCCTGTATTTCTGCATGTCTGACTCAGCTCGGCTCATTCCTGGATATCCACTCACAGAGTTACCATCTTCAGCACTTCAGCTCAGCTGTACCTGTGTGTCTAATCTACAGTTCTCAGCTCACAGAGCTCCCCTACCTGTACCTGTATTTCTGCATGACAAACCCAGGAACCATACTCCCTGCCGTGAATCGTGACAGTAAGAACAGGCCACTCATCGCACCACTTCTTCCAGAGGTATCCAACCCTGTAATCCGCAGGCTATTCATCTCACCACCTCTTCCAGAGGTATCTGACCCTGCAATCCGCAAGCTACTCATCTCCATTGGGCGCTTTCTTTAACACTCAATCAGTTATATAAATTTTCACCTTGTATGGGGAAACGTATAAATCCATACGATATATATTCTTTCTTCAGTATATCTCAAACATGTAAAGAAAACATACAGACAAACATCGTGCGGATGGTAGACACAAAATGTACAATTTTCAACCGTCACCCACGATAAATAAAATGTACACGGTGGTAAGTATTTATAATAAAAATCCAATAGGTGTCATAGATCTTCAGAGAAAAACCCCTTAGGACATCTCGTGTGATACATTAAAGCTGTTTGTATTATGGACACACTTGTACCTTGATAAAGCCCCCCGTTAAGGGGTCGAAACGCGTTGGCTATATTGGAAGAAACCGGAGCATGATCACACAGTCACAGGTGACGGATGTTGTGTATACTTTTGATGTATCATCTTTATCAAAAGAACCTGTTATGTGATTGTGGGAGCTCAGTCTCTGGTACGAGTTTTTATTTGTTTCAACCATTCTTGGTTGAGAAATGAAATTTGATTACTTTGTTGCAATAAATTTTAAATTGTATCACACGAGATGTCCTTTTTGGTTTCAACTCTTCATTACATGTGCTGAGGGAACGTAAAAGGTGGTTACTGTGTCTGGAAAGGGATCAATTGGATTTAAGACCGCTGTTTGAAGTGCATGTTCGAGTTTTGTCTCGTAAGCATATACCCCTAAGGGGTTTTTCTCTGAAGATCTATGACACCTATTGGATTTTTATTATAAATACTTACCACCGTGTACATTTTATTTATCGTGGGTGACGGTTGAAAATTGTACATTTTGTGTCTACCATCCGCACGATGTTTGTCTGTATGTTTTCTTTACATGTTTGAGATATACTGAAGAAAGAATATATATCGTATGGATTTATACGTTTCCCCATACAAGGTGAAAATTTATATAACTGATTGAGTGTTAAAGAAAGCGCCCAATGTATGTGACTATTGTTTTGTTAATATTGTCGTATTGTGAATTTATAGTGGGGTTCACAGTCACATATTTAGGCTGCATATCTTAGTGGAGCGCCCAGGTATACTCCTATTTCTGTGCTAAGCTACTCATCTCGCTTCCTCTTCCAGAAGTATCCAACCCTGCAATCCGCAGGCTGCTCATCTCACCACCTCTTCCAGAGATATCCATCCTGCAATCCGCAGACTACTCATCTCACCACCTCTTACAGAGGTATCTGACCCTGCAATCCGCAAGCTACTCATCTCGCTTCTTCTTCCAGAAGTATCCAACCCTGCAATCCGCAGGCTGCTCATCTCACCACCTCTTCCAGAGATATCCAACCTGCAATCCGCAGACTACTCATCTCACCACCTCTTCCAGAGGTATCCAACCCAGCATTACGCAGGGTGCTCATCTCACCACCTCTTCCAGAGGTATCCAACCCTGCAATCTGCAGGCTGCTCATCTCACCACCTCTTCCATAGGTAGCCAACCCTGCAATCCGCAGGCTACTCATCTCACCACCTCTTTCAGAGGTATTCACCCTGCAACCCATTGACTACTGCATCTCTCCATCGCCTTACAGTATTGCCTATTCTGCTGTTAAGAACTGTGGTTATTTTACTGCCTTACCGGTTATTGCATCCTGAACCTGTATTACCTGTGTTTCTAATAAACCACTTCGTTCACCTACTTTCTCTCCGTGGTCTTGTCTTGGGAAACCTGACATCCTGGTGCCGTCTCTCTCCCAGGTAAACAATGCAGATGCACCCAGCCACCCACATGATGTAAAAGAAAATGTGTTTCATTGCTCTATGGTCTGGTGCTCACATGCCCATTGTAGGCGCTTTCGGTGGTGGACAGGGGTCAGCATGGGCACTCTGACCAGTCTGCGGCTATGCAGCCCCATAAGTAGCAAGCTGCAACGCAATGTGTGTTCTGACACCTTTCTATCATAGCCAGCATTAACATTTTCAGCAGTTTGTGCTACACTAGCTCTTCTGAGACAGGCTAACCTTCCCACCCTATACGCATCAATGAGATGTTTACGCTTGCCCATTTATCCTGCTTCCAAAACATTAACTTCAAAACTGACTGTTTACTTGCTGCCTAATATATTGTATCGCAGCCCTTGACAGATGCCATTGTAACAAGATAATCATTTTAAGTTTGTGAAATTATATATATTATTTATCACACATATTATGATGTGATGGATAATCTATTTTTTTTTTTACTTTCATAAAAGCAAGAATATAATTTTGCAATCCAAAAAAAGTCTTTTAAATACAACTTACCTGTAAGATAGTTATACATTATTATTTGTCTAGTCTTCCTCCTTCGCTCTGTATACTGCACGATGCTACACAGGCACCTACTTCGCAGTCTGTTTGCCGTTTATGAACAGTTAATGGGATATGTTGTTGTAAGGCCAGATTATGCAGTAAACAGCAAAGGAGCACGATATTGGCAACATTTGCAGGGGCGTAGAGAAGCACACCATCAGATTTAATAAGGCACTTGAACCCGATCTTCAGTAGTCCAAAAGTACATTCTATCACACCTCTAGTGGCTATGTGCACCTCATTATATTTGTGCTGAGCAGAAGTCTGCAGATGCAGCAGAGGAGTCATCAACCAGAAGCGACACTCATATCCTAAATCACCTAAATTGAGACACAGTTATCACCTGACATTGAATGCACATATACTGCAGTTAACACATGTGAAGCATATCAAACAAGGCTCATGTTATATGAAAATATGACATTTACATCCCCAAAAGCCAGCCCTCTGGGATTTCTCCTCTCTCAAACTTGTCAAAATAGGACTGACTGCCTCAGCATATAGGCGTCATGACATGACCCAGGGTAGCCAGCCTAAACACTCATTATATGCATGTTAGCCTCACAGACCATCTGCCCATTCAAGGAGTGTTAGTGGTGTTGATTGATGTAAACCTCTGCCCTGTGGAGAGGTGGTCTCAGACCAATATGAGTGCAATCTATAGCTCCAAAGACATTACTGACCTTACATCCTGAGCGTGTATAGAAAATTAGCTTTAGCACATACCACTGTGATTCCTGTAAGCAACTTTTTTTTCAAAGCACTTAACACCTGAGAAAAGTTCCTTGAAAATGCTGCCTGAGTTATACCTACCATTCACAAGGTCACACACTGAAAGGAGCCTGTGGCCAAAAAGTCGACAGCACACATTCATTTGTGCAGCCCAGACACTGCATGGGAGCGTGTAATGGTCCAGAGACTGAAAAGGAACCCAGTGACAATAAAGAAGGCAAGCCGATACTTCAACTCGTACTGACTCAGGTACATAAAGGCGAAGGAACTGAGTCCAGTAGCCATTATGAAAAGTTAAATTTAGACCTGAAGAAGGGTTTCTAGGGAAAGGATCAGTGTCATACTCATTTTTCAAAAGAGAGAGTAAATCTGTAGAAACAGTTGGAACTAACAATTTGTGCCCTGGTAGAATAGTCTTTCCAGAGTCTTTTCCTAGATGAGGCTCGGAAAACATTCTCGAAAGTGCATCTTCTTTGCCATTTCTGGATCCCGATTGGTAAGAAATTATGAAGTTAAAGCGAGAACAGAACAAAGCCCATTGTCACGGTCCGGAGACTGGATAGGAGCCCAGTGGCAGGGAGGAAGGCTGGCTAACAGGAGACGAGATGGAAGAAAGGTTAACCAAGCCAGGTTCGGTACACAGAGAGGCGTAGCGGTCCAAAGGTTGAGGCAGAAGCGCAGTGAGGGGCAAGCCGAGGTTGTACACAAGTAGTATATGCAGGTAGACAGGAACAGCAACAGGTGCAGGAGCTAGATCACAGGCACAGAGCACAATAATCAGGCACTGGAGACAGGAACTGGCCAGGCTTTTATAGGAAGTCAAGGGGTGGAGCTAAGGCATGCTGGAAGATCAGGAGATCACTGGAACTGATCTAGAACACTGAATAAAGACAAGGAACTGTCCAGCAGCCAGAATAGCTCAGTCAGCAGAGCAGCAGTCCACGGAGGCAGAAGCCCTGGGTTCGAATCCTGACAGTACTCCCCTCCTTCCAGGACGTCTCAGGAGCTGGCTTACCAGAATGTCTCTGGTGAAACAGTCCGGTCAATCTGGAGGCATGGACATTTTCTGCAGGCTCCCATGAATTTTCTTCTGAACCATATCCCCTCCATTTTACCAAATATTGTAATTTATTTCTGTGCATTCTGGAGTCCAGGATCTCTTCAACAATAAATTCTTCTTCTCCTTCCACCATGACTGGTGGTGGTGGGGCAGAAATCCACCTAGGGAAGGGGTTGTCTCGAAAGGGTTTGAGCAGGGAAGTATGGAATACCGGATGTATTTTCATAGAGGTAGGAAGATCGAAGCGGAAGGCAACATAACCAATTTGGGATAGAATTTTGAATGGCCCAATAAACTTTTGACCCAATTTTGGTGAGGGTATCCGCTGTTTAAGGTTTTTAGTGGATAGCCAGACCTTCTCTAAAACATGAAAATTGGGTACAGCTCTATGGTGTCTGTTGGCAGCTTGTCTGTAATGTTCCTGGGCATCTTTCAAATTTTCAATAAGCCTTTTTTGAACTTCTTGTAATGTTCTGATTCTATCAATCACCGTTGGAATTGATGTGGAAACCGGGAGATTTGGAATAAACGTTGATGGAGTCCAAAGTTGGCAAAGAAAGGTGTCTGGGAAATTGAACCGTGTTCAGAGTTATTGTAAGAAAATTCAGCAGTGGGAAGAAAATCCATCCAATTATCTTGAAGGTAACTAATAAAACATCTCAAATATTGTTCAAGTGTCTGATTAGTCTTTTCAGTCTGTCCATTAGACTGTGTGTGGAAAGCGGAGGACAGATTAATTTTTATTCCCAAAGCAGTGCAAAAACTTTTCCAGAGTTTAGAAGTGAACTGAACACCACGATCAGAGACTATATCATCAGGGATGCCATGAAGCCTAAATATTTCCTGAATTAGAAGCTCTGCAGTCTGTTCAGCAGTGGGTACTCCTCTAGCAGGAATAAAATGAGCCATCTTAGTTAGACGGTCCACTGCCACCAGAATTGTTGTCATCCCTTTCAAAGGAGGTAGATCAACTATGAAATCTATGGAGATAGAGCTCCAGGGACGAGATGGAATGGGAAGAGGTTGTAGCAAACCTAGTGGTGAGGAGCGAGGAGGATTGTTTCGAGCACATGTCTGACACGATGAAACATATTTTTTAACATCGCTTTTACACTTTGGCCACCTGAAGGAATGTGTCAACAATTCTTGAGTCCTGTATACTCCTAAATGTCCAGCGGGTTTGGAATCATGGACTAATTTCAGTACTTCAATTTGTACTGACTCGGGTACATAAAGGCGATGAAGCTGAGTCTAGTAGCCATTATTAAAAGTTAAATTAACATCTGAAGTAGGACTTCTGAGGAAAGGATCAGTTTCATAATCTTTCTTCAAAAGAGAGAGTAAATCCGTAGGAAGAGTTGTCCCTAAGAAGTTGTGCTTAGGTAGGATAGTCTTTCCAGAATCTTCTTCTAGATGCGGCTTGGAGAACATTCTTGAGAGTGCATCTGCTTTGCTGTTTCTGGATCCGGGTCGGTAAGAAATTATGAAGTTAAAGCGAGAGAAGAATACTGTCCATCTGGCCTGTCTAGGAGACAATTGTTTAGCAGTGCGTAAAAATTCAAGATTTCTGTGACCAGTAAGGACTGTCACAGGGTGGATAGAACCCTCAAGAAAGTGTCTCCATTCTGAGAAAGCACACTTAATGGCCGGTAATTCCTTGTTCCCAATATCATAGTTTTTCTCAGCGGATGTCAACTGGCGAGAAAAATAAGAACAAGGATGCAACAACATCTTCTCACCGACACGTTGAGAAAGAATTGCTCCCACTGTGGAATCAGAGGCATCAATTTCGACAATAAAGAGTAATTCAGGATTTGGATGCATCAGAATTGGTGCTGATGTGAAAAGAGTCTTAAATCAAGTAAATGCAACTTGAGCTTCAGGTGACCATTCAAAAGGAATGCCCTTCTTGGTAAGTTGCGTAATAGGAGAAATTATTCCAGAAAAGTTCTTTATGAATTTCCAGTACAAATTTGCAAAACCAACTAACCATTGTACTTCTTTTTCATTCTTAGGTACAGGCCAGTTAAGGGCTGCATCGATCCTACTGGGATCCATGCTCAGACCATACAGGGAAATTATATATCCTAAGAATAGAATTTTAGCTTGTTCAAATTCACACTTCTCCAATTTGATGTACAATTGGTTCTTCCGAAGTCTCGAGTATAATATGGACATGTTTGCGATGTTCCTCCAGATTATCAGAGAATATAAGAATATCATCCAGATAGGCCAAAACAAATTGGTCTAATAGATCTCTTAAGACATCATTGACTAAATGCTGGAAAGTTGCAGGGCATTACATAGACCGAAAGGCATGACCAAAGACTCAAAATGTCCATATCTTGTCCTGAAGACAGTTTTTCCCTCATCCTCGGGTCAATATGCGAACAAGATTGTATGCCCCACGTAAATCAAGCTTTGTAAGGATCTTTGCCTTCTCTAGCCTCTCAAACAATTCAGGAATTAAGGGGAGTGGATAATGATACTTGATTGTAATCTTAAATTCTCTACAATCAATACAGGGGCGTAAGGCAGAATCTTTCTTTTCAACAAAGAATAAGGCAGCACCAGCAGGAGAATTAGAATGGCGAATGAAGCTTTTCTTTAAGTTTTCATCCAGAAATTACCGGACAAATTTTAACTCTGGTTCGGATAGAGAATAAAAAAGTCGCCCAAAGATTGATGATCCTGGTAACAGCTCAATGGGACAGTCATAGAGGCGATGGGGGAGGTAATATATCTGCATTCATTTTATCACAGACATCTGAAAAATCACTATATTGCGAAAGCAATTTCCAATCTTTAGAAGAAAGTTTGGTGATCTGTTGGTCTACAGATTCCACAGTTCTATATAGACAGTTTAATTTTCAATGCTCAGAAGGGAAGGATAAAGTGCAAGTATCCCAGTTGACAGAAGGATTATGAGTAGACAGCCAGGGGATTCCCAGTATATTGGGAAATTTAGGTGAAGCAATCAAGTGAAAGCTTATAGTCTCATGATACCCTTGTTCGATAGTCATTTGTAGCTGGATGGTTTCATGAGTTACTGACCCAGAAGACAAAGGGAATCCATTTACATTCTCCAAATTCACAGGAGCTTGTTTAGTCTTTGATTTAATACAGTTTTTCTGTGCAAAGGTAATATCCATGAAATTGCCACCAGCACCCGAGATCACTCTAGATCAGTTGCATGTGATTTCATCAATCTCGCCACTCACAACCACCTCTTTTGTTTTGTCTGCTTTTCAGGCAGTTTCTGGCATTTTATTAAACCACAGCTTATTAAATCTGATGGTTTGTATTCTGATCATAATAAAAATCTGGATGGCGATATGTAAAGTGGTGCTCTGTAAAACTGTGATTTTCTAGTGGTTTACTGGTGGTTTGGCCTTTAAAAAATTCCACGGTTCTAAAACCGCCAAACAAAAACGCAGAAAACTGGTGGTTTTGTCAAACTGTACTTTAGTAAAGCTTGCCCCGTTAGTTTTCATTTTGCTAGATACACACAGATATGCAGTGTTAAAAACAAGCGCCGACAACAACTGTGTCTTTGTTCTGTACTCCAAGCAATGTAATAAAGGCATTACACACTCAGCTAATACATGTAATAAAGAGAGACTTAATATCCCCTCACTGTCACGAAATCTGGTGAAATTTAGAGAGTCCTATGTATCTGCCAGTAATTGTTGTTTTAACTGGGGCACGGAGTCTAATGGTAGGTGGTATTCACCATTACCCCTAGGAGAGGGTAAAGACTTTGCAGCACCTATTACCGCAGGTCGCGGTTCCCAGCAGTAGTAATGGCAGAACAGTATGTGGAGCCTAATATGGCAGGAACGCTATGATGGTAGGACTAGCTCCAGGATGTTACGCTGACAGTCAGTACACAAACTCACAGAACTAGTTGGCGGAGGTCTTCACCTTTAGCAGCCGCCTTTCTATAGAGCTTTATACGCTCACCGGTACTCAGATGTCCCCAGGACTTATCTCCACATGTAGTGTGAGTTTGTGATACTAAACTGTAGCGGCAGGCCAGGAGGCAACGTAGATGACAGCGGATGGTCAAACGAAATTCAAGGTCAGGGGTCACTTGCAAGCAGGAATAGTCGGGAAACACGCCAAAGGTCAGGGTCACGAGCACAATAGCAGGGTCCAAGGCACAGGCAAGATGAGTCAGGGTCACAGGCAAAGAGGCAAATCCAAAGTACAGGCAGGAGTCATACACGGCAAAGACAATCCAAAAATGTTTACACCAACAGCACAGGAGCAGGTAGCAAGCAGAAAACTGGAAGCTATAACCGGCAGGGAGGCTTAAGCTCTCCCTGTCTTAAAAACTAAAAGCAGCCAATCAGAGCCTGGCTCTGAAGTATCCACAGCCCCCTGCATATGTTAAATTAATACTCATTATTTAGCCCGCAGGCTAGTGGGGAGGCTTTGCGCACACGCCCGGCTTTCTTTCATTGCTGGGACGCGGCGCTGAGGGGGAAGCGTCCGGCCAGTGACGTTCCGGTCGTCAAGGTGACGTCCAAGATGCAGGGGAGCCCAGGAGACGAGTTGCGGCAGCTGTGAGTAACGCTGAGGCTCGTAACACAGGAGAGATATAAAAGCTACTAGTAGGAGCTTTAACAGATTCGTCAGAGTAACAGCATTAAACACTGACACATCGGCAGTTCAGTAGAAACAATAACAATAAAAAACTAAGCTGAACCATTAGATGATAACTCAGAGAAATAGCAGGTGAATTACTGGTACAGCAGCAGTTCAGTAGAAACAATAACGATGAGGAACTGACCCGATCCGTTGAGATGGAAACTCAGAGCAACAGCAGGTGAATTACTGGTACAGGGGCAGTTCAATAGAAACAATAACGATGAAGAACTTAGCTGATCCGTTATATGGTAACTCAGAGCAACAGCAGATGAATTACTGGTACAGCGGCAGTTCAGTAGAGACATTAGCAATGAGGAACTTAGCTGATCCGTTATATGGTAACTCAGAGCACCAGCAGATGAATTACTGGTACAGCGGCAGTTCAGTAGAGACATTAGCAATGAGGAACATAGCTGATCCGATTAGATGGTAATTTAGAGGAGCAGGTGTAGAGAGTTCCTAATGAGGCTGGAGTTCCCGCAGAGAAGCGCTGAAGACGGGTCAGTCAAGCCGAGCATGAAACATAGAACACTGCTGCAGAGGACAGGTAATGTAAAAGTTCCAGCGGAGACACCGAAGAGATCCTACTGCTGACTTGGAGGAATAATGCTCAGCAAATACAGGTAACTACATGAAGGAAGCCCAATCCTGATGAGAGTGAGTAAATCGAAGAACAGGCATCAGACAGCAGGAACTGGGAGGTTAAAATAGCGCTCCAAAGTGCCAGGGCCAATGAGAATGGATGGGAGGTCATAAAGGTGAGAGGTGGCTGACACATGCGCAGAACAAACCACCAGGTAGAGACTAAAAGCAAAACACTGAGTTCAGGATGCCCTGTTCACCGCTTATGAGATAGAGGTAACAAAGCCAGGACTCTTCCACGGGGCCGGCGTGTGACCCTCACTCATGATTACTTTAAACCATAAACAAGGCTAAGTGAAGCAGGAGATTAGGAGTAGCCCTGTTCCTCAAAATGCGTTGGATGAACCATCTAGATGCAGCGCTTGCAAAACCAGAGTGAGACAACCGTTTAAATAGCATTTCTTGCACTGCGCATACTCAGAAAGTGTTACGGAAATGGTTAGATACAGGTCTGATTAGTCAGAGCAGGCCTGTACACGACCTGGTGCTGAGTCTAACTAGGTTCAGAATAAGGAGGCAAGACATGGATGTTGCTTCTTCAATACTTCAATGAGTTGATAATAAACATATATACATAAATATGCACCGATGACAGGAATGAAGTATAATCTGCAGATGTATAATACAGATATCACATATAATGGAGAAGCATAAATACGTATAGATATCACAGCTAATATGTGGAAGTATTAGTAACGTACATAATACAGGAATAACGAGAATGGTTAGATTAACTGGAAGCAGCGACAAGTGCTGCAAATCACTGGGAGAACATATAGCAATGCAAGCATCAATATACGAGAAGACTGGAACTAAGGCAGAGAGGAATCCAGCAAGGTAAGCACACAGGAAGGTTGGTAATTAGCTATGGCAGAGCGCAGCCATGACTGTAGTAGAGGCAGTGATACAATGCAGGTGTGAATTAGCCGCGGCGGAGCGTGGCAAGATGATATACACAATAGCAGTCTTGTACACAGCACAGATAAAATCAGCTACAATAACCACAGCAAAGATGAGAATAGTCTGCGCTCAGTGCACCACAGAGAAGGTGCAAAAAATGTCCAGGATACCACAGGGTCAGTAATTAGTAGCAGATACTACTCAGGAATGCCAGGTAAAGTCTGTACACCGCATCCGGGAATTAGCAGTGTAAGCCTACCAGCATGTTTGGTATGACAAAGGTTCTATACAGCAGAGTTGAAGAAAATAAGTGTCTGTGTATCACAGTAGAGGCAAACTAGAGAGTAAACAGAGACTTCACTGGGAGAACATATAGCATATACGAGAAATATACGAGAAGACTGGAACTAAGGCAGAGTTGAAGGAAATAAGTGTCTGTGTATCACAGTAGAGGCAAACTAGAGAGTAAACAGAGACTTGTAATATGAACATGAAGAAACTTGCAGCAGGGGAGTCCCAGAAGAAGTGCACCAGCACTTGGTAGAGAAATGGAGTCTGTGTAACACAGTAGAGGCACACTAGAGAGTAAACAGAGTCTTGTAATATGCCCATGAAGATACTGGCAGGAGAGGATTCCCAGCAGAAGTGCACCAGCACTTGGTAGAGAAATGGATCTCTTTCACAAGGAAGACACAGGGTCAGGATACACAAGGGTTCATGAGTCAGACTAGCAACAAGTTGCACTGACAGTGAGCAGGTGTCAGTGCTGAGTTTAAATAGAGCAGGTTTGACTGACCCACCCTGAGGGAGAGTCATGTGATCCACAGGAAAACAGAGCAGACAGGGAAAGTGGCAAAACCTGGTCAGGATTGTCACAGAAAATGGACGCATGCAACTGAAGAGGTGTGATGGGGGAGGGAAGTGGGGTTCTGTTAGGCCAGAGCCCCAAACATAAAAGGTAAAAGAGGTCTTCACCTATAGCAGCCGCCTTTTCCATAGAGCGAGTATTGCTCACAGGTACTCAGATGTCCCCAGGTCTTAATGTAGTTGGAGCTTATATTTGGCCAATGCAGTGCGGGCGGTAGGAAGTACCTGGAGACCAGATAATCCCGGGATGGAACAAGGCAGGACAAGCAGAATCCAGAAGCTGGCAGGGGTCAAGCAAAAGGAGTTCAAGCAGAATCCGGTGGTCAGGCAGCAGGCATTCAAGTAAAATCCGTGGTCAGGCAGAGGTAAGGGCAACAAGCAGTCAAGCAGAATCCAGTGGTCAGGCGGTGGTCAGGCAATAGGTATTCAAGTAGAAATCCCTAGTCAGGTAGAGGTAAGGGCAACAAACAGTCAAGCAGAATCCAGTGGTCAGGCAGAGGTCAGGGCAACAGGCGTTCAAGCAGAATACAGTGATCAGGCAGAGATCAGGGTCACAAGCACAATAACAGAATCCAGTAAACAGGCAAGGGTCACAACAGTGGATATCAGACAGGAACCGAGAGTCTCAGGAACAACCACAAGCAGGACAGCAAACAGAAGTACTGAAGTTATAACTGGTAGGAAGTCTAAGCCCTCCCTGCCTTAAATAATGCCAATAACCAATCAGCTTTTCCCCTACAGCAGCCTGCTAATTACACACAGGCTAATCAGGATCAGGGGACCTGTTGCACCTGCACCTGACTTACAGCTGTGTCGGGACGACGTGGTGAGGAGAAGAGCGTCCTAACTTTTTTAATTGAAAGTTACGCTTAAATTTGCATTCTACTCCGAATCATGCCTAAAGTGTGCTTCCTAAGTAGATTCCTATATTTGGTACATAGCTATTTAAACAGCACATTAGCATTGTCTGATTTGTCTATTTCTTATTGATCATCTTTAGTTATGCCTATATTGATTGACTCACAATCTATTGGACCAGAGTAGATTTGTGTAGTTTTATCACCCATTGTACATATTGCTCATCTTCACCCTTGTTTAATTCAGTACTATAATAAATGTAAAAACGTATTGTTTCTGTGCTTGTCCTTACACAGCTGCACAAATATACCAAGTTCAAAAGGTGTATTGTTTTACAACACACTGGTGAAAAAAACAATGTTGTTCTGTACTTGTCATTAAGGCCCATTTGCTATCTAAATGTAATACTGAGGTAATGCTTTGGCATCTAAAATTGTGTATTTTTTACAACAAAATGACTGAACCAAGTACACAATTTCTACATTTTTAATTTGCTTTATAGCTGTAAAAATACACAGACAATACATTTCCATCTCAAACAGGTTTTTTTGTACCTCAATTTTAATGTAGCAAAATACAATTTTATTCTGTATTTGCCACTATTACCATCAACTTTCTAGGTGTAGAAAATCCATTGTGTCTTTGTTTACTACCGAGAAAAAACATATTCTGATGTACTAATCACTAGTCAATCCTCAGAGCCATAACTTCAAATTTTAACACCTGGGGTGAGAAACAAAAATTGCGCCCTGGGCGGTCACCCCTATCGCACAGCCCTAGTTATGGCCCTAGTCAGTCTATCTACCATCTCTTGTCAAAGCCTTTTTTCATTGTAAAGGCACAATATCCAGGGCCATCTTAACAACATTATGGGCCCCCGGGCAAAGCAGTGCACCGGGGCCCCTACATATGTATATATGTATATATATATAGATATATAGATATACAGATATAGACATATAGAGATAGAGATAGATAGATAGATGTACTTGCTCAGTGACCCTTGAAGGTTTTTTTCGCAGGTTTTTTCTTTTGCAGGATTATTTATTCTAATTAAGAGCCCTGCCTATGGGGCCCCCTTGCCCGTGGGGCCCCCGGGCACCTGCCCATCGTGCCCAATGGAAAAGATGGCCCTGACAATATCCAATTTACTTCTATTGACTCTTAGTTACAGTGCTAGCCGGCAGTGCTAAAGCTTTTCCAGTTGGAGAAACGCAAGCGTTAATAGTCCTCAATTACTTCTGTGCTGGCACACAAAATAAATGAGAAACGTTCCTTCTATGTCAAAAGAGAAAGATTACGCTCTGTACTTGCTGAGTCCCCCTTTCATTGCAATGTGTCTTTATGCTAGCTTGTAAAATACTTTTATTGCCTTCTTAAGTTAGGTCATAAGATATTTTATTTATTGCAATTGTTAGTAATAAAGGGTTTCAATTTTATTTATAAACTGAAAATTTGCTGCATCCTCATACTTTTTTATAGTAAACTTTGTTTTCTGCATTCAAATACCGTGCAGCTTTATCCTTGAGCTACAGAACTACTCTAAGGAAGTGCTGGTCAATAGTATTGTTGCACATAAAAAGCAGCAAGCTCACATCAGCAATAGCTATGGGGCCTGCAGCCTGCGATAAAGGTGCCCAGAAGAAGGCAGGACACGCCACTTCATGGTTCCCCGGTGAAGCACCAGCAATCTGTCCTCTGGGTGGAGACAGCTCCTGGAGATAGATACATGCAGGGAGGGAAGGGGGCAGGGAATCTGCAAGCGTGCAAATTCCCCAGCTATCAGGATGTTAAATACTCCGATCCTCTTTGACAGATAGGGCACAGCTCAGACAAGCCAGCCTTCTGTCTGCTCAGGCTGAGTTCAGCACCAAGGGCAACCTGTCTTAAAACTTAAAAGGACAATTACACTATATAGCACTCTGCAGATCTGCTGATTGTAGCAACCTGCACAGGATGTTTAAGTGACTCTCTCTCATAATTATTTCCTCTGAATTTATTGTCACCCAGCAGCAGCTCTCACTCTCCTGCTGGGGATGGATGGGTACAGATATGAAGGTGATGCTCAACAAGGACTTTATGATTACCGACTCATTGTAGGGGATGTGAAGGAGCCCCCACTTTCTCCATCTCATATCTCACATAGACGTTCCTTAATTAATGGCTGCTCACCTGTACATAGTGGGCATCTTCATGGGCACGAGACAGCGGCTCAGAGGTACAGTGCTACCCGACTGCAGGCTGGGTATGAACCTGAGAGGTAAGGAAGACCAGAAGAGAAAACTATTTTCATTTTTATTTAACTGGTGCACTTCCACTGCTGTCTGCAGTGTTCTAAAGTTCAATAAATTACAGCACTTGTCACTACTGTTTAATATCAGAGGATTCATTCCTATCTCCAGGAAATATGGACTGTTTTTTATTAAATATTGTCAATGACAGTAATGTGTACATTGTTTAAAGCGATTGTTGTACTACATTGTTTTACAATTAATACACAGGTAAATGTACAGCTGTTAGATAATACTGCTTTAAGTCAGGATTTCTCAACTAGTGGTACGTGTGCTCCAAGGAGAACCTAAGACACATTTAAGAGGTACTTCAGCCTGTTTAATGTGTCTGGAAATAACATTTTATTGTTTTATATCTGGAAATAACATTCCTATTTTATTCACTAAGTTCAACTGAAAGCCCAAGTCTGGGTTGTCAGTTCTGCTGCACATGCATAAGCTGGATAATCAGGTCACCAATGTGTATATGCCCAGAGTATTACTCAGCCGCTCTGGCGATATCTTAATAACAAGTTTCAACAAAGACAGATTTTCTATTGCTGCGATAACCGGATCATTGTTACCACCGCAGATTAATAAATAGGAGACATAGGTTCAAGCTAAAGTTACCCTGTCTTGGAAAAGGTATATACACCGATTAGCCACAACATTAAAACCACAGACAAGTGAATAACATTGATTATCTTGTTACAATGACACCTGTCAAGGGGTGGGATCTATTAGGCAGCAAGTGAACAGTCAGGTTTGAAGTTGATGTGTTGGAAGCAGGCTAAATCTGCAAGCGAAAGCATCTCATTGATTAGTGTGGGGAGCGAAGGTTAGCCTCTCTCAGAAGAGCTAGTGTAGCACAAACTGCTGAAAAAGTTAATGCTGGCTATGATAAAAAGGAGTCCGAATACACAGTGCATCTCTTGCTGCGTATGTGGCTGCGTAGCCGCAGACCAGTTAGAGTGCCCATCCTGACCCCTGTCCACTGCCAAAAGCACCTACAATAGGCATGTGAGCACCAGAACTGGACCATCCAGCAATGAAAGAAAGTGGCCTGGTCTGAAGAATCACATTTTCTTTTACATTATGTAGATGGCTAGGTGTGTTGTTTACTTGGGAAAGAGATGGCACCAGGATGCACTTTGGGAAGAAGGCAAACCAGCACAGGCAGTGTGATACTCTGGGCAATGTTCTGCTGGTAAACCTTGGGTTCTGACATTCATGTGGAACTTTCTTTGACATGTACCACCTACCTAAACATTGTTGCAGACCAAGTACACTTTTTCATGACAATGCTATTCCCTGATGGTAATGGACTCTTTAAGCAGGATAATACGCCTTGCCATACTGCAAAAATTGTTCAGGAATGGTTTGAAGAACATGCCAGAGTTCAAGGTGTTACATGGCCTCCAAATTCCCCAGCTATCAATACGATCAAACACCTGTGGGTTGTGTTGGTACAACAAGTCAGAGCCACAGAGGCCCCACCTCGCAACTTGGAGGACTTAAAATATCTGCAGCTAATGTCTTGAGGGTAAATGTATTAACCTGCGGGTTCTTCAACACCCGCGAGTTCAGCGTCTTGGGCGATTAAATTTAAAGCGGCGCTGCATTGTAAAGGGAAACTTCCCTTTACAATGCAGCGCCGCTTTAAATTTAATCGCCGAAGACGCTGAACTCGCGGGTGTTAAAGAACTCGCAGGTTAATACATTTACTCCCTGGTGTCAGATACCACAGGACACCTTCAGAGGTCTTGTGGAGTCCATGCCTCGACGGGTCAGAGCTGTTTTGGTGGCACAAGGGTGACCTATACAATATCGAGTCTATTAATATAATATATCGTAATACATATAGGTAATCAGGTAGAGCACAGGATATTACTTATTATTTTTTGTGTCTTTCTTTATGTTATTGGAGAGAATTGCCATATCTCTCCGATTACAGCTGTCTTATTGATTACCATCTTATTTTTTAAATTGAACTATTTAGCGCCATTAAAACTACTTTTTTGTGTCTCTATAAAATAATGAGCACTATGAATGCCATTCCTAAACCTTAATCCTTTGCTCCTGTAAGTATTTCATGGTAGATTCATAAGTGTGTCCTAGGTGTGTTTTGGATTGTTGCTGAAATATCTATTCAGCTTCAATTTCTTCACTGACTTTAAGACATTTGCTTCTAGGATTTGTTAATATTTAGTTGAATCCATAATTTCATCTACCTGGACAATATTTCCTTTGCTCTTCCCAAAGTATAATGCATTCACCTTTATGCTTAATGGTTGGCAAGGTTTTCTTTTCTTCTAATGCTTTACATGTTTTTCTTTGGTGTTCAATTTCTATTTCATCAGTTCACAGCAATTTTTCTAAACAGTTTTCGGCTTATCTAAGTATTGTTTGGCATACTTCAGACCTTGACTTTTTAATGAGGTTGTAGAAAAGTTTTTTGTTTTGTTTAAGCAACACTGTACTGTGGACCACTATCTGGATGTCAGTTACAGCTTTCTGCATTGATATATGGGTTCTGTGTTGCATATCTGGGCAGTTTAGAAGCATTTCTAGCACAAATTTCTGAGTATTCCAGACCTTACTTTGATTTTGACAGTTCTCCTTTACTTCCATTTTTTAATGATTTTTCTGATAGAACTTATGAACTGGAAGTATGTAGGGTATCTCTTTCATAGCCTCCCCCTCTCTTGACTATGGCTGAATGTATCCAGCTGTGATTTTCCAGCGGGTTTGAAAAGTGGAGATGTTGCCTATAACAACCAATCAGATTCTAGCTGTCATTTTGTACATTTACTAAATAAATGGTAACTAGAATCTGATTGGTTGCTATAGGCAAAATCTCCACTTTTCAAACCTCCTGGGTCCTCGCAGCTTGATACAATTATCCCCTGCTTAGAAGTGTCAGAGTAATAAACTTCAGAATAGTTCTGGCCATATTCACATCCAAGCATATCTCAAGATACGATTCGATTTGAATCTGGGTGGAAGCATAATCTGCAGTACTTGCCATATGTAGAGACACAGAACATACAGCAGTATACGCACATGCATAAGTTAAAAAAGAGCTCACATCTGAACACATAAAACTTTTATTTGATCATAAAATTACAAATTAACATCGTAATCATATACATATTTATTTTCAAATATAATATATATATTTTGAATGATTTTATTTACATTAATTACATACATAAATATGATTTCACTATGTACCATAAAATGCATGTTAATAGTATATCTTAGTTGCATACAGTTGTTCTGTGATAGCTACTGGCATACATACATGTAATTTTTAAATCAAAGGCCTTGCTGTGTCAGTCACTGCTATCAGTCAGCATTTATACTTGCTCTATCGTAGGTGCAACAGATACGGGTGAAAACAAGCATGGTCAATAAAGACAGTCGTAAGTGTCATTTGCGTTTAGACATGAATTGCATGCAATTGCACTCAATAGAGTAATGCCTGTTTCTGGTCATGTGCAGAGCAATTTAAAGCAATAAACCAGGGTTTCCCAAACCCAGTCCTCAGGGCTCCCTAACAGTGCAGGTTTTCCATATCTCCTTGCTGGAGCACAGGTGTATTCATTACTGACTGACACATTGTAACAGATCCACAGGTGGTCCTAATTATGTCACATGTGATCCAGAAAACCTGCACTGTTGGAGAGCCCTGAGGACTAGGTTTGGGAAACCCTGCTTGAATAAACACTACGAAAACGGACATGCATCCGAACATGAATGAGGTCCATTATGTTTAAGTTTATTTATGTCTTAGATTGTAGCCTGCAGAAGTTGTGTTACCTTCTTTTTACTTAGAGAGTCGGTGAAATATTTGTGTGAACTGACAGTGGGCTTTTACTATAAGAGATGTGAGGTTGCAGGACTGATAAGGTATTGCTGTTGTGAGGCACATCATGCCTTTGAGCATGTACATATCATTGTTTTTGGGGTTGGCATGTATATCAAGATGTACATTTAGATGATGCATGAATAGTATGTACTATAGATGTAATAAAATTATTGTGGTGAAAAGATAAATGTGAAAAAAATGTTTAGGTACTGAGTATGTTTAGCAATATAACTTGTGTTTTCAAGGATGTTTAGTAACACCCTTTGTATGTTTAATAAATGTCATATGTTTACATTAAAAGATGGCAAAATACTGCATATTAATCATGCTACCATTACTCAGAACTGAGAATTTTACATACAATGTTGACAATTAATATTTATACTGACTCAGGGTTTGTTCACACACACACGCTGGGAAAATAGGTAAATCACATGGAAAATAATATGCATTTGTGCATCAGCGATGCATGTTTAACGTGTTTTCAATGCACATTTCCTGTGCTTATACCAATAAATTATAATGTACTTGTAGACTGCGCTTTAGAATTACTTAGCAACACATTCTAATATATTAAATACAGTTTTTAACATTTAGGGCTAGATTTACTAAGCTGTGGGTTTGAAAAAGTGGGGATGTTGCCTATAGCAACCAATCAGATTCTAGCTTTCATTTATTTAGTACATTCTACAAAATGACAGCTAGAATCTGATTGGTTGCTATAGGCAACATCCCCACTTTTTCAAACCCGCAGCTTAGTAAATCTAGCCCTTAGACTGCAATAGTTGGAATAAGCTCAAAATAAAAATTCATCCATCTTTTAATGCATTTTTCAGGCATTAATTAGCAGATTAAAAGTGGACCAGGGTAAGCAAGCACATACATGCATGTAAAAATGCAAGAAAGATTTGTACTGCTTCTTACCTTGTGCAAATGTGCCAAATTGTCCCTAAGCACAGTCCCTGATGTTTGGGAAGAAACTGTAAAAGGGGGATTTGCTCATATTTTTGGAGACAACTGAAAATGTTGTGCATTGTAGAAAAAGTGTAAAGGTCAACTACAAAGTCCAACCTAACATTTCAGTACCACCCCCTTTATTAAAATATTTTTTGGGGAATATTTTCATTAAATTGATTTGGATATGAGGACACCTTTAAAGACGGTGAGAGCACAGAAGATCCCTGGGCTGGATGGCTCTATGGACCAGGCCAACATACACAGAAACCCAAATGCCCCTTATTTATCATTGAAAACCCATATTCTCCATGCACTGTTAGCACATGCAAGCTCATTTCATATCGGTGCAGACTGAAGAAAGAGCAGACATCTCTCAGACACTGGCTTGGACATCATAAACTGGTTTATTCCCATTCCCAATGATTGATTCCATTATCCAATGGAAAATCAGCAGTGTGAATTCAGCCATTCTATTTAGTGGACTGAATACAACAAAGTACAGATAACTGAGAGGATACTGTAAGAGACGATAAAGACCATTCTCATGTTCCCTCGTGCACATAGCAGCATGCCTCTAACCAGCCTCTTGCAGTGAGAAATCAAAACTCTCCTGCATTAAATGGGCTACATGCTGATACCTGAAACAGGGACTTCATTTTACTGTTCGCAAATATGGTAACGGGTTCCAATTTTAGCTATCAAGCACTAATCCCTGAAAATATTGTCCACTGAACTTTTTCCTGCAAGCAGCAACTTAACAAGGTGTTTTGTCACTAAAAGAATAGTTGACAAAATCCACACGCACCTTGACCACTTAGTGACTGGGCTCTCACACATGAATTATATCAGGACTTTGTCTCATTTGAGGGTGCCTCTACTGGTCCTCATTAAATGTTCCATTACTGTGGGCCTCTTAAGTGTGCCTGCACTTTTCACATTTCTTTCATCATAGTCCTGTGGGTCCAGAGATCCTGAATTCAAAAGTGACAGGGCAGCTGTTTTGGTGATAGGTTGGCAAATGGGATTGTGTTCACCAGCCAGTTAAATCACTGCAGCTGTGAATGAGAGGGAGTGAAGGAGTCTCCGCCATCTTCCTGTCAATGGCTTTCTTAAGTCATTTTAAATCTCCCATCATGAGCAGCACAGAAATAATACAAGTCAATCCCTTAGGTGAGAAGGAGGCGATCGGTCAGTGAGCTTAACACTGAAATTAATGGCAATGGTAGTGCAGGTGGCCTGATGCCCCATACAAATATGGGAGACAGCTGCTTTACATGTCTAAGGCCAACCTCATTTGTGTGCACTAGCTTGTACTACAGGTAGTGTAAATTTCAGTATTCAGAATGATTGACACTTAAAAAGCTTTAATCTGGCTCCATCAAACAGAACAGATGCATATAGTCTTTATACCTCCACAATGCTATTTCTCACTAACACTAGCAATGATGTAATAGAATTAACTAGTCTGCCAGCGGAAACTGAATAGAACAGATCCAAGCCAGCTGTTTTTCTCATAACCCACTAAATATAAAACTCCTTTCCTGCTGGTAAAATGTTTAAGTAAGTTACATTTTTTTCTAAACTTGTTTCAAAACAAAAAGAGGAAAAAAAATATCCATGCAAAACAATGTTTCAGTTTTGTTTATTACTGTAGAAACTTTGGCCTTTTTAACAGTGTAAAACAGTAGTATGCCTCAAACTGTCACAGAAATGTATTCTTCCCACAATTGTTAACTATAATTTTAAACTCACATCTTCAGAATACTAGTTAAGATTAAATACAAATACAACCAGTGTTGGTATTGGGTGTCAAGGGCCCATTGGTAAGAGTGAAAGGCTTGGGTATGAAAGGCCCACTGATAAATGTGCCAATGAAGGGACATGGCTGGCGATGGAAGGTGCATTCCCATAGATTGTAAGCTTGCGAGCAGGGCCCTCTCTGTATGTATTACCCAGTATTATCTGTTACAACTTGAGAATTACCTTGGCTGGTATTTGTGCCGGCCTCCCCAGGGCGCGGAATCTAACGGCCCTCCTGGACTTCTCCAAGAACCGCCACAAGGCAGGATGGGTTTTGCTACCGGAGAACTGCAGGTCGCGCCCCCCAGGTTAGCCTACCAACGTAAGGATAAGGTTCTATGAGATGGACAGCAAGGTAACAGTAGCGCACACGATGTAAGCAGTAACACACTAACCGTGATATCCGAGAGGCAACTCCGGCTAGATAGGCAGGAATCTCTCCGCTTTGCCGTACCAGGGATGTATAAGAGAGTAGTCAGGAAACAGGCCGGGTCGGTGCACAGAAATCAGTCCAACAGCGGTACCAGAGGGGATACAAAAGAATAGCCAGGAAACAAGCCGGGTCGCTACACAGGTTAATCCAAACAGAGGTGCCAGGGAACAGCCAGTAGAGTAGTCAGGAAATTTGCCAGGTCGGTACACAGAAAACAATCCAAGTCCAGGAGACACTAGGAACTCACAGGGAAAGGCTCACAAGGGAGATAGCCAGGCGCAGATAGCTCGTTGCTCTGACACAGATAGTGTGTCAGAGCAGGAAGAAATAGAATTTGAATTCCCCGCCCCTCGGTCAGGTGATCGCCGCCGGGACTACCCGGAAATGCGGCGCGGGTGAGTGTAACATTATCTTTGTTACCAATTGTAAAGCGCTACGGAATTTGCTGGAGCTATATAAATAAATGATGATTATGATGATGATTACTAGTGCATAAGTAGTCTGCCATCCAGCCACCTCCCTTCCCCATATACCTATGTATGCTGCAGGCACCAGTGTCTGATTAGGTTCAGATGTCTAGATTCCATGGTAGGTGGCGGGGACACAATATCCCAGTCACAGGCAGAACAGTGCTTTACAGGAAGATTTAGGTAGGGACCAGTGCTGCTGCTATGGAATTGCTAGACGCCTCACCTCCGGACCCCATAGCAGCACCCACGATAGTTCCCCCACTGATCCCAGTCCTACATTGCCATTGAGACTGAGGGAGAGAAGCTCCACAACTGCAGCTCCAACAATAAAACAGTAAAAATGTTAACTATTGTGTAAAATGTTATCTACACAAAACAACAACTATATACTTCTAAAGTATATGTTTGATCACAGATTTAAATGATTCAGTTTTAGTAATAGTGTCCCTTTTAAAGAACCACCAAAGAGGCTTATTGCCTACAGTTTGCTCTCTCCCTATCCAACATTAAGCATTAGATGAGATGAATTTTTGTCTAATTTGTTTAAAGGTGTCATTTTTAAAAGTTTCATAAATTACTGTCTTTCATCTTGGAAAGTTTCAAACTCCTCGCGAGCAATGCAGGTAATTTACTAAAGTACAAATATATGGTCAATCACAAATGTGCCCATTATCCAGCTTGCTCATACAAAGGTGCATGTATTAATAATCATATTTGTCCTTTTCTATTATAGATTTATGGTCCTTTCATACCCATGCATTATAAAATGGCAGAAATGGAATAAAAGCTAATGACAGATAAAATAGTTTGTTATTGTACCTTTCCATCATATGGGGTAAAGTTTGTACCCCTTGCTCTTGCTTTTTGGAAGCCACACTGCTCCTTTTTTTCTTTTTGCCATGTTGCCTTTTTATCCATTAATCTATCAGGTTCAATATGTAAAAACCTGTAAAACAAAAATATGCACTATTATAAGAGACTTTCAGTGAACTTCTGTCAGTAGGAATGGTAGCAGTAGTACATGTCAACATTTCCAAAGAAAAATGTTCTTCAATAATTGCATTACATGTGGCTATTTAAATACCAGTGCTCTTTAACATTGCTGTTGATACATGAATGAAAAAAATGATTGTATAATAAAAATGCTTTTCAGTAGCAAACAGCTTAATTTCCTGAACTTTGTGGTGAGAAAGTGTCATTTCCTGTGTAATGAGCCAGTATTCTAGAATAGTTCTTAGATTTGGAGCTGGGTAAGATATGATCTCTGGCTTTGGTGAGCTAAAGGACCCTTGGGAAACGTCTGTAGTTATAGTTTCTTGACTGCACATGGAAAATTGTAAACAAACTCCACCACTTTACTTGTCTGTAGGTCTCCAGAGAATAACATGCTAAACACTTGTAATGGCTTGTGCTGAACACCTGCTATGAAGGTGAATTTACAAAACACAGCATATATTAATTCTTCCAGCATAGAGTAAGATGGTACAACAACCTGGCTACTCATTCTTTATCCATGCAGGCAGGAATGAGAATGCCTATGCTTATGGGTTGTAATATGCAAGATGATGCACACCAGAAGGGCACAATTACAGTGAAGTAGTCCTTGAGGCCAGGGAGGAATGTGTCATGAGCTAAACTGAGGTAGCTGAGGGTGGATGGGCAACGAAATGTAGGAAACTTAAGAAAAAATATTTTCTTCAGTGAGGGATATAGGGAGGGTACAGGGAAGATTTTTAGGAAGGTGGGAATTTACTTAAATGTATGTAAAATGTAAGTTTACTGATCCTTTACAAATAAACAGGTTTTGGTAGAAAGAAAATACAGCAAGTTTAGATATCAGGTAAGAAAACCATGGAGAATAGGTGATTTTTCTGATGATTTAAGGTCTTAACAGAGTACTTCACAGAAAATATTTCTACTATGTACTGCTTGTGGACACATTAGGCTAAAGTTATAGTATTTACTTCCTTGTCTCCTGTGATCGGGCATAATGTCAATATGTATCATTGCTCCTGGTGACACACTGCACTGCTGTGATTGTGCTTAATGTCCTCATAGCTCTGACACACTGCACTGCTGTGATTGTGCTTAATGTCCTCATAGCTCTGACACACTGCACTGCTGTGATTGTGCTTAATGTCCTCATAGCTCTGACACACTGCACTGCTGTGCTTGTGCTTAATGTCCTCATAGCTCTGACACACTGCACTGCTGTGATTGTGCTTAATGTCCTCATAGCTCTGACACACTGCACTGCTGTGATTGTGCTTAATGTCCTCATAGCTCTGACACACTGCACTGCTGTGATTGTGCTTAATGTCCTCATAGCTCTGACACACTGCACTGCTGTGATTGTGCTTAATGTCCTCATAGCTCTGGCACACTGCACTGCTGTGCTTGTGCTTAATGTCCTCATGGCTCTGACACACTGCACTGCTGTGCTTGTGCTTAATATCCTCATGGCTCTGACACACTGCACTGCTGTGATTGTGCATAATGTCCTCATGGCTCTGACACACTGCACTGCTGTGATTGTGCTTAATGTCCTCATAGCTCTGACACACTGCACTGCTGTGATTGTGCTTAATGTCCTCATAGCTCTGACACACTGCACTGCTGTGCTTGTGCTTAATATCCTCATGGCTCTGACACACTGCACTGCTGTGATTGTGCATAATGTCCTCATGGCTCTGACACACTGCACTGCTGTGATTGGGCATAATGCCCTCATGGCTCTGACACACTGCACTGCTGTGATTGGGCATAATGTCCTGGAGGCTCTGACACACTGCACTGCTGTGGTTGGCAAGTGGAAGCTAAGTGTAGTTGTGACTTTGATCCAATGTTTTTCCCCACTGTACGTGGCTTAGATTGTATTATACAGGACTGCAGTGCGAGAGCCATGTTCAGTGTAGAAATTACGCAAATTAGAGCAATTCAGGGTCTTAGAGCCACAAACAACAAGAATCACATCACCCTTACACCAAATGGTGGGAGACAAGGGTGGGGCGGGGAGTATTATAACTTTATTCCCAACTACCCATAGGCTATACATACTGAAAAATGATATTGTAATTGAACAACAGCTTTAGCTCTGTCATTCTGAATATTAATATGTTACCAGTGTATTATGTCAATCTGGTGGTAAAAATCTTGATATTCAATGTCAGAGTTATCAATGCATATCATTTTCCCAAATTAAAGAAGACGGTGAAATAAGAAAATTGTTCGGTCAAATGATAAATTATTGATGACATTTGACAATGCCACCATTAATTTCATTATTCATCATTTGATTAGGAATCAGACATCCCAATCTGGCAGCAAGTGTAAGCATCAGACATCCCAACATGGTGGCAAGTGTAGGAAACAGACCTCCCAACCTCATGGCGAGTGTGGGAAACAGACCTCCCAACCTCATGGCGAGTGTGGGAAACAGACTTCCCAACCTCATCGCTAGCGTAGGATACAGACCTTCCAACCTCATGGTGGGATTAGAAAACAGACCTCCCAAACCAATGGTGAGTGTAGAAAACAGAACTCCCAACCTCGTGGCGAGTGTAGGAAACAGACCTCCCAACCTCATGAAGGGTGTAGGATACAGACCTCCCAACCTCATGACGGGTGTAAGATACAGACCTTCCAACCTCATGGCGGGATTAGAAAACAGACCTCCCAAACTAATGGTGAGTGTAGAAAACAGAACTGCCAACCTCGTGGTGAGTTTAGGAAACAGACCTCCCAACCTCATGACAGGTGTGGGAAACAGACCTCCCAACCTCATGACAGGTGTGGGAAACAGACCTCCCAACCTCATGACGGGTGTAGGATACAGACCTCCCAACCTCATGACGAGTGTAGGATACAGACCTCCCAACCTCATGGCAACTGTAGAAAACAGACCTCCCAAACTAATGGTGAGTGTAGAAAACAGACCTCCCAACCTCATGTCGGGTTTAGGAAACAGACCTCTCAACTTTGTGGCGAGGGTAGGAAACAGACCTCTCAACTTTGTGGCGAGTGTAGAAAACAGAGCTCACAACCTCATGGCGGGTGTAGGAAGCAGACCTCCCAACCTCATGACGGGTGTAGAATACAGACCTCCCAACCTCATGGCGATTGTGGGAAACAGACCTCCCAACCTCATGGCGAGTGTGGGAAATAGACCTCCCAACCTCATGGTGAGTGTAGGAAACAGACCTCCCAGCCTCATGACGAGTATAGGATACAGACCTTCCAACCTGGGGTGACTTCTCAACCTCAAGGCAAGATTAGGAATAATGCCTCCCAACAAGGTAGCAACAGTAGCATACACCGCCAACTCCACTGCATAATGTGCTTACCATTCTAAATCTATGTCTACTCGTTGCTAAGGATAAAAAGCTCTAGGGGCTATATTTACTAAACTGCGGGTTTGAAAAAGTGGAGATGTTTTGGGTAGTGTTATAGCCAAACTGAAATATTTATCAAGAACTGCCACACAAGGCTTCCTCAGATTAAATGTGAGCGTCAAATGATCAGTTCACACCTTACCATAGGATGCCTTTTTCTGCCAGCTATGCCCCCTGCTTCTGAGTCCCCTGCCAATCTAAATAAGCATTGCAATGTGGCTGGGGTTTACACATATAAGCTGTTTCTACTTTGCTGGGTGGTTTAATAATGGTGAAAGTGACACTGCTTGTGTCTTATAATGTACATCATAAAAATGCAAATTGTTATATTTGTATAAGGAGTAACAAAGGGCCTTTTCAGTTACTACCTCAGGCAGTAGAATAGCAAGGCACACCCTGGTTGCACCCTTTCCTCAGTCCCCACTATTTCTCATACTAGGTACACACAAATACACTAAATAGGATAGAGTATTTATGACTAGTGTTTTTATTAACATTTTTTATCGGATGCTTGTCTGAATGATCCTACTTTGAGGTGTAAGTGGAATAGAACAACTTTTAGCCAATTACATCAGAATGTTCACTGCAACACAGAGTTTTTCAAAAGATCTTTTGTGAGTATGTAATACAGTGGTAGTCATTATATCGGTGGTTGGAATTCCGACAACCATTATAGCGACAAAATAATGCATGGTACTAATTTCGAAATATATAAAATGTAGACTTATTATTATGAAGATAGACCACATCTCTGATAGGACTTGCTGACGGCTGTTATACATTCTGAAAGAAGGAAATGGCGGCACTTTAAAATCATCTTACTTACAATGGAGATTTTAGTTTTTAAAGCAGCAATGCTGCTTTCGTTTTTAAAGCGGCTAATCTTAACCCTATCCCTAACCTTAAACCTAACCTTAACATTTTGATTACTTCATGTAGGCGGCGGTGGCATTGCCGCTTTAAAAATGAGTGTCTCCATTGTAAGTAACATGATTTTAAAGCTCATGTAGTAAGGGCAGGACTGTTTGTGACAGGGGTTGTGGCATGATGTGAAGAGGAGGAGCAGAGGTAAGCGAAAACGCAAAAAATTAGAGAGTTAAATTGTTGAAGGAGAATGGCTTTCAGACTCGTGCTAAATAAGATGGTGCTGTCAAATGCACATAAAACTTGTTTTTTTAACCAAATTTTTGTTGAGGATTGCGTAACTGTGACTAATCCTCCAAATACCCTAAAAGAAGATGCCTGCCTTCCCTTGTTTACCAACACTGACTACAGCAAAGTTTTTGCATGGGGTTAAGAAAAAGTATTAATGATGTCTTAAATGATTTAAAATTCATTTGCAGTTTGAAAATGTAAAATCTGAATTAAACGAATACACCAAAGAAACAAGAAAACACACACAATAAAACTTGTTTATTTTGCTTTACTACATCTAACCTGTTTCTATTTTTGTTTATTTCTCATTGGTGTAATATTGTGCCGGTGATTGTTTGTAAACTAGTGGTCGAAGTGTAAATTTAGAAGTAGAGGTATGGAAATTGAGAAGTGGCAGTATGGAAAATGTAAGTGAATTGAATTTGATATTTTTACAATGAAAGAAGTGGCAGTATGGCATACCACCCTATACCAGCCCACTTTGACCACTGGTGTAATCACAAAGTGTAGGAGGATAGGTGAGAGAAAGTACATATACAGAACATACTGCCATTGATACCAAAGGCTTCAAACAGGTGTGGCTGACATGTTAGTTAAATAAATAACAGCATGGTCTGGATCATGTATAGAAATGCTGTACTGCTCTGGTTGCCTATAATGTTGCCTAACATGGTTGCAAGAAAGAACTGAGTGACTGAGTGAAATATGGGTGCACTTGGTTCATTTTTGTTAGCTTCCGTGACCATGACAGCTCCACTTAGTAATGTTTCAGGAATAGGGTGTCTGTCAGCATGGAAAGACAAGAGAAAACATCATCATCAAAAAGCAACAGTGGGTAGAAATTCATACTCCAGGATCATAATGTGTGTGTATTAACTTGAAGTGCAAAGCAAAATAGGCAAAAACACCAGATAAATTGACTGCAAATTTCTACCTATTGCACAAGCAGCCAGTTCGTTAAAACTGGTCCAATGAGAATGCTACTGGTTCAGGATATCCTAGCTATCGTTCGTCACATATTTGTAGGTTGATACGTATTTAGATCGGCCTGGGCCCTTTTGCAAAGAGCATAGGAAATGGATTGCCAATCAGTAGAGCAATGAGATATGGTCAAAATTTATTACACGATGAGGGCCGCCAAGAGGAATTTTCGGGCCCTGGTACAGCTTCTTGGGGCAATTTGCATTGTTGCCGAGGGTGTGGCCAAACCAGGTTGGTGGCTCCTCCCACTACACAAGCAGGCCAGGGCCCCAGGCAGGCCCAGGCCCAAGTATTTTGTACCTGTTCACTTTCACCCCTAAACACTATTAAACAGCATAACCGTCATACATTTAGATTGTAATCTTGGGTGAGCAGTTAGTAATTCTATGTAATGTTTGTGCAACATATACTAATTGTAAAATACTTTGTATGCTCTTTATAAATATTCTTTAATAATGATTATTATTAGATCATTCCAAATTAAATTGTAGGTTACAGTTAGGTGCATAAAAACATACTTTTGCATTTAGCATACATGGTTTCTGATTAATATATATTTTTATTTCTTGGTTTTTTTGTACTTTTATTTTACACCTGAGATTAAAGTGCAGATGTACACATTTGGATTTGTTCTCTCTCATTGATTAGTGAGACAGCTCAGTATCTGCATGCTATGGTCCATTTCCTTGCCACCATCTTTCTGCACCAGAGAGACCTGATACTCTCCAGTTCTCCACCCTGAAGAACCCAAGCAGTCTGACAACTGTCAGACCCAGGCTTCATTATCCAGCTCATTACATTTGAAAGTGTGACTGGATTAAACTATTTGCTGTCAGATTTTTAAATGTAATGATGCTTTTGAATGACACATTATGTACTTGTGCTGAAAGTCTGCACCATTGCTGAGCTCTTCTGGTCTCAGGTACTACAGAGGAAGACTTAAGAATACAGGTACTAGAATTACCATAACTTATGCTCATGACAGGAAGACACCTCACTGTGGATATCTCATTTAAAATGCATACCAGCTTCAGAGCCCGTTTGTAAAACAGCATGGTTTTGTTTATTGTTTGCATAGTGATTATGGAACTGATATAGACATGCAAAACAAACAGCGGGTGAATGTCATGCTCTTAACTAATAGAAATATGCTATGTCATACATTAGTGATAAATATATATAAATATACACCGATCAGCCACAACATTAAAACCACTGACAAATGAAGTGAATAACATTGATTATCTCCCATTGTCCCATAGATTGTAAGCTTGCGAGCAGGGTTCTCTTACCTCTCTGTCTGTATGTATTACCCAGTATTGTCTTATTAATGTTTGTTCCCAATTGTAAAGCGCTACGGAATTTGCTGGCGCTATATAAATAAATGATGATGATGATTATCTTGTTACAATGGCACCTGTCAAGGTGTGGTATATATTAGGCAGAAAGTGAACAGTCAGTTCTTGAAGTTGATATGTTGAAAGCAGGAATAATTGACAAATGTATGTTAGGGCTAAAGGCTACCTAGATAATCTTTTAGAACTAAACATGATAGAGGTCCTCACTTTTAGAGGCCACCTTCCCCGTAGGGCTGATTATAGACATCTACTACTCCCCCTGGAGTAGTAAACGTTTATCTGTGATAATGGTAGCACGAGGTGGAGGGTAACCAGAATACAGAAGGTAGATACCAGAGACAGACCAAAGGTCAGTTGTGAGCAGGATAACCAGGTTGCTAACACGAGTAATCCAAACACAGACAGGGGTCAGTTCACTCAAGGTCCAAAAACAAGTCAAGGGAGGCTAACAGGCAGGGAGGCTAAGCCCTCCCTGCCTTAAAAAACTCAAACTGTCAATCAGGGGCCAGGGATCCAGAGTGCATAATTAGCCCTCATGAGGCTGCTAATTAATGAATACTTAATGTGCACATGTCCGGCTGCCTATAGTTGCCGAGACGCTGCGCTGACGGAGAAGACGGAAGTGAACCATGGCCTTATCTGTGTGGAGATTGTATGTTCTCCCTGTGTTTGAGTGGGTTTCCTATGGGTGCTCCAGTTTCCTCCCACACTCCAAAAACATATTGGTTGCTATTAAATTGCCCTTAGTCTCTGTCTGTGTGTGTTTGTGTATGTTAGGGAATTTAGACTGTAAGCTGCAATGCAGCAGGGACTGATGTAAGTGAATTCTCTGTACAGCGCTGCGGAATTAATAGCGCTATATAATTAAATAGATGATGATGATGTCCAAGCTTTTGCTATGACAGCTGGGAGGCAGCGAGCCAGGACACGAACCGAGCCATAGCTCGTAACAGCGTAAGGATCTGAGAGACTTTGGGGGATCTACACAATATTAGGCTGGTGGTTTTAATGCTGCGGCTGGTCAGTGTATGTTTTTACAATACACAATTATGCTATTATAGATATATAATATATGTAGATATTGTCTTTGTAAACATTGTTTTACCGTTTTGTATGCTTATAATTGGTGAGTTCTGATGTCATCATCTCAGTGTTCATTACAAAAAAGTTGCATATTATACAGAATAATTAACCTCCTTCTGTAAATGTCTGAGGATAATAGGGGTCACTGGCCTGTTAAAAAGCATACCTCCCAACATTTGCAATTTAAGAATCGGATAAAAATGGAACTGTCCCGCTTAAATTGGGACAGTTGGGAGGTATGATAAAATCTCTCAGTCTGCATCCATGTACTTTTATATGGCCATAGTAAGTCTTGGTGTCATACAGTAGGGGTGCATATTAACCCCTCCTTTGACAATGTATAAATAACAATATGAGTTCTCTTTGATCCTTCTGTCCTTGGCACCTTAAGCAGCAGTGTGGAAGTAATGGTGGGGCTCTGAGGAGGGACATCTGCCATTCCAATATGTGGGAGGAGAAGGTGTGTCTAGGGAGGGTTTGTCACTGAGCATATTTCTTTTAAAATTATTAGAATGGTTGCTGAAACTGTTTTGCCTCAGACACTGGATAGTGTAAGGTGCAAGCAAAGGAGAGGAGAAAACTCAGCAAAGTATTTAAGCACATATGTACTACAAGCTGACCATGTGAATATATCATAAATTCTCTCAAAGGATTTGCCAATAATTACACTGGTTTTCAGATACAGGAGTACTAAATCTGTTGACAAACCCTATCTTTAAATTAAATATAATAATTCACTGCTAAAACGAGAGGTAGTATAATAGAATAAATAGAAGAGAATGATTTTCTTAAGTCTTTTATAAATGTTCACAAAAAGATATACACATGGGGGCTGATGCAGACTGGGAAGTATGTTAATTTGCGTAGTGTAGCTTGCGTGAAATCACTCTGCGCATGTCAAAGAAGTGGGTGCATGTATATGCGCCTATGCAGACTCGTGTAATTCTGTCACTTATGCCCGCCTGTGCCTGGAGAGGTGGGACGGGGGAGTGAAGGGGCGTTGTAACATAGTCCGAGTACAGTAAAGGTGTGTTCGTGCAAATGCAGTTCATGCAGACCTACAGAAACACGAATATACATCTGTTAGTTTGCGTATGTTTTGTACCTGCTACAGGGCAGGTGCAAATACACTATGAAGTTCATGACTTGTTATAAGCCAGGCATATATGCTGGTGATGCGGAGGCGGACGCATCTTGTGAGTGTACAGCTGTGCTTATGAGTGGAAATCCGCTATTTTTAGACTATTTTACACCCATTTTGAAAACAACTCCTTGGCGTTCTGTACAGAGAACTCTATCAAACACATTCTTGTGCTTAGGGGGCGAAATCAGCTTCATGCAACACACCTAAATCAGAAAATATTGCCCAAAAAATGTCATCAAAGTTTAAAACAATAAATAAAAGAATGTACAGTACCATTTATGACCACCAGGTGGCAATTCAGAACCCCTCAAGTTGTATATTTAATACAATATAGCTTGTAGACTATCCTGGGGCATATTCTATGTATACTGTATATCTATATATATATATATATATATATATATATATATATATATATATATATATATATATTTATCTATATATATATAAAGTAAGGGTGTCCTCTCGCCAACTCAAACTTAATCTTTCTAGAACAGAGTTAATAATATTCCCACCCACCAACAAGAGCATACCTGACATTTCTATCTCTGTTGATAACATGACCATAAATCCCACCCCACAAGCTCGCTGCCTAGGTGTAATCCTTGACTCACACCTATCCTTTGTTCCCCACATTGACTCTATATCTAAATCCTGCTACATACATCTAAAGAACATTTACAGAATTCGCACATATCTCACGCAAGACACTGCAAAAACCTTAATTCATGCACTTATCATCTCCCGCATTGACTATTGCAATTCCCTCCTTACAGGTCTTCCCAAAACCAGACTCAAACCCCTACAATCTATTTTGCACGCTGCGGCAAGACCGATTTTCCTTGCAAATTGTTGTTCCTCTGTTGAATCACTCTGTATGTCTCTACACTGGCTGCCTGTTTTGTACCGAATCCAATATAAAATACTCTTACTAACCTACAAGGCCATCAACAAAGCTGCACCAACATCTCTTCTCTTGTCTCAAAATATCTCCCAACTCGGCAACTCCGTTCTACACAAGATCTGTGTCTCTCATCCACCCTCATTACATCCTCCCATTCCCGGTTACAGGACTTTTTTCGGGCTGCACCCACTCTATGGAATTCTCTCCCTCGCACAGTAAGACTCTCCTCTGGTCTACAAACTTTCAAGCTTTCTCTGAAAACCTACATCTTCAGACAAGCTTATAATATTCCTCAGCCACCCTCTTAACCTCGCTACCTTTAGCCTGTTACACAATTTCACACAAGACAACTACCCCCTTAACAACATTGTTGTGTGACGGGATCATTTAGCTTATGAGTCACTTTTACCTTTGCAGTCCAACTGGGCCAAAATGCAAAATGTAGACTTAACCTCATGTGTCAATCTCCCATTGTCCCATAGATTGTAAGCCTTCGAGCAGTGCCTTCTCACCTCTTTGTCTGTTTTACCCAGTTTGTTTATTAGTTTATTATATTTGTCCCCAATTGTAAAGCACTACGGAATATGTTGGCGCTATATAAATAAATGATGATGATAATAAGGGTGGAATAGTACCCATGAAAATCTGATATTCGTTTCCCCTTGAAAAAAAATCCTATGTTGGCCCTGTAAGCTACACAATTTGATTCATGTGTCGGACATAGGGGAAACTTTATTTTAGTCATCAAGAAATTAATGAAGGTAAATTTTTTTTTTTTATTTTTTTTTTAATGTTCATGTTTCAATTTTCCTGGGCTGCACAAATCCAGGCCTCATTAGACCATATTTGTTCTTACCCAGGATATATACAACACAACAATCTTGCCAAATACATGCCTTTGAAGGCTGGAGTTGCGTGACCCCATAATATCCTTGAATTGTCAGCAAATTATCATTGAGTTTGTAATCTACCTTTCTGGGTTTTGCTCTATAATATTACATTTCAGATCCACAGAGATTGAAATGACGTGGATATGCAAATCTGTGCTGATTTCAATGGTTCTAGTAATCTTTGCTCAAGAGCACATGTCATAACGACCTTGCTAAAGTATATCAGATATAATTGCAAATATATGGTGACTCCTCCAGCTGTTCATTACTACAATTCTCATTCATAGAAATTGTGACAAGAAAATTCACAGTTATCTAAAAAAATAGTCCTTCTGAAGATAATGGGGATGATTTAATGTTGCACTTAGGCTGGAAAACATGGATCTGCACAAATATGCATGTACGGCACAAGTTATATACTAATAGCGCTTCCAAGGGCTTTAGGCTAAGAGCCAGTGTGGGCAGCACGATGGCTCAGTGGTTAGCACTTCTGCCTCACAGCACTGGGGTCATGAGTTTGATTCCTGACCATGGCCTTATCTGTGTGAATTTGTATGTTCTCCCCGTGTTTGTGTGGGTTTCCTCCATGTGGTCCGGTTTCCTCACAATCCAAAAACATACTAGTAGGTTAATTGACTACATGCATTTCCCTTTTCCCCTCCCCGTTTCACCCCTGAAATAGTAGGCTGTTGTAAGGGTCACTTGCACTCGAAGATGAATTGGATGTTGCTGCATTTTTTGGCATATGGTTAGTTACTGGGCATGTGCTGAGCGACTGTACGCAAAATATGGCACATAACGGCATTTACGTTCCTTGATGAATCAGGGCCTCAGTGATAAGCATCAAATTACACAATGATCTTCAATAGCAGTTAAAAATTCTACATAGAGAATCACAGTACCACAAGCAATAAAATGACGAAGGCATAATAATAACATAAAGAATAAACAAAGAACAAAACAAGTGACATATTGTATCAGAAAAGAATAATGCAACAAACCAATCAAATAAAGGAAACAATAATGACGAAGAGCATACCAATATCACTACTACAATCAATAAGCAAAGAAAGCATACTAATACCATAATAATTAATTGAACAATATAGTAAACAAAAAACAACATAATCAAAAGACCAAGAGAATCATATACTTTTATAATAAAAATATGAATGGCAAATACCTGGACACCAAAAGTTAAGTTAGCCTATTTTGAATTTATCTTCATTTAGATACCTGTCACCTAATTCCCACCTCTGTCCCCATGTATTGCTGACACCCAATCTTACCTGTCTGCTGTGTGGGTGCTTCAACCTACTCGGTGTCTGTGCTACATTGCTCTGTAAAATACTGTAAATGTGTGACTGTAAATTAAAAATATATACAATTATCTTCTTGCCTTTGGAACACAAAATAATATGGGTCTATTGATGGTTTTCAGTTTTACTTTTACTTTATTTGTTTTAAAGGACACAGAAAAAAAATACAGGGGAAAAAGGAGGCCTGTACTAAAAATTGATTTAGGTAGCATAATGGTATTATATATCCAACAAAGATAAAGAATATTGCAGAACCTTTAATTATAAAAACAAATCTATATATTGCACCTTAAAAAGCAGTATTAATAATCACTTTTATAAAAAGAAATAAAAATAATATTCACAATCACTGGATTCAAGTATATAAAGTCTATACACAAAATAATTGTAACACGCCTGTTTATGTGGAAAATTGGATGTATTAATATGCAATAAATAGATTTATTTTTTATAATTTAAGGTTCTGCGATATTTATTAAGTCATTGGAGGTTTATTATTATTGATATCTAAATCAAGTACTAATATCGAAGTCCTCCTTATTTTTTTCCTGTGCCCTTTCAACCTCTATGGACAGCTGCTTTTAACTGTCATTTCTAGCGCCCAAGGAAGATTTGTATACATTTGCATGTGCAAAATTTAAATCCCAGTCAATGTACAGTAAGGGCGTGCCAAGGTCAAGCACACACAGCAGCGTCCGATGATTCAAGCTAATACTGTTGATCACCTTCTTCTCCTACACACCCTTCACTTCATTGACCTTCGTGACACAGTTCTTTCCTGGTTCACTTCCTACCTATCGAACCGCTCCTTTAGTGCTTCTACCACTGGCACATCCTCCTCTCCACTCCCATTATCTGTTGGGGTCCCACAAGGTCCTGTTCTTGGCCCTTTATTTTTTTCATTGTACACCTCTTCTCTTGGGGCACTACTTCGCTCATTCGGCCTTCAGTACCACCTTTACGCTGATAACACCTCAATCAGACTTTCCCCACAGCCTTCAAATCTTTAGACACTCTTTGAAAACCATCTTTTTTTTTTTAAAGGTGACCTTATCCTTGATACCACTATTCATACTAATGCAACCCCACAACTATCCCAATCTCCACTCTGAAACACATTTACTCCTCTTGTTTCAGTTGTGCCCTCTTCCAATTAGAATGTAAGCTCTCTGATGAACAGGGTCTTTCTTTTATCTTGCTGTTTTTAACGTTGGCCACATACACTACAATATTGTAATATTGTTGGAGATATCAGGCAACTAGCCGTTATCACAATGCATACTGCCCAAAAAACACCCACAAGGTCAATAATCATTAAAGTGTGTGTTTAATCCTGTTGCTCAGTTATGTGTTGAGCAGCAGCATCTCAGTATGTGTGGACAGTTTAACAGGTTTGAAGAGGTATATTTATAGCTTAGTTAAGACTTCAAGAAGAAACTATGATTTTTGTCTCAGTATTTTGGTGCTTGTTGAACTGAGCATTTAAAAAATATATATCTTTAACCAGCTGCGGCAGTTTGAAACCTTTTATGGGTGTCAAACTTCCCACAACTGTGCAATTATTTCACGATATTCACAAAAACCCACACACGTGCACCGTCCAAAATAACTGTTATACAACAGACAGAGATTGCCATTTTTGGTAAATACTTATTAAAATCTATTCATAGATGTCATCAGTATCACCAAATATATTAAATACAAAGGCATTGTAACAAAATAATAGTAATGTAGTATTAATTAGTGCTGCACTATATCATATAAACTGTCCTTAAAAAGTACAATTTATGTAGTTGTCAAAGAAAGCCATACAACACATATGAAGTAAAAAAAAAGTTAGGGTTCCCCCTTAGCATGAGCAAGCCATTCAAACGTATTGAATGCCTCAAAATATTTTTAAAAATGTTATACCGCAGATACTACATAGTTGCCAATGTTTTATTACTCCCCTTCGGGAGATCCCGGAGTGCAGGAGAAGCGTGAAGGTGGAAGGGGTGGGGCTTGGCGAATCACATCTTTTTTTGACGCAATTCACCGCAAATCGCCGATGTGGACGAATGACCTGCTTTCCCGGGAGTCCAGGAAACAAATATGAGATTCTATGTTAAAAAATCTACATTTATGAGCTATAAACATTTACACTTTACAACTCAGTACGCAAATATGCTACTATTTCTGAAATAAGAACACTATGGAAAGATTTGTATGCCTCTGCTCTAGAGTATATTTGCTGTGTGACCTCAAACGTCTGTGCTCTGGTATATGGCACCCGCTGATTTGCACACAGATGTTCAACACTACAGATCACGTGCCAGATCAAGTGCTTAGAATAATGAATGCAAAACAGAAAACAGAAATGTTTAGCTTTTAAGCTTTAACACTTGCTTTTTTTATCTTTTATTAAATTAAGTAATTTGTACATAATCAATAAATGTCGAATTGGTAATGAACACATATGGTACACAAGAAGCACTTCTATAAACTACAGTCTCTACAACAAATGACAGAATACAATATCGACCATACTAGCCCAGCATAGTAGGATGTGTACACCCAAAAAATGTTCTGCCAGATTAAAATCCAATATGGTTTTTCATTCAAAAGTCTGTTAGTACGTGAATCCAAATGGTCCTCTCGAAAAGGGGTTAATTTTTTTCTCTTGAGAAGACTAGACAAACATTTGTAATTTAAAGGGTATTGCACTATATTGAAATGCATAATGTCACATATAGTAGCAATGATGACAGGCAGTAAGGTTCATTTGCGGCCATGGACAAGTGCAGTCTCACACTGCAAATACTGTTTTGTGATGTGATGTGCCTCAATTTTGCAATGGCACAATTTTAACAGTGAGTGCACCTATTTGAAGGCCAACATAGCAGTCTTGGGGGATGCAAAAGTTTGCACTGTCCAATTGACATTACTTGCTGGTTACTGATTAGGTCCAAGAGTGCTCATACTGTTACACCAATAGGCAAAAAATATATTTTATTTTACAGAATTAGATTTAGATTAGACGTGGATATTTTTATCCACATACCTAAAGCTTTAATGGGATATATTTTGCACATTCCAGTTGCGTTTTGCAGGAAAACACATTTTTAGACATGTAATTAAAATCTTCACAAACAAAAGAATCACCTGTTATAATTAGTCCAGCTTACCCCTCACTCACATTGTTAATTTAACACATATCTAAGGCTATACCAAGAAGTATTTTAGAAGAGAAACGTAAAAATTGACATTAATGAAGGAGGTGGTCATAAAGTGGTTGTAGTTAGGACTTTAATGTGATGTTTTTATAGTTTCCATTATGTGCTGAATGTGGAATGTCTGCCAACCCGCAAATGTAGTCACAGATTTGACGGGGTCATTCCAAAGACTGTAAAATGATCATGCTCTTAGAAATGTGCCAGGCAGACAAGTAGTGACCATAAAGAAGTATTGCAGTTTAGTACTTACTGCATACTTGCCTAATCTCCTGGAATTTCAGGAGGCTCACGAATTTCAGGAGGCTCACGAATTTCAGGGAGTGCTCCCCGACTCCCGGAAGAGTAGGCATCCTCCCAGACTGTAATGGAGATGAAACCTCCATGCCCCCTAATACCCCCTGTCACATGACCTCTCCTTCAGGATTTCCTGGAGGAGAAATTTGAAAAGTTGACATGTACTTATGACACTCCAAATTTACCAGCTTCCTCCAAAAATATTCTCGTACTGCTGAACGACACTGGAGAAAATCTCGTTCTCTGGCTGACTTCACTACAAGTTCATCCTCTCTTCTTACAGTTCTGCCCTCTCCCTCTCTAAGCAATCTTTCTTTAAATCTCTCATCTCTTCTCAGTCCTTCAATCATCATTACCTCTTCTCCAATTTTAACACTCTCCTATGCCCCCCTCCTCCCCTTCCATCCTCCCTCACTGCCACTTACTTTGCCTCATTTTTCTCATCTAAAATTGAGGCCTTCAGACTTGAAATCTCATCCCCCTACTCACTCCCCCATCACCCCCTCCACTCATCCCTCCCCCCCAGTCACCAACTTCTGCACTCCTTCCGCCTCACCACGGGTGATGAAGTCTACTCTCTCATTTCATCCTCTACCCCCTCAACCTGCCTCCTGGATCCTATCCCCCTCACCTCTTTCACTCCCTCTTCACCACTGTTTGCTCCCATCTCGCTCATCTCTTCAATCTGTCCTCCTCTGGCAGTTTCCCCTCTTTCTTTAAACATGCTCTCATCTCAGCATTCTAAAAAAACCTACTCTTGACCCCACCTCACTCCACAACTACCGCCCCATTTCTCTCCTCCCCTTTGCCTCCAAAATGCTTGAGCGGCTTCCCTGCAACTGTTTCACCACTTACCTTTCTGAACACTCCCTCCTTGATCCTCTCCAATCTGGCTTCCACCTCCTTCACTCAACTGAAACTGGCCTGGCTAAAGTCACAAACAATTTCCTCGCAGCTAAAGCGAGGGGCCATTACTCCCTTCTTATACTCCTGGACCTTCCAGCAGCATTCGATACTGTCGACCACCCCCTCCTGCTTCACAACCTCCAGTCCATTGGTCTCTCCGGCACCGTCCTCTCCTGGATTACCTCCTATTTTGCCAACTGCTCTTCCTCTGTTTCCACCTCTGGCTCCCTTTTTCCCCCCTTCCTCCCTTCCAGTTGGGGTCCCACAGGGCTCTGTTCTTGGTCCTTTACTCTTTTCACTACACACCTACTCCCTGGGTGAACTCATTAGTTCCTTTGGCCTCCAGTGCCACCTTTATGCCGACAACACCCAACTCTACCTCTCATCTCCTTACCTCTATCCATCCTTCCTCTCTAGGGTAGTTGCCTGCCACTCAGCCATCTCCTCTTGGATGCCCTTCAGATTTATAAAACTTAACATTGCTAAAACTAATTGTCTTCCCTCCATTTAGAATCCCCTCCCCCTCTGACCTCTCTATAACTGTTGACAACTCCACTATCTCATCTGTTCCCCAACTTCGCTGCCTGGGTGTCATCCTTGACTCCTCTCTCTCCTTTGCCCCCCACATTCATTCTCTTGCCAAATCCTGCCACTTCCAGTTACGCAACATTGCTAACATTCAGCCCTTCCTCTCCCAGGATGCCACCAAATCCCTTATACACTGCCTGATAATCTCTCGGTTGGACTACAGCAACCTTCTCCTCACAGACCTCCTCCACTTTCATCTCGCTCCTCCTTATTCTATACTCAATGCCGCTGCTAAACTTATCTTCCTTTCTCGCCCCTCCACATCTGTCTCCCCTCTCTACCATGCCCTTCACTGACTTCCCTTCCCCTATAGAATAATCTTCAAGCTCCTCACCCTCACTTACAAGGCCCTTGCCAACTCCACTGCACCCTACAGCTCCAACCTCCTCTCTATTCACAATCATTGCCACCCACTACTATCGGCCATCGATTGTTGCCTATCCTCCACTCTGATTACTTCATCTCACTCACGTATTCAAGACTTCTCCTGCACTGCCCCCCCCCCCCACCACTGGAACGATCTCCCTCGCACTATCAGAACCTCCCCCACTCAAAGCAGTTTCTAACAGGCATTAAACACCCACCTCTTCTTAAAACATTTTTTTAACGTTTTTTCAAATTTCCATGTGAAATGCGCGTCTGCGTTTCACTGGATGCTTCTATTAGCCTTATTTATTTGAGAGATCTTAGATCAAGCCATATTGCTCCTAGTAGATCCAACGCTAGATGGAGCTTATGCTAGGCAGTTAGCAAGACACTATTAGATAATAGTACAGTATAATCCTAAGATATTAGACTTGCTAGGAGATCCTGCTGTGTATCTTGAGAAATAATTCTCACATTATTAATTTACCAGACGTGGTTTTTGAAGCAATTTTAGCATATTCAAATACTTACCTGAGGTACTAAGCATATTGGCCTAATCTACCTCCTTATGATATCCATACAAAACTTTAGGCACATCCAGCGATTTTTAATAGCACTTATTGTTTTAGGATACATACAATCCAATTGTTTTATTTTATATTTCGCTAGTCTATTCAGTCCTATTTCTTCTGTATTAAGATCAGAGAGCGTTAGTGCACCTATTTTAGTCTCTCTTTTCCTTGACAAAATATTATACCTTATTGTATAGGTGGCACCCCATTAGTAATTATTATATTACCTGAATTACAGTAATTAATGGGTCTATGCTCTCTATCACTTGTGCGACAGATATAGGCCCCCTTTTCTTCCTCTGCATCCCTTTAGTTACTCTACATCATATGGATTGACTTCGGGAGTATGCAGAGCCGAGTTACATACAGTTTAAAACACACGCAGACTGCGCTCAGTATGCGTGCCTTAATGGCTCAGGCCCAGAGCCTTTTGTCTTTTTCTATTGGTGCCTGCAAACATGGGACAGTGCACCTGACATATGAAACAGGGTCAGGAGAGGATAGAAGAAGAAGGGAGGGAAGGAACTGATCAGGGAGGGTAGCCTGTCACTCAACACTAGGGCAAGGGGCACATCCATCAGGCCAAAAATGAATTGCTATATTTTCAAAACTAAAAGTTTGAGATCTTCTAACTGGGTTGGTTCGATTGATTTTCAAACTGACATGAATTTCCAACTGTCTTGAAGCTTGAGCATCTCTCACCAGAACTCATCATCTCTGGAGGTAAACTTCAAAGCACTTTGAGGCCCACAGAACAAAATTATAATTATTATTATTATATAGGAATAGGGTAAAAAAAATAGAGTTGACTAGACAGACTTGACACACATGGTTGGTAAAGCAGGCCATCACATCTTTTGTGAAATAACAGTTAACATTTGTAGGTGTATCCTGGAGGCAGGGTTATGTCAGGAAGTCAATAAGAGAACCAGGATCACTTTGAATTGTCAAGGGAAAGAAGATACAGTTTGCATAGCTACTGAAAAGGCAGGATACTATGTCATTAAGCCAACCACCCAACCAACTGATGCTAGGTAACAGCCCAGGGTTTTAATCCCACAGCTGTACTGTAACTCATTGTTGCCAGCACTTGGATACATTTTCAATAGATATTCTGATGCCGGAAATGTGAGTCTATGGACAGCAACCACGATTAAGCATTACTACTGATATTAATTATAGTAGCATTATCATTTTAAATAAATCTTTATAAGTCTATCTATCCCTAGAGATTGGTCAGAGTTGACAACTATGTGCAAACCATAACAACCAATTATATATTTGTTTTCATTAGTTAGTTAAGTAAACAACAATTTATTCAAGGTTTGGTTTATTCAGTTTCAAAGTAAATGGAGAAAATGGGAGCAAACATATGCCATCCAGGTGAAATGGCACCTATGTTTGTACCACAAATTAATATTGTGGCCTTTTACTCATACTTATTTCTAGACAGATGTAATCAAAATATATTACAACTCTGTTTTTGTGGTGGTAAAGTTCAAAGTAAAAAGCATCCACATGTTTAGGGTTAGTGGCTAATTAATGCTACCTGCAAGAGTAATATATCTCCTTTTTGCAAAGCAGGATATCCTGCAATTTTTAGCTACAATAGTTTCCAATGTCTTCATATATGACTTCTTGTTTTGGAAAATTGAATTCCCATCTGTTCGTTCTTCCTTACTTTCTGAGCATGTGTCTCTAGCAGTAAACATAAAATTATATTCCTCTCTCAGACTTTAGGTATTCACTTAGTTGTGTGACTTGTCCTGTGAAAATACATGGTTAAGTATTCTCTCTGCCTATGTAAATTGGCTTGTGGTAAAGAATCAGTGTCTTGTGACGCAGATTACTTCTCTGCTTACCTTGGGATAAAGAAGGGACATGACATCTATTAATCCAAGGTCTTCACACATAATGCTATTAGTTTCAGCTACATGTAATGACAGAGTTTGCAGTGATCAAATGATACAAATAATAAACATTCACCTGAAATTAGTGCAACCTCATGCAAAAAACACACATAGTTAAGGTTTAAAAAATACTGAGTGAGATATTATCTAGAATACACCTGCAAAAGGAATTTAAACTTCATGTTCTGAAAATATCAAAACATAGGGTGTTGTTGCAAACGCTTAGAGCAACTTTTGCTTAACTGACATTGTGACAAAAAAAAAAATGGAATGTACAGGCCCATATGAAAGACTGCATATGTATTTGCAATCTAATAATGGGAAGAACAGAGCAACCCTTAGTATTTGTACTAGACAGGGTGTGATTAAGGTTTCAGGCAGCCCTAGGCTAATATGCTTGTGATGCCACCTCACCTTCACGCCAGGCTAATTTAATTGAATTCCTTCACCCCCTTCCTGCACCACACCACCACTGCCTATGTTCCTGTATTTGTGATACTCAGCTATTGTCATTTTAAAAGGGTCACAGCAATCTTTGTCACTCAGTTCATTTTCAATAAAATCAGGACTGTGTAACATAACTCAGGGCCATCTTAACAACAGTATGGGCCCCCGGGCAAAGCAGTGAACATATATATATATATATATATATATATTTATTTATTTTTATTTATTTATTTTTACAGGATTTTCTTTACAGGAGTCCTGCTTTGGGCCCCCTTTCCCCCTGGGCCCCCGGGCACCTGCCTATATTGCCCAGTCGGAAAGACGGCCCTGACATAACTAAGGTATGAACATGCGCTACTGAGGGTGAAGATGTGAGGGTGGAGTGGCTGCTACGCCTGCGCGTGTCGCCGTCCTTGTCTCAACTACTCACTTATCCTCAAGCGCCTGCCCAAGGACGTCTCACTTTCTTCAGTATTACCATGGGAATATGTCAAGATTAAAATCTTACTACATTTTTTCACATTTTTTACATTTTATTAACATGGTTATATGAGGTAGTAGGAGCAGAGATTGTATATTTTGTGAGGCATGTCTGGTTTAACTGGATGCTGAAAGACCTTACATACCATCTAAAGGTGTGAAAATCTGCGACGACAAACACTGTGCAAGACTATTGTTCACTAGTAATACAGAGTCTGTATGACTGCACCAAAGCAAAGAAGCTCATACATTACATGTATTTACTGTATGAAATAAGGGTAGCTTACTCTTACAAATTACATTAAACCAAAAAGTAATTTTGAAGGAAATTTAAGAAGTAATTTTAATTAAAGGGACAGCCTAATGTTATAATGGGCAGTATTATTTTATTATTATTATATACATTTCTCAGGTTTCGCCGCACCCTGGCGTGATCTAGCAGCCGGGCGCGAGCATTGGTTACAATGAACTGTTATTTTTCCTTGGACTTATCTTTGTGGCATAGAGTAGGAGGGTGTAGGGACATCCTCCATCACCAGGGGGAGCGCTCTTATTATTTAAATTGGTTCATTTATATATTTATACATGTTCCTGGTTTATGTTATTATCTATGCCAGTTCTAGCTAGTAAATTAATTAGCAGCCTCCTGAGGCTGATTGTCAGCGCTGTCCTCCTCTTTTCTGATTGGCCCATCAAAGTATTTAAGGCAGGGAGGGCTTAGCCTCACTGTCGGTTATAGCGTCCAGTTTCCTGTTAGCTAACCTGCTCCTGTGCTGTGTTTGGTGAAAGTCTTTTGGATTGATTTCTGTGTATGACCTCTGCATGTTTCCTGGATTTTGATACTTGCTTGTTGCCCTGATCTTCTGCCTGTACCCGGACTCTGAACCATTGCCTGTGACCCTGACCTCCTGCCTGTACCCGGACGCTGAACCTGTGCTTGTGACCCTGACCCTGCTGGTATCTGAATTCTCCACCGGTGCTCTGCCCAATCCGCAGACCCCCTGGCCTGTCCTAGCCTGTGCATTATCTCCTTTATATCTGCGTTGCCGTGCAGGCATAAATTTGTACTACTCTGAGCATAAGTCCTGGGGGCATCCGAGTACCTGTGAGCATAACCAGTCTCTACGGGAAAGGCGGCTGCTAAAGGTGAAGACCTCTACCCCTTGCTCTACAAGATTATGCCGCACTGGTGACCATAACAATGCAGGTCATTAAGCTGGGTACACTCAGTAATGTTGGATGATAGGACAGGTTCCACACGCAGAGTCAAAACTAAGTAAATCCAATTCCAATGGCTGCCAAGCCATCTTCTCTTTGTATATTACACACAACTGTAATCTCTTTGTATAACATACATTTGGCAATCTCAACTTTATAACACACACAGCCGTTGGATAAGGGCTCTGCTGGGCGGAGACTAGCATGAGATGTAGCTAGGTTGAACTGTTTTTATTCTTTAGGAACAAAAACAGATTGCCAACTAGCAACAGCTAGTGGATGGTAACAGACTCCCAAAGAACAAGCTGACATGAAATAATAATTTGAAACAACATTTTTTTTGTGTCATAGAGGTCTAAGCACGGGATCTCATGATTAACAGCAAACTGGCAAGATCCCTCCTGCTAATCCTGTCAGATTTTTCTGTCAGCAGGGAAGATGGAAGACACTATGCCTGTTGTGCACTGAAACAAGCACTGTATCTATGAAAACATAAACTGCAAAGCACACACTACCATAACAGGGAGGTTCCTATTCCTTAGAAGAGGCTCCCCCTATTAAAAAATAAGAAGCTACCAGTAGTAGCCCCTGGAGTCCTCACTTTCATCTCACTCAGAGCCAGTTGGAACAAGAAACAATATGTTCCCTCAGCCCTTTACGGCAACAATCAGGGGATACTAATTAGGCACTAACCACAGTTTCCAATAAAATGCACAGTGTGGAAGTTCTTAGTGTTTACCATAATACCATTGTCACGATCTGCCTACAGCTTATGCATTTCATGCTGCTTTGCATGGCAGCTCCTGCCTTTTTGTCCTTATTATTATTATATTTGTATTGGCAGTACCTCCATTCACCAGAGGTGCTGCTATTGTGCCTTATTGTGTGCATTAGGGGTTAACCTTCATGTTCACCAATTATCCCATGCACCTGGGTGTGGTTTTCCCTTTATATACCTGTCACTCCCAGCACACATGGCTGGTTATTGTTGTCATCCTGATGTCATATCCTGTGGTTTCACCTTGTGATTCTTTCTCCTGCCTTGCTCCTGTGATTGTATGCTGCATTGGGATCTATCTCAGCATACTATCTGCTGACCTGTTCCTTATTTATACCTGGGACTAATCCGTGCATTTCCCTGTGCATGCTGCCTGGAATATTTCCTCACCTCCTATTTACCTGCATCAGCTGTATATCTGGTAAACTCTGCAAGATATTATGTCATCAAATGTTCCCCAGCAATAAACATTGTTTGTTTTTCACCTATCCATGACTCCTCAGCTGTATTTCTACTCTGATCCGTGACAGTATAACCAGCCTACAAAACAGCTTTGGAGTCAGGTGAAAGTTTTGTTTTATTCTGGGACCTTTTTCTGCAATCAAGTTTTCATTTGTTTTTTGCAACATATCTGTTTCACAAATCATGGAATTGCCACTGCTACAAACTTTACAGATGGACATTATCTTGCTACGTTCCCAGCTGGCTAAATTTTCTACCTTACTTTTGGACCCACTCAGGAGACTGTCAGATTCTGTCTCTCCTAATTCAGAAGCTGCTGAGCTGTCTCAATCCACCTTCTCTGCTGATGAACCTGTGCAAACAGCACCTCTTAAAAGTGCTTCTACAAAGTTGCTGTTTTCTATAAACTATGGGGTAACAAATTCCCAGTACACAGGTGGTCCACGTCCCCATCTGACCGAAGAGGAACGGCGGCGCAGGATAACATACAAGTTGTATCTCTACTGTGCCAGCAATGCACATTTCTTGCAGGACTGTCCTATCCGTAGACCACGTCGGCCTACTGATCCATCCCCTGTTGCTTTCCCTCTGTATTCCAAAATTGGTTATGCTCCACCATTTCTATTCTTTGGGAAGAGACCCAATCTGCCAGCTCCAGCCGTCTGTCCTGAGGCGCCAGCTCCAGCCGCCTGTCCTGAGGCGCCAGCTCCAGCCGCCTGTCCTGAGGCGCCAGCACCAGCCGCCTGTGCCGAGGTCCCAGCCTCTGTCTCCTGTGCCGAGGTCCCAGCCTCTGTCTCCTGTGCCGAGGTGCCAGCCTCTGTCTCCTGTGCCGAGGTGCCAGCCTCTGTCTCCTGTGCCGAGGTGCCAGCCTCTGTCTCCTGTGCCGAGATGCCAGCCTCTGTCTCCTGTGCCGAGGTGCCAGCCTCTGTCTCCTGTGCCGAGGTGCCAGCCTCTGTCTCCTGTGCCGAGGTGCCAGCCTCTGTCTCCTGTGCCGAGGTCACATCATCTGCCTCCAGCTCTAAGGTCACATCATCTGCCTCCAGCTCTGAGGTCACATCATCTGCCTCCAGCTCTGAGGTCACATCATCTGCCTCCAGCTCTGAGGTCACATCATCTGCCTCCAGCTCTGAGGTCACATCATCCGCCTCCAGCTCTGAGGTCACTTCATCTGCATCCAGCTTGGAGCCTGCTGCCACTGTGTCCAGTCCTGAGCCTCCTGCCACTGTGTCCGGTCCTGAGTCACCTGCCGCTGTGTCCGGTCCTGAGTCACCTGCCGCTGTGTCCGGTCCTGAGTCTCCTGCCGCTGTGTCCTGTCCTGAGTCTCCTGCCGCTGTGTCCGGTCCTGAGTCTCCTGCCGCTGTGTCCGGTCCTGAGTCTCCTGCCGCTGTGTCCGGTCCTGAGTCTCCTGCCGCTGTCTCCGGTCCTGAGTCTCCTGCCGCTGTCTCCGGTCCTGAGTCTCCTGCCGCTGTCTCCGGTCCTGAGTCTCCTGCCGCTGTGTCCGGTCCTGAGTCTCCTGCCGCTGTGTCTGTCCTGAGTCTCCTGCAGCTGTCTCCGGTTCCGAGTCTCCTGCAGCTGTCTCCGGTTCCGAGTCTCCTGCCGCTGTCTCCGGTTCCGAGTTTTCAGCCGCTGTCTCCGGTTCCGAGTTTTCAGCCGCTGTCTCCGGTTCCGAGTCTTCAGCCGCTGTCTCCGGTTCCGAGTCTTCAGCCGCTGTCTCCGGTTCCGAGTCTTCAGCCGCTGTCTCCGGTTCCGAGTCTTCAGCCGCTGTCTCCGGTTCCGAATCTTCAGCCGCTGTCTCCGGTTCCGAGTCTTCAGCCCATGTCTCCGGATCCGAGTCTTCAGCCGCTGTCTCCGGATCCGAGTTTTCAGCCGCTGTCTCCGGTTCCAAATCTTCAGCCGCTGTCTCCGGTTCCGAGTCTTCAGCCGCTGTCTCCCTTTCCGAGTCTTCAGCCGCTGTCTCCGGTTCCGAGTCTTCAGCCGCTGTCTCCGGTTCCGAGTCTTCAGCCGTTGTCTCCAGTTCCAGTCTTCTCCAGAGGGGGCGCTGCCCTTACAGTCTTCTCCAGAGGGGGCTCTGCCCTTACAGTCTGCTCCAGAAGAGTTGCCAGTCCATGCGGTCCAGCCCGAGTTGCCAGTCCATGCGGTTCAGCCCGAGTTACCACTTGGTGCTGTTTGCTCACAGGCTTCTCAAAGTGCTGTCTGCCCTCAGGCTTCTCAAAGTGCTGTCTGCCCTCAGGCTTCTCAAAGTGCTGTCCCTGACAAGCCTGCCGCCCTGTCCGGGCCCGCTGCCCAGCCTTCTGCCCTGTCCGGGCCCACTGCCCAGCCTTCTGCCCTGTCCGGGCCCGCTGCCCAGTCCGGGCCTGCTCCCAAGTCTGCCGCCCAGTCCGGGTCTGCTGCCAAGCCTGCTACCAAGCCTGCCGCCCAGTCCAGGTCTCCTGTCAAGCCTGCTGCCAAGTCTGCCGCACAGTCCGGGCCTGCCAAATCTGTCGCCCAGTCCGGGCCTGCTGCCAAGTCCGGGCCTGCTGCCAAGTCTGAACCATCTGCTACCGAGTGTGCCAACTCTGAACCATCACCTTTGAGGGGCATCCTTCCCAATTTAATGCCCTTCTGAGATTTTTTGCCTCACAGATCCCCTCCGTACCAAACCTTGTTAGTAGCCCTAAGAGACAGGTACTATTCCTAATATCACATTTTAGGGGAGAGGCTTTGGAATGGGCAAACCCATTTATTGAGACTGATCATCCCATCTTATCGGACTTACAATCCTTTTCTGAGGCAGTAATCAGCAAGTTTGTAACTCCTCCCGCTATACCATCTTGCGGGGCCTCTGCATTGTCAGCAATACCACCTATCTCTCCTGGCCAAGAGATACCATTGTGCTCCTCCCAGTTGGCTCAGGTCTCAATCCCGAGGAAGTCTCGTAAAAGGGGAGGGCGTAAAAAGAAAGGAGGTTCTGCAGTGCTTCAGCTTCCATCTGGCATGGTCTCCTTTGCCTTTCCGCCCATGGACGAGGACTTTTCTGCCAGGCCCCCTATTGTGGACTATGACCCTGACGAATTTAGACATTTTTGGTAATCGGGCGTCTGGAATCCGCCCTTAAGGGAGGGGGTACTGTCACGATCTGCCTACAGCTTATGCATTACATGCTGCTTTGCATGGCAGCTCCTGCCTTTTTGTCCTTATTATTATTATATTTGTATTGGCAGTACCTTCATTCACCAGAGGTGCTGCTATTGTGCCTTATTGTGTGCATTAGGGGTTAACCTTCATGTTCACCAATTATCCCATGCACCTGGGTGTGGTTTTCCCTTTATATACCTGTCACTCCCAGCACACATGGCTGGTTATTGTTGTCATCCTGATGTCATATCCTGTGGTTTCACCTTGTGATTCTTTCTCCTGCCTTGCTCCTGTGATTGTATGCTGCATTGGGATCTATCTCAGCATACTATCTGCTGACCTGTTCCTTATTTATACCTGGGACTTATCCGTGCATTTCCCTGTGCATGCTGCCTGGAATATTTCCTCACCTCCTATTTACCTGCATCAGCTGTATATCTGGTAAACTCTGCAAGATATTATGTCATCAAATGTTCCCCAGCAATAAACATTGTTTGTTTTTCACCTATCCATGACTCCTCAGCTGTATTTCTACTCTGATCCGTGACAACCATAAGGAAAACCAATAAAGACACGGACACAAGATTAACGTTGAAATTAACTATTATTTATTAAATGACTAATATTAAAACTAAAGGGGCTGAAAGGCGGACGAGAGCAGGGCAGTCAGCAAACACAAAACCAATAACGGTGGAAAGGTCAGACCATTGTACCACCCCCCTATAACCGCCAGTAAAATATTCAACATACTGGCCCAGAGTCCCATACACTGGACCCAACACACGTGATGACAACACAATCCAAAAGGGGAAGTAGTGACCTATGATGAGATAACCCAAGCACCATATGCAAACTTACCGACTGCTCTGCTCTCCCACCCCGTAGGAACCATATATACACAAACCTATAACTGTCGGGTGGGCGGGAGGAATCCGGAAGCAGAGAGGGGGAAAATGGTGGAGAACTTCACCTATATAAAACTAAGCCACCCCCCTCCTCTGCCTTATTGGTTACCAGATAGAAGCAGCCATAGGCTAAACACCTAATCACTCACCCACGTGATTTTAACTGCGTTTAGGCTGATGGCCACACTTCCCTAAGTAATGCTGTGTCTCGCAAAGAAAAGGGTAACTCGTTCAAGCAAAACAACATTATCTGTTGAATTTGCCCTGAAGGGCCTTAATAGATCTGCTCAGTGGTGGCAGGGAGTAACATATCTTCTGGTGTCATTTACTCATCGTTGGGCACCAGCCAAGAGGTAAATGATAGCTACTGATGACCATTGTAGATCTAGTGGGTAAATTATTTCACAGAAATTGAGCTTTATGGCATGATTATGAGGTAATGGATTTTGCTTAATATGCTTACAAGGGAGGAGAACCTAGTCTTTAGGACTCACACAGGTCTCCCAGACATTTTGGCTTTAGTAGCCCAGACATTGACTTTGCTTTAATTTCAATTATAGGGCCAATGTCCACAGATTATTGTTGATAAGTCACTTAGAAAGATCCAGTTCCAGATCAGTGATGAGGCCAGTCCCTTCTTCCCATTCCTAATATTTAACAAGGTGCAAGGCTAATTTCTCTAGGGAAAGTCAAATGGCTTTTAACCTTTTATTTTGCAAGCATTGAAAATTGTAAGGATTTGTTTTTTGCAGCACTTTATTGATACAGCATCTAGAGATCAATATTGGAACTTCTGAAACAACTGCCTGCTGTAAACATGTTTAGATGTTGCTTGAGAGCAAAGACTGTGTTCTGTTTGTTTTCCATTGTTCCTGTGTTGTGTTTTTGTTAATCATGTTCTGCAACAAAGTGATTGTGCTTCAGTAAAACTGATTAAATCCTTAATTTATTCTGGACTCTTTGCTATTCTTGCAAACACCCAGTAATCACAAGACTATCATAAGATCTCAGAAGAAAGGTCACTACCACTGTAAGTATCACACCTCTACTCACTTGGTCCACTTCAAAGGGAGCTTGTTTAACAGTCTGGCAAACAATAAATTCAAACAAGTGGGTACTAAGGACAGTTCAGACTGGGCTTAAGGAGCTATCAATTCTAATACTGCCTAATTCTCAGAAGATACAGTCCAAACAAGGCACTGGAATCAACACTTCTCCAAAGGAAGATATAGCTGGCAGATTCCTTAGTCAAGGGTTGGATTGGTCTCTTCTTTCACATAAAAAGCCAGACAGCTCTATACGGACAATTCTCAATGTAAAAGGACTACATCAATATTTATTACACAGACCTATCCACAAGAAGAATCTCTCAAATGTACCCTACCTCTAGAGAAGAATAATTCTTGCTTACAGCTAGACCTGAAGTTGACTTCCATATTTCTGTTTGCCAAAACCACATAAAATTCCTAAAATTCAGGTGAGAGGGCCAGCCATGACATTGGGCAGTAATGGTTTTTAGTGTGTCAATCGCTCCTTATGTGTTCACAAGAGTAATAAATTCTATCATCACTTACCTCCACCAGAGGTGTACTCTATTATACTTAGATGATATCCTATTAGTCGATCTAGAATTTCAGTGACTCAATACTCAACTTCAGGCTATGAAAGGTGAGGTTTAACAGCGAGATGTTCTGAAAGAATCTGTGTAGTTATATGCACCTTCAGGTTCTATTGCTGAAGGTCCCCCCATTCTCTTCAGTGCAAAACAGTGACATGTTAGACAAGGGACCACCTTGCACATATAGAGCTGCTACTAGCCTTCACCCATATTTTGTTCTTGACTGTAGATGTTTGACTGTTGGCTTAAAATTCCACAGCAGACAATATTAGCAGCGTGTCTGTTTTTATTTACATCACTAAATGTAAACCATTTATTTATATTAATATTGTTAGTTTAAAAATTCAAAAATCCCACATAAACAGTTTTGCATAGGACATCTTTTCAAATGATATGTGCACTTTTTCTTGTGAATCACACCCAGGTGGTACCCACTTTTTAATAATTTTTCCAAATATGAAAATCTGCATATTTTGGGCAATAACTGACTGTGATTTTCAGTAACTATCGCAAGTTGCAGAATCAGTTAGCTCTAAAAAAAATATTTGTGGTTAGATAATTGTACCTTCTCTTGATCCTTTGTACGTTTGTCAGTTTGACAGCATATTGTGTGCCTCCTAATTCTTCACAACTACCTACAACCTCATCTTCTGTGATTAATCCTGATGAAATGATCGATTATTGACTTCCATCACCATAACCAGCACCATCTCATCATTATTTGATTGTTGTATGTGGCTTGAAAATTGAATTCACCTATCTTTACTTATGAATACTGATCTAGCAGTTTCCAGTAGAAACACTGTTCTAGAGTGTTCTAGTGTGAGGAAACTCGGTCAAGTGACAATCTGTTAGGAACACCTCAAGCCAGTAACAGCAAAACCCTGAGTCTGCTCTGAAAGTTTGGTGTTCACTGTTGCCCCTAGTGGTGGGGACAGACTAGGCTGCAGACAAACAGAGGGTCGTGAGATGTGCAGTGGCTGGGGAGAACCCAGGAATAGAGTTACAGAGGCCGTAGAGTGGAAGTGCAGGAGGGAGTCCGGTGACACACCGAGTGGATGGTGTCAAGACTGATATATCACTCGTGGCCACTGGAATAAATAAGGAACAGTTGCTAGAGAGGTCCCCTGATCCACAGCGACTTCTGTACCGATGCTTGTCTGGAAAGGAACGGAACTTGCAGTGATAGGTAAAGATGAAGAAACTGAACGTAGGCAGTAACCAAGGGTAACTACAACCCACAGTACCAGTGAGAGTCCGGAGATTTTAGGGAAATAGTTCTTAGGCAGTTGCCAGGGGTACCTGCAACCCACAATACCGGTGAGAGTCCATAGATTTTGGGGTAACAGTTCTTAGGCAGTTGCCAGGGGTAACTACAACCCACAGTACCAGTGAGAGTCCGGAGATTGGAAGGAAACAGTTCCTTGGCGGTTGCCAGGGGTAACTACAATTATAGGCACACAGTGATATATGAAAACAGTCAAAAGTACTTGTGGCAAGATTGAATCCGGAGCCAAAGGAAGATTGATAAAATCTGAGCACAGAGATGCTGCAGGGGCTGCGTCTCTGTATAATGTAGGATGAGCAGATGAGCTGCAAATCACGCTGGAGCCATGCCTGGGAGCACGACTTTACCGGGGTTCAGTAGAAAACTGACTGGAACTAGTGAGTAGATAGTAGAATCGTCAGGAACAGAATCAGGTCTGGTACACGGGATATCAACACACGAGAAGAGTCAAAGCAGAGCAGAGTCGGTACACAGGGAAATCCAATGAAGAGTAGTCAGGAACGGAAATGGTCTAGTACATGGTAATACACTAAGCCGGCAGGAAACAACAGGAGCAGGTAACAGGGCAAACACACGGGAGCAGAACACTAAAGTAAATGTATTACAGGCAATCCTGCAAAGGATTAGCCGGCTATTTAAGGAGAGCAGAATCAATAGCCTGCAGGTGATAATGAGGAAGCCAGGTGAATGAGCTAAGAGAAACAGGCTGGCCCGGTGAGGCATAATATAAAAATGACAGCATGAATTGAGGGCAGATTCTGACAGAGAACAGACCTAACTGACCCTATCTAATCTATCTAGCTAATCTATCTGCCTATCTAATCTACCTAAACTAATCTATCTAAGAACTAAACTAACTACCTATCTAAACACCCAGTGGCTATCTAACTACATAACTACCTACCTACCTCTCCCTAACTATCTATCTAGTTACTCTGACAGAGAGCCCAGTCATAACACAATCTGCATTCTGTTTTGATCTATCATGGAAGTTGGTGCTCTGGCAAACCCTGACACAGTGCCCCATGCGCGAATTAGAGAAACACAGCTGTATGACCGTTTAAAATTCCTTATGACAGGACACAGAGACATTGGGTCTGATTCATTAAGGCACGCACACTGAGCGCACATAAATCGGGTATGCCAGAGGGAGCGGATGTGAAGATACATGTGCTGATGAATACCAATGTAGGTCTGCTCTGGTCTAGTATTTTCTTGTATTACCAACCTATGCTGTGTTCACAGTGATCACACTAGTGTAACATTTGACTATTCTTCATAGCCATTTTGGGGGTTATAACTGTAGTTCTATGTAATGGATATGTCGAATACATATGTGGAATATAAAGTCAAAACGCAGATGGAAAAAAAGCTATTCAACTAATGTCACTTGTTAATAATATAGGCATTAATGATAAAACGTTAAAACATTCTTTTTTCCCATGAAATACATTTAGTATGTAATGATTATTTACTGTACATAAAACATATTTCTACAGTTGCTCCTGATTGCAGACTCATGTAATAGCATTGCATATCCAGCCGTCATCACTAGTATTCAGCACTTAGACTAGACCTGTAGCTGGAGCAAAAGATACGGCTGAAAAACAAGTACCTGAGAGATGCACAGTGCTTGAATCAAATGCTGCTGTGTGCACTTGAGATTGGCACGCCCTTACTGTACATTGACTATGGGCAAACGTCCCTTTTCTGTCCTGTTCCCTCCTTGACATCATAGGCTGTAATAAGTGTCCTTTGCCCACGAAGATGAATTGACGTGGCTGCATTCTATGGCAAATGGTCCAGTTCTGGATATGCGCAGAGTGATTCTGTGGATTGTACGTACCAAATCGCTGCTTACGTCCCTTGATGAATCAGGAACATTTTTATAAACAAGGTGTTGTGTTCCACTAGCGCACTTTGTCTGTCTGGATAAAATGTATACTTGTATTTTTAGCCAGTAATTGTAGCTATTCCACCAGTCCACGGTGTTCTACTAGTTAAAGGATGGGATTATGTGATTAATTTCCTGTATGTAATCGGTATATAAAACAATGTTGTAGTGTTTGTCATTTATGTGGATAAAATACATTTAAGTCATGGTTACCAAATTGTCTGACTTATCAGTGTGTCCTACACAATATGCATTTAATAGGGTTGCAAAATGGTAGCAATTAAACTTTGTACACATGGATATTTTCTGTAGTCAATGCAGTGTGTTCCATCTCATAGAACTACAGTTATGACCCCAAAAATGGCTATGAATAATAGCCAGATATTAGACTTGTGTGATTACTGTGAACACAGCATGGACTGGGAATGCAAGAAAATAGTATATCCTGCATTTATGATCTGTTCTGCATTTGAATTTAATGCTAATGCTCATCTGTGCCTAGTTCAGACTAATTGGTTAATAGGTACAATTGTTTTTTGTAATTGTTCAGGATTCAAAAAATCTTCTGGAGCAATAACTCATGCCATGACCAAAGTACATACATATATAACAATTCACATGGCTGCAATTGAATACTAATACTTAATTGATACACTTTCAAAGAAATACATACACACACACCTTGATAGACTTTAAGGGGCATATTCAATTCTTTATTTTTGCAGCCGCGTTAAAACTATTACCGTTATTACGGTAATAGTTAGCTGGATTTCAGCTCGCGGCTCAGGGAGCTGCGAGCTGAAATCCAGCGAGAAAACTACCGTAATAACGGTTTTTACGCGCACTATTACCGTTATTACGGTAATAGTGCGCGGAGCGCGAGATTTTCAGAGTTTCCGCCGACAATTGAATATGCCCCTAAGATACAAATAATAATCACAAGTGTATGATACGCAAGTACAAATACTGAAACTCATATTAATAAACTGTGTGAATGTTGTTATAAATTTATAAGCCAAACAAGGCCTTCTGGGAGCTAATGAAGAGAATTTCGATAGAGACAGCTGGGTCAGAGCCAAAACGTCAAACAGGAAGACTTCAGTACCAATGCACCTCTTTTCATACATCTGATTTGTCTAATCCAAAAAACTGCACAACAGTGTAACATTTAAATGTGCTTAGTACTTAAAAATTACCCCACATCTCCTCATTTAGGCAAGTAAAACATGTATATGAAGGTTAAATTAAATTATGCTTACCAGGAATCTAAATTGGAATATGTAATTTCCTGAACATTGTACATTTGTGTTACAATCACATTATGAGTTGCACAATGTACTTAAAACCCTTAAAAGATCATTTTACCCAAAATTACAAAGTCAATCTTCGGTGGAATATTCGACAGTAAACCCCCTTCCACAGAGTTTAACTGGTAATTCAGGCAAAGTCCTGCATAAAATAAAACCAGATCATAAGGCATGAAGGGAACAACAATATGTGCATGCAGGGTGTCTGGGCAGGGGTATAACTAGATATATGCAGACTTCATAGCAAAACTTTGCACCCACCCCCAAGGGTGGAAAAAACACAAAATACATGGCAGCTGCACTCCCCACTACTATGGTAGTTACACCTTAGCATCTGGGGACTTGCCAGAGAGACAGGACACTGGATGCCAGGTAAATAAACTTTGTCGATAGAGTTTTGCTTAAGGATGTTTCACACAAAACTGAACATTTTGTAGAATTATCCATTAAGGGTGTTCAATGCACAGTGTAAACTCTTTGTGGGTTTGACTCACATGTTCCAATTTTTTTGCAATCGAATCACAGTATATCTCCAAGCAGATGATAATTCAGAAAGCAACATGAAAGGTAACCTTTACTGTTATCATGGGGAGGATGGCTAATGAATAACGATAAATTATATTACTGATAGTGCTTGTGCATATTCAGTAGCCAAATCCATTGTTCTTACAAAAATTAAAAGAAAACATAGTTCATTTGTTCAATATTAATAGTATGTATTTTACTCATCAATGTTTTGTTACATATCTGGAAAAGAAGGCATAATTTGTTGTAATAAGTTTTAGGGATGGGGAGGGTATGGGCATGGGCCTGTTTATAGAACTATAGCAGGAGCACCAACAAGCCTTAAACTGATTGTGGAATGAATGATACTAGCTAACAGCAGGTGGCACTGAGTAGAGCAGCATGTGGCACAGCCTGCAGCACTGACTGTGTTACTCCTGTGCTGAGCTGACAGTTACCAGCAATACCAAGGGAAATTACAGTAATTAGGGCTGTTGACTTTACAGCTTGTTAGAGCTGTGATGACTCTGCAGGTTCTCTGCCTGTGAAGTTTGATGCACAATTTATAAAGGTAATAAATATTCAAAAGTGACTGTGTGTTATGTGCATTTAATATTAAAGTATTTAGGTAGCTATCTGGGGGTAAATGTATGAAACTGCGCGTTTTGCAAGTCGCCGAATATCGGCAACTTTGCAGGAGGAATTTAAAGCAATAATGGCTTTAAAGGCAAAACGTGCAAAACGCGCAGCTTCATACATTTACCCCCTAGAGTGAAGTCCTGTTGCTACAAAACGCATGAAAAACTAGCATTGTGCAAGTTATTTATTTTTTTGGGGTGATGTGGGGGGTGCTGGCAAGATTAACTAAAGTGATAAATCTAATATTTTAATAACAATATTGTTAATAATAAAAATGTTAGTAGTAGTCAGATATATTTTGCTTATTTGTAAAATATCCTCTAAAATATTGTCAATTAATGCTGACCAGTCACTATAGATAGCCATATGCCTCTCTGTGACAATACTGATGTAAGAAATTTTAAACCAGTTTGTACATTTTATCTGGTTATTTAAAATTTTCTAGGCTTTATAAATGTGAATTCATGTGTCTATATAAAATTACTAGCATTTCATACCCAGCAAATAAAAATATCCATCATATCATACCCCAAACTAATTATTTCTATTGTAAAACAAACAACTATAATTGATCTTGGCCAAAGAAGTCACATGTAGGTTCTTGTTTATGCCTATAAATATAAATATGAAAATATATTGTTTTTGTGTAGAGTAATTTATGTTGATCCCTTTTGCTGACCATTTAGAGAAATAAAATATACTGGAAACATTCCCATGTAGACATGGGTTGTATATTTCTATTTATTTGTAATTATTGTAGTGTGCTACAAGGTATGAAAAAAACAAATCTAATTTTTCAGAAAACTCCTTTCAGAGTCAATGGAAATCATTAATGTGAGAGCGGCACCATTTGCTAATGACATTTAGAAAATATTGAGAGTATTCTCTTCATGAATGAAAACTTTACTATATGTTACTAGGGATGGATGGGTTTAGAAGATAACTTCATCGTGAAATTGTTAAGTGGTAGTAAAAGCTCCCAATCATTTAGCAATTTCAATTATTGATTTCAAACAAATTAGGTTGACATTTTAGCAAGGTCAAGTGGATGACAATCATGTCCAATTAAAATCCGATCCAACTGGATCAGAATCTATTTAGACAGAATGAAACATGTGGTCATCCAGAGATGTACAGTGGCTCATCTGGCATCATTGACTGATTGGAACAAGGAAGATCCATGCAGCAATGTGAAATCTGAACACAATATCACGTCTAATCATATTTTGTACGTTGGTCACACTACAATGCTTTTTTCTATGTACATTTTATCAATTCCTTAATCCAGTTACTTTGCTTGAAACTCTGCCATTCCACTTTATCTTTGTGCACATTACAAATAACATTTAGTACCGTTTATGCAGCTAAGCATTCTCCCAGTAGAATGCAGTTTCTCTAAAGTAGGGTTCTCCTTTGCTGCACTGTGCTGTGTTACATATTATCATTATGCTAACAATTCTTATATATTGCATTCAGTTACAGTTTGGATATAATGTCATTACTCTTACATAGTGCAATAATGTTGTCATTTAATTTCAAATGCATAAGCTTCTGTAATGCTGATTGCCGGGATATTTCTGATAATGAGAATAGGTGAAGGAGGAAAGATTATACATAGACAGAAGCAAAGTCACATATGTATATATTGTGTAACTTTGCTACACTGCTTAAGTATAATGCAAGAAATCGTGTTGGCACAAACTGGACATCACTCAAATAAAAAAAATACAAAAATAAATTGTTACTGTAATTACTGTAAATGCATATCAATTATATAAATAGTAATATAAGGATTAAAAGTGCACAATTACATGATTGTATGTGTTTTAATATTGTTTTCATGAAATATTTATGTTTGTTAATTCCAAAACCAAAAACAGAACATCACTCTGATTTTCCCAACACCAACCTGATGGCGACACTGCCTCATGTCACTATCGAGGCAGTGATTGGAACATTCTTGCAAACAGATGTTTATCTTTCCATTTTATGGCCACTGATACCTTCTTTATAAGTGAGTTGAATGGGGAACCACATTAAGAAGCTATTTAAAACAAGTCATTAACCAAACAGTTTAATATTTTCCTGAATTCACAAACACAAACTGAAAATTGACCACACTTACGTAGATACTAGTGCATTGACAATCTGTCACTATTCAATTATAACTTTGACATGAGATTGTCCCAGCACATTCCTGTGACCATACAGGAGTCCATCATATGAGAAACAGAAAATAAGGCACTCTGAGTGCATATTTACATCTACATATTTAATAAAGATGCAATTGGGCAACACGGTGACTTAGTGGTTAGCACTTCTGCCTCACAGCGCTGGAGTCATGAGTTCGATTCCCGACCATGGCCTTTTCTGTGTGGAGTTTGTATGTTCTCCCCGTGTTTGCATGGGTTTTCTCCGGGTGCTCCGGTTTCCTCCCACACTCCAAAAACATACTGGTAGGTTAATTGGCTGCTATTAAATTGCCCTTAGTTTCTCTCGGCCTATGTGTGCGTATGATAGGGGATTTAGATTGTAAGTTCCAATGGGGCAGGAACTCATGTGAGAAGCTCTGTACAGCGCTGCATAATTAGTGGCTCTATATAAAATAAATAGATGATGATGTCCCTCACGGTATGCAATACATGTGCTGTAAGGACCTGTAGCCTTCATCATTCGGTTCTGTTTAGCCTTGAAGTCAATACACTGATTACTGATATTGTGGTTCACATGGTAATCAATAGATTACAATATTGAGGACTGGTAATGCTTCCCAGTGAACAGAGAACAGGACCACAGATGGATGAACAACTACCTGTGAATGTGAAAACTGTGGTTTAAAACCATATTTGTATTGAAATGAGTTACCAGGAAACACAAATTCCATGTTTTTCTAAATAGTAACCACAGATGAGGAAATAGGAAATTATGGACTTTCTATTAATTTTATTGTTGTTCATTTATTTTTTATGTACATCCCTTTGAGGATCATCTGTTATTTTGTTAATTAAATAAAATAATGTTTTGTGGTGTTCCTCCATGAAAAGGCAGTGGTAAAGATTGCCAAAGATTTCACCGTCAAAAGAATATGTAAGATATTAAAAGCTGAATAGTCCGAAAATATAGGTATTACTTATTAAGTAAGTGAATAGATAATAGAGATGGTCACTGACCCCCGTGTTTTGGTTTTGGATTCGGTTTTGGATCTGGATTACCGTCGTGTTTTGGTTTTGGTTTTGCAAAACCGCCATTGCGTGTTTTGGTTTTGGTTTTGGTTTTGTTTGGTTTTGTTTTGCTATTTTGTTGGAAAATACATGTTTTTGTGCCTAAAATAACCCAATTTAGTGCTCCAACTGTTTTAGAGATAAGTAATCTAATTGTTGAGGTAATAAATCATCCAAAAAAACTGTTTAATTCTTCGTTGGTAGGCCTTCATTTATTCTACACACAAAACAGATTGTCTTCCTCTCCATCTATGCATATTGGCAATGCAGCCATCGTCTTTGAATCTATATTACACCCTACACTTATAGTTAAATATGTAAAGAAATGGAAAAAGACAGTTTGCTTTCTGTCTCTATAGGCTCCCTCCACTTTTTTAAAAAAACAAAAAATTCAGCCATTATAGACTGTACAATATTAATTGACATGGAGAAAGCCAGTTTGGTTTCTGTCTCTCTAGGCCCCCCTCCACTTGTATAAAATACCAAAAAATCCAGCCGTTATAGACTGTACAATATTAATTGACATGGAGAAAGCCAGTTTGGTTTCTGTCTCTCTAGGCCCCCCTCCACTTGTATAAAATACTAATAAATTCAGCCGTTATATACTGTACAATATAAATTGAAATGGACAAAGGCAGTTTGGTATCTGTCTGCATCAGATCCTCTCTCCACTAGGAGTAAAATAGAAAACTATTCAGCCGTTATATAATCTAGAATATAAATAGAAATTGAGAAAGGTAATTTGGTATCTGTCTGCATCATAATCATCAACATCATCATTAGCGCCCTCGTCGCCTACACAAATCTCCCCCTCATACTCTTCTAATTCCAAAGTGGCATCCTCAATTTGGGTATCACCGGCTACACTCGGGCTATTAAGGCACACATCAGCAGAATGCTCACGATTAGACATCCCACTGTTGGATGGACTCTCCACAGGGATTGTTGTCATTTGTGAATCAGAGCAAATATTCTCCTGTAATGCCTCACTGTTATCTTGCAGCTCGGCTTTGACACGTAACAGTAGTTGTGCACCAATTGTAAGCTGGGTAACTTTTTGGGATCTGCCACTAATAGCCAAAGGTGAAGGCCTCATTCTCTCTTTGCCACTGCGTGTGTAGAATGGCATGCTTGCAATTTTTTTTTTATCGTCACTTAACTTTTGCTCAGTTACACTTCTTTTTCGCTTCAATACAGTAAATTTTTTTGGGGTTTTTGTTTTTTGCACTAATTTGAAAACACTCTGTTGTTTGACATCGCCTTGGCCAGATGACGTACTGGGAACACTAACATCAGGACTGGTGACAGAACCTGGTTGCTCATTCAGATCATATGTGGACTGCTTTGAATCCATTCTGAGCGCAAACCACTGGGGAGTGCTAAAAATTATTTAGTAGATACTGCTGACAGATATGGCTTTTGACAGCCAGAAATATTAATGCACAATTAGGGAGGACACCCCAAAAGCACTGAGGAGTGCTAAAAATTATTTAGTAGATACTGCTGACAGATATGACTTTTGACAGCCAGAAATATTAATGCACAATTAGGGAGGACACCCCAAAAGCACTGAGGAGTGCTAAAAATTATTTAGTAGATACTGCTGACAGATATGACTTTTGACAGCACAATTATGGGGGACACCCCAAAAGCGCTGGGGAGTGCCAAATATGAAGAAAAAATAATAAACCTCTATCCTCCTCTCTGCACTAGCGATTTTGGTTAGAGCAATTGCAAGAACAATATTGTATTCTCTGTCCCTGCTCTAATTAGCCTATGACTACACCCTGCTCTCTCCCTCTGTCAAATGGCGATGGATTGCTGTGGAGGCGTGTATTTATAAAGTTGAAGTATCGCGAGAACCGAGCCCCGAGATCCGACGACGTCACAATGACGTTCGGCCTCGATTTGGATTCGGAACGGGCGGGAGAGTACCGAGCTGCTCAGCTCGGTACTCGGATACCCAAAGTTCGGGTGGGTTCGGTTCTCGGAGAACCGGACCCGCCCATCTCTAATAGATAATCATCCTCAGGCTTACTGCATCTGATACTGATATACGCAATTACATAGCTAACATACTATATACGCTTAGTTTGACATCATTATAACAATTAAAAAAACAAGTCTTATGATTTAATCATGAAATTACATGTTCTAAGCTTTCACAGTGCCACTGATATTATGACTGACATGTGATCACTACCATGTCATTACATTATCTGTGTCCCTTCCTCCTTCCTCCTCTGACTTCTATGAAACAGAAAATCATCCATGCTGGATATGACAACTAGGAATGAATAGGTAATACTCACAATCACTCTATGCCAATTGCAGAAAATCATATTTTATCAAGTTCTGCTGTGCAAAATTGAACATAAGGTGTGTTCATGTAAAAACCTGTATGCAGTTTTCAGATCATTTACATTTCAAACACAAAATTAAATTATATGCCTACTGCATGGAAAATCAGCACCATGGGGCCGATGGAGAGTTGGACGCAATTGACTCCGTAGGCATAAGTTATATCCATTAAAAGTACCTCATTAAGTGGAATGCAGACGCTCATGTATCTAAAGATATCAGCGTGTCTCCATAGTACAAAAATTGCGTACATTTCAGTAAGATACTCTTAAAGCGTATCTTAAGGTATGTCCATAAAAAATAAATCTAACAATTAAAGATCCAGGTATCAGCAAAATTAGGGGGAGGAAAAGTGTGGGGACCCACACCAATGCCAACAATACGAGCACTAGGCTCTGCTAACCTGGGCTGGTGGCACTAACAAGCAGTGAGGAGCCCCTTGTCATAGTACCAACCAGTCTTAGGTCAGTCAGCACAGGGCTTAAATCCCCAGGGGGTAAAACCAGTCTTGGGCTCATATTACTATGATTATTCCCCCACCCCTGAGTGGTGGGAGTGGGTTAATAATTTAGTAATAATTTAAATTAGAATCAAAGTAAACACTTTTTAGAAGGTGCACTACTAATCTCAGCATTCGCTGGCCGCCTTTAAGTGGTTGAACATTCTGCGGCTTGTGGTTTCATAAGCTCCAGCATATCCATGGATGCTAGGGCTTCCTGACATTGGAGGACCTACAAGTGCCAGCATGCCCTTGCATCCAGGGCCTACTGGGACCTGCAGTGCACCTGGTAAAAATGTTAAAACAAAAAAAAAAGACATAACATAGTAAAAATATCTTTACTCTAAATAAAAACATCTCCACACTACCCTTGTAACGCCTTTATTTCCTGCCCTAGGTACATTGTACATAGGGGTGAAAGCAAAAATAAGCAGTTTTCTCTACAATAATTGCAGTGATTGTACACAGAAACATAGTTTAATATTGAACCTCATGCCTAATTGCATTGGTGTAAATGCATCAATGTGGAGACCCAACTCCAAAACTACAATGATCAAAGATATAGTGGGCCTGATATATCTTGGAATGCAAAGGAAACACATTTAGAGTTGTTTTAAAGGGGACGTACAGCACGTACAAACGTATTCAAGTACCAGCGGATCTCAAGAAACGTTTCCATTTGAATATGGCTATAACTAAACTATACAGTACTTGCCATATGCAGACAGACAGAACACACTGTAGGATACTCACAATGCATATGTGCAATATAAAAATTAAATACATGACCAACTCTTAAAACTATAATAATAACTTTAATAAAAAATACATTTAAAAAAATGTTTTTATTATTTTTTTAACATGAAATACATATATCAGAATGTTCTTAATACCTACTGTCTGTACATAAAATGCATTTTTGCAGTATGTCTTACTTGCACACACATATTCTGGCATGCATACGCATTCGTCATCACTATCAATCAGCCCTTACACCTGTCCTGCAACTGCTGCAAGTGATACGGCTAAAAATCATGTACCAGTGAGATGCACAGAGCTTAAAGCGGATGAATGTGCGTGCACTTGACCTTGGCACTCCCTTACAGTACATTGCCTACGTTCAGAAGTACAATGGTGGTATACAAAATTATATGCCTTTGTGGCAAGGGCAGCCAAGACAAAAGTTGAAGTATATACTCGCATTAGTGAACATTTAGAAATTAGAAATATCCACACAAATACCAGTAAAATTCTCACAAGAGCTCGCCTAAGAGCCTCGTTTTCAATAATACTTAACAGCATTTTAAAGATAGATGTATTGTTTTTCACCCCTCTCACAATTTATATTAATTCGTACACAACAGCTTACATATGCACTAAACGTGGTGGTGTCTTATATACCAGTGATCTTATGTTACACTTATGTGACTGTGTGTGTTCATTTATAACATTAGATTTACTATAAAGCTGGCATCAAAATAAGGTAATATTGTTTTTTATTCAACCATATGTATATGAAAATAATGTCGTACGTGGCTTTAGATCAAAGGTTCTTATCTTTATTAACACAATCACAAAAAAATGCAGACTTTCAGCAACAGAAAAGGATATCCAATGAATTTCAGGATCGTACCTTCAGGGTAACCCGTCTGAGGAAAAGACTGTTGTCTTGATATGCATAATGGGATTATTATTGCCAATTGTTTACTTGAAGGTAGCAACAATACTACGCAGCACCAGTCAGTAAGAAAAAAGGAATGTACATAAAGCATGACACAAGTACATAACAGGTAGATGAGTAGTAGTGGAGTGAAGAAAAGGAAGGCCCAGTAAGTGAGATCTAACAATTTAGTGAATAACATAATCTGTAATTAGAAATGGGCATGTGTTTGTGCATGGTTTAATAAAGATAAAAACTTTATATAAATCTATATTTGAGCTCTCCACTTCTGCCTCATGGTGAACACAGAAGTTAAGAGCCAGACATGTAACTAGCAGTCGCTGGGCCTATATCAAACTTTTTTTCATCATCATCATTTGTTTATTTATATATATAGCGCCACTAATTCCGCAGCACTGTACAGAGAACTCATTCACATCAGTCCCTGCCCCATTGGGGCTTACAGTCTAAATACACAGTCCCTAACACACACACAGACAGACTATGCTCAATTTGACAGCAGCCAAGTAACCTATTAATATGTTTTTGGATTGTGGGAGGAAACTGGAGCACCCGAAGGAAACCCAAGTAAACACAGGGAGAACATACAAACTCTACACAGATAAGGCCATGGTCAGGAACTGAACTCATGACTCCAGTGAGGCAGAAGTGCTAACCACTAAGCCACCATGCTGTCCTGTGCAGATCTGCTCACCAATCCCGAGGGCTCCAGTATTTGCTCTGCTGAGCACATGCAGGGATCACAGCTCAGATGAGCAGAGCAAGAGCCTGAAGAGCAGAGAGTCCACCGAGTGCCAAACCCCACAGCAGTCACATGGGCTGCCATGGCAGTAGTTATACTGCAGCTTTGAGCCCTCCATTTCAACAGAGGTTGATTTTGTTTGTATATTTTTAGTACTTTATATGTATGTATGGTACCTCAATAAATCATGTTTCAACTTTAAATGGGTGGATTGCAGTAGTGGTTTCTATAGATCGACTATTTTACTTAACATCTGTAAATCACTCATTAAACCACTCATAAAGACAGATGTCCATATAAAACATCAGGAATGACATCCCTGTAACTAATATGAGGTCTCATAGAATCAGGTCATTTACTTTATGCTAATAATTTAATTATAAAGATTAAGCTTGTGTTTTAGTGGAATGTTTCCTGAGCTAACAAATTACGGCAATGTGTTTTTGTTTTTCACAAATTAATCATTTTTTTTTATTCTAAAGAGGAACAGAAACAATGTAAAGCCATATTGATAGGTGATCTCCCTCATATAAATATGAGCATTCAACAAATACAGGACAACCTTGCACAGTGATTGAGGTGGGTGCAGGAAAGTTGACCATTTAGTATATTCATATACAAACTTGTTACGTTCTACTAAATATTTAATAGCGTACTTATATAGTATGTTTCCTCTAATGGTCCTTAGCACAAATCCATCATGAAACTAGAGAACATTTTTCTACAAGATAAAAAGTACAGGGATGACCCTGTGACCCGTACCCAAAAAATCATGTGCTTTTGTCTTCAGATCTTCCTAGCACAACTAATGTAACTCACCAGTCTGATCACTTATCTCTGTCTGCAAGTCATGCACTGTCCCAACACATCAGCGGATGTCATGAGGCTATAGAATAATTAAATTTACGGCCAACAGGCAGACCTTCTTTTATATTCTTTTGATTAAAAAACAGAGCAAATTACAACACAGAGTGGCACCATCGCAAAATCATGAGCAATTTTGGGTTAATTAAAAATATTTTAAATAGAATTGCTAAAAGATAAAAACAGGAAGGCAGGAAAGGAAGGGGGCAGCATGAGGAGAGGCAGGGTTTGCCATTGTTTTTTAGTTTGGAGCTAATTTCATGAGTCAAGTGGGTACTTACATGTTAAGGTGTGGATAAATCTCAGCTCTGGCTCAGAACATTATAATAAAAAAGTCTTATATTCAGGCCACACAAACCAGGGGGTAAATTTATTAGATTCTAGTTATCATTTATTTAGTACATTCTACAAAATGACAGCTAGAATCTGATTAGTTGCTATAGGCAACATCTCCACTTTTTCAAACTTGTAGCTTGGCTGGGAGTGTTGAACTATCCATGTATTCATTGTGTTGTTTTTCTTGCCTTAAGTGACTCTCATGGGAGGTATTTGTTGTTTTATTCCACCGGATCAGGATTGATGCTCTAGCAGCAGTAACTAGATGAAATAAAAGGAATTACATTTTCCTTTACAATCCAAGAATTAGCAACATTCCCAGAAACCCTCTATACCTTCAGCGGGATGGCGAAACACATGGAAAAATATTTAGTAGACAAACATTTATGCTATATGGACGCCTTTTGGGCTAAGATGGACATTTTCTCCCATTGGTTATCTGTGTGTTTTGTTCAAATCAGATTCCCATTGTCTGTTGAATGGTGGAGGATGTAGATTCCCTTAATGTAATAGGTGGTATTATTGTGAGAGCATTTTATTTTTGAGTACAAAGGTCCTTGAAAGGAAGGATTTCACGTAACATTGCCTGCCTGATCAGTTTTGACAACATGATTTGGAAATAACTTGACAAGTCCAGAACCTCATTATTTAATGGAGAATATCAGCCAAATTGGGTGAAAAAGTAACTCACTCTAAGGCCTCCTCTCTTCTAATGGTTAAATTCATTACTGTTATTACCCAGAGGGAATAAATTATTGTCTCCTATAAAGTACAAAGGTGAGGGAGATGGCTACATTTATTTACACACTCGTCCTAAGCTCTTATGTATCTCACAGCTAAATATTTAGCTTGTATAGAAGGCATTTATTGAAATGTTTCCAGTTTACCAGTTTGTTTATGTGCCAGCGGTTTCTTTTTAAGTATGTAGCAATAATTTGGGTATCATATTTCACAGTGTCTTTTGAAGACTTCACACGTTTTAAATATTTATCAACCCAAAAAAAGTATTGTGTAAAAAAGGTGTGATAAATTGAATATAGGGATGTGTTTCTTGTTTAAAATAAAGGCCACACTTTTAAGTCTGAAACGTCATGCATTACATCAAAGCCTTTCAGAAAAGTCCTTACATAGGAAGTTAAACTTATTTTTCTCTCAAACAGCCTATATGGTATTTTCTCTCCCCTTTCCCTTGAACATAGTAGGAACAGACTGAGCACTATAGAAACATAGAATTTGATGGCAGATAAGAACTGCTTGGCCCATCTAGTCTGCCCAATTTTTAACCTATGTTAACCTCAAATCCTATTTGATCATTTAATCTTTGTTATGTCTGTCCTAAACATGTTTAAATTGCTCTACTGTATTAGCCTCTACCACCTCTGAAGGGAGGCTATTCCACTTATCCACTACCCTTTCTGTGAAGTAGTTTTTCCTCAAATTTCCTCTGAACCTACATCCCTTCAGTGTCAGTGCATGTCCTCGTGTTCTAAAACTTCTCTTCCTTATAAGAATGTTTCCCTCCTGTACCTTGTTAAAACCCTTGATATATTTGAAAGTTTCTATCATATCCTCCCTTTACCTTCTCTGCTCCAATGCACAGTGCACCATTTTAGCTGCCCTTCTTTGTACAGTCTCTAATGTATTTATAGCCTTCTGGAGATATGGCCTCCAGAATTGAACAAAGTAAACTCTATGTACACTTTTTTAGCTAGTTGACCTGTGATGTATCATGGGCTGAAATAACGTAGTTAGTGAGAAATCAGGGGTGGAATTGTCAGATAAGTAATTCTCAAGTACTTGGTGCAGAAAACTTCTATGGCAGTCTAAGGTGGCTAAGGTGTGTGATTCAGAGTGAATGGTACATTTAAAAATGACATATCTGCCCTCATTTTCATGGTTTATATTCTTACTATGGAAGGCGACAAAAGCAGCTATCAGGATAGCAACAGATTTGATCTTAGAGTTAGAGATGCAGAAACTTGAATTAGAGTTATCAGCAAACCACAGTCCATTGAAGTGGGTCTCTTGGAGGAAAGCTATATGTGCTCCGTTCTTGCCTCCCTAAGTTGCCTAGGATCACAGTTCTCTTCTCTGGTGTTTCGTGCCCAAGTTCACATTGATGGAGACCACATTCAAGATGGTTATGTATTTAATGTAGTGTAATAGGGTGATTGCAGTGAAAAGAGCATTAAGAGCCTCTGCTAAATGAGGGCAGAAGGTAATTGTAGAGCCAGTTTAAAGGAAGCAATAAAAGAAGGAGCAGGACCCATTAATTGTAATCCAATGGTAACTTATATAGGGGTGTATTCAATTAGTTTTCCGGTCCAAAGTAACGCGCGCTACCATAAAAAATACGCAGTATTGATAGTAATACGGTACCGCAATATCGCAACCTAATGGGGTGTGCACGAAAATCCACATTATTGTGCTGCCGTGGATTGCCTTCCCGGCCCGTTTTGGCTCGTTACTGTGGACCGGAAACCTAATTGAATACCCCCCATGCAATCTTGTTGCAAGGAGATATCTTGATGAAATAATTATTGGCAGTGTGCCAAGTCAAATCACCTACTGAGATAAAGATGAAAGCCTCAAACTTGGGAGTCCACCTGAGGGAATTAAAGATAAAATAGATTTAGATTATTAAATTGAGCTTGTGGGGGAACATCCCATGGCTACCAGGAAGGAAGAGAGATCAAAGTGAGAGAACAGTTACTTTGTGGCAAATTTAGGAGGCTCAATATATCAGAAGTAGGTACAATAAATATGTAAATATAAAACGTACATTTCCAAGGTACTGAAGCCGATGGAGAATAATATCTCTTATCTTTGAAATAAATATGCTTGTGGTCCATACACTTTCATCATCATCATCAGTTATTTATATAACGCTACTTTCTCCACAGCGCTGTACAGAGAACTCACATCAGTCCCTGCCCCATTGGGGCTTACAGTCTAAATTCCCTAACATACACACACATACACACAGAGAGAGAGAGAGAGAGAGAGAGAGACTAGGGTCAATTTGATAACAGCCAATTGACCTACAAGTATGTTAGTATGTTTTTGGACTGTGGGAGGAAACCGGAGCACCCAAAGGAAACCTACGCAAACATGGGGAGAATAAACTGTAAATTCAACTAGTTAATATATTTAGAGCAAGAAGGCAGGGCTTGTGTAATCTCCTCATCCTGCTGGAATCCTCATGGAGAAATCCCGATAAGAGTATGCTTGTAAAGCACCGTCTATTTTCCATTAAATGGCTAATCCCATTTTCTTGTGACTACCTGTGAGGTACAGTCCCAAATCTTCAATCGGCCCAACATGTTTCCAACTGCTCACAAAAAGTCCAAACTAGCAATAGTTGCTTAATTAAATTGAAATATAGGAACAAATAAACAAGTAGATAAACTCTCCTAAATCCTTTCCAGTTTATTAAACGGAATGTTGTGAAGGTAGAATAAATCATTAAGTAGTTTCAGGAGAAATACCTTTTCAAGCAGCGGCACATCCTTGTCTGTCTCTTTACGGTAGATTCATGTGCAGCTAGGTGGTGGGATCCCAAGTGGTTTAAACAATAAAGATAAGGCTTCTGGTGTCTGCAGGACAGAGGAATTTGTTTTTGGTTAGAAGGTGGAAAAGGAACCTCCTGCGCCTACAGTACAACAATGGTGGCCGAATAGCTCTGTGTTTTGCAAGCATGGCACTGGAGATCGGGCTAGAGCTGGAGGTTGGCCTTATGAAAGTGAATAGAGCAGTGTTTCCCAAACTGTGCGCCATGGCTCCCTGTGGTGCCGCATCGATCTCACGGGTGCCGCGGCCCAGGCCGGTGGTAAGCAAGGCGGGGGACTAATTGGTAATTATTTTGGCTTAGGGGTGCCTTGAAGAAATTAGGGCGACCCTGAGGGTGCCTTGAACTGAGAAAACTTGGGATCCACTGGAATAGAGACTTGATTTTGTGCTACTCTCATCATTTATTTTGCTTGAAAGAAATGGACCCTGCAAATGATCTATCGGAAAATCTGTACAGGGCCTAGTGCATTAAGTTGATTTTGTGGTTAATGGGATATTGGAGCAATTGATTAAACACCCTTTGTTTCTGCTGTTAAACTCCTTGTAGAATGAGAATATTGTGGGTCCCCAGATCATCTATTATAAAGTATAATGCAGATAACAGTTCTGACCATTTGTTGCCAGGAATGTACTGTATTCTTATGGCATCCTATCATTGACACCAGTGATCCATTACATATTTTGTTTAATTTTTATTTTGACTACTTAAATAATTGTCTTGTAGGTTTTTTTTTTCTAATTAGGACAAAGGTCTTCATGTCCTGTCTATTGGGAGCTCATCCTTATTCCCTTCATACTGCCATAGTTTGAATCTGAGCCAATTGAGAGATGGTAATGGTAGGGATATTTCCTCCTGCGATATTGGAGAGAGCAGACACTATCCTCAAAATAGACAGAGCAGGGGTCATACTCATCCTGTTTTTTGGAAAAAGTATCTATCTCATCCACAAGTGGCAAGGTGTGTAAAGGCTCCTTTCACTTTCTAGTTTTGCCCATTTGTAAGCCAACTTGCAGGAATCTTTAGCTCTCATTTTAAGGTTTATATAGCTATCAAGCTAAGAACTCAGCATCTGAACATTCCTACAGATTTGTGGCAAGCAACCCCCACCCCCAAAAACTATTTAACCAGCTGTAAGTTTTATATATATATATATATATATATATATATATATATATATATATATATATATATATATGATCATATAGGTATGTTATAATTTTAAGTAAACTGACATACTTCTATTTGTAGTATATGTTATATGTATATTTAATAAAGTATGTTCATGTTGGTGGGTTTAGTGCATATATGCATTAGGACAGTAGTAATGTGTCTTTGGAAATTATATAGAGATCTAAATAACCAGAGGTGATTGACTAAAGCTTTTTGACATAAGGATCAATGAAGTGTATAAAGAAGTCCATGAGGGCATTAATTCTGGCTAATTATACAGACGAGTGAATGAGCCATGGCAGCTGTCTAATCAGATACATTGACAACCTTTCACTGAGCACCGTTTACTTAGCAGTACATTTTCCCAAGCTGCTATTTAGAGGGAGGGGGAACTATACGCAAACATTATTTGCAAATAATAATGTTCTCAGGATACTGCAACTAGGTCTGTGTGATATATTATCTATTTCATCCACTTCATCCATTGGCAAAAGTTGCCATTTTAAACGGCAGCTTCAGAGAGCAGAAGTCTGTATTCGAGAAGCATAATTACAGTCCTCTAATTAACTGAATTAACTGGTTTGTATACATTGGTGGAATTCACACAAAGGAATATAGCGAGTAGATGATATTCTATGCTTTCATCATCATCATTTATTTGTAGCGCCACTAATTCCGTGTGGTGTGCTTTTCCTACTTAAAAGCACACCAGCATCAACATTCTAAATAAAGTATGCATGCATAAAGAAACATTTAAGAATGGCATAGTTGCTATTTTGTTTGGATATGATTTTGTAAGACAGTTTAAAAGTTTATTAGTTACTATAGCTTGAGCCAGGCATATTGAGTGAATGGAACAAGAGATATTAAGTGATTGCTGCTGGAGAGTGTATATAGCAAATGATTACAACTAGGATAAAGGTTGTATTTGTACTCCATTACATTATGCATTTTGAACAAAGCAGCAGTTAGGATACTGCATGGTATATTTTTTGCTTTATACAGTATATGTAAAAGTTTGAGATTTGGTAGTTTTGCCATTTTTTTTGTTACTACCCAAGGACATCCTTACAATTATTCCCCTCCTCCGACTCACACTAAGGGCTAGATTTACTAAGCTGCGGGTTTAAAAAAGTGGGGATGTTGCCTATAGCAACCAATCAGATTCTAGCTGTCATTTTGTAGAAAGTACTAACTAATTGAAAGCTAGAATCTGATTGGTTGCTATAGGCAACATCCCCACTTTTTCAAACCCGCAGCTTAGTAAATCTAGCCCTAAGGGTCTGATTCATTAAGGAGAACAAAGCTAAAAAGAGGAGTACATTTGCACCTTGGCAAAACCATGTTGCATTGGAGGGGGAGTTAAATTTAAAATGTGGGGACAGATCTATAGATGGGATACGGCATGTCCTAAATAAATTTTAAATTTCAGTGTAAAATCAAAGCTATCAGGTATTTGTGTGCTACATGACAAAAATAGCCAGTGTGTTCCTTACATGCAAAATAATAAACTAATCTACACTCCTTGCATTTAATATGGTTTGTCCAGGAGCAAACTTACTCATTTATTTTTACTTTGGTCTCCCTAATAAATCCTAATAGTGTCATCCAGTTCTAATAGCATCTAGCATTCTCTCTTCAACTCTCTAACTCATCCTGCCCAACTATGGCGCTCATGTTCAGTTGGCATACGACTGTTTTCTTACAGTAATATATTCAAATTTGTACTGCACATTCCAAACAAAAGGTATACACCTAGGTCCATATGTAGATTTGTTACTTGCATATCCTTATGCTTGCTGAGAAGGGGGAGGGGGGCATGCAAATGCAGACCGACAGTTCAATATCTGTAGCCATATCAAATGTGAGTGCAAGAGGGCTCATGCGAATACAAAAAAAAACAACTTATGATCATGACAGTCGCCAACACTAGCTAACCGTTTCTGATTGGCTGATTCACGTATAAAGCTAATGAAAAGGAGCTGTAGAAAACTCAGTTTTTAAAGAAGCAATGTTTCAGTGCAATGTCCCTCCCTCTATGTGATACTTAATTGCCAACTATCTATCCTCACACTCAGTACTTTTCCCACACAACAGCCAGACATCACAGGCATTTCAAGGGCAGTTCAACCCACTTGGACCATCTCATGTCTAAATAATTATATTAGCCCCACAGCTTGAGATAACGCGCAAGACCCGGGAATAGAATAAAGCATTAATTATAAGCCACTGTGTTATGGATTTTATGAGAATTTTACAGTTCATTCAAAACACAGCAACAGATGTGTCTTGCAGCCACAACAGCTGACTGTACATAGATTTCTAGACAATACATTTCCTAACATGTAAAATAGAACAATTATATCAGAGACCAAGGAACCTCCCCCCCCCCCCTCATTATCTTTTGAAAGTATCCCTTTTACCCAATGACCTGTTTTATAGATTACCGGAAGCTATGCTGTTTCATCATTTGAAGTACACCCTAGAAGGGTAACGTTTAACAATAAAACACAGCCTGTTTTTGGTAGTGTTTTCTTAAGTTCTGCTTTTGTTCCTAAGTTCACTGCAAACAATAATGTGCTTAACCACTCTGCTGCCAGAGACAGCCACTGGACTCTGCTCCTGCTCATTCCATACACAAACTACCAGAAACATTTGCTTAACATGCAATATGAAAAACAAATGTTAATATAATCACTTGGCTCTACCAACAAGATAAAAGCCACACGCTAGAACTAAAGTAGTGAAATATTTTTAGATTAGTCCATCGTTTTGATCTTGGCAGTCATGATGGGTGTGTTGCATTGCAGCTGTCACTTTTGGGTATATTTACTAAACGTGGGTTTGAAAAAGTGGAGATGTTGCCTATAGCAACCAGTCAGATTCTAGCTATCATTTTGTAGAATGTACTAAATAAATGAAAACTAGAATTTTATTGGTTGCTATAGGCAATATCTCCAATTTTTTCAAACCCGCAGATACTATTATTGTAGATTTGTAAGGCGCCACAGTGTTCCGCAGCACAGTACAGTAGGAAAAACAGTACATACATAAAACTGGGACATACAAGGTAGACAAAATAAATGCAGACATGAAAACAAAGAGTATGAAGAACCCTGCTCGTTAGAAAGCTTACATTCTAAATGCAGTTTAATAAATATAACACAAGGTAACAACTGCAATGCAACACACCATCATGACTGCCAAGATCAAAATGTTGGACTTCTTGAAGACCCATCTCTTCTAACTAACCCTTACCCTCTTCACTTGAGTGCTCTGTACCTGCCTTTTGCACATACCACCCATCCTGACCAGCCATATCCATTATTGTTAGCTAGCATTACTCTCCATTACATTGTTTCAGATGCTCATTACATTGTGAATGTGTTGGGGCTGAGTCCTTCTACAGTAAGCTTCCATGTTATCGTAGTTCAAATGTATAACATGAACATACCCTGAAGTTAAACTGTTCTGTTATCATTGTTAGTATATGTTTCCTACGTCCAGCATATCATAAGGGCACATGATGTACTTTAATGAATGTGATGTGCTTTTCATGTGTTCAGTAGGATTCCAATTGATTTGGAGTTCCAGTGACCACATGTACAACTCATGCACAGTTTGTGGAGACTCATGACATCTCTGATCTGAATATGACTATAATAACCATTTTATGCACTAAGGGGCACATTTAACAAATGACGGTATTGCACTATCGTGCACTTACCGTGTAATTAGGTAAAGGAAGTCTGCAATTGATATATATGATAGCTCCGTTTGACTGTTCAATTTCCAAAACCATTAATTTTCGCTGCAGTTCGTTTTTTCTAACAGTCACCATACAACAGTATGGTGACTGCTCGGGGCCGGCATTTAACAAGTTCCGAAAAAAGCTCCGGAGAGCAGAGCTGGACAGCGCATGTGTGGAGAGATCACATGATCCCTCCCTGTCACTCACAGCTCTCTCTCTGCAACTATCGTTGCAGAGACAGAGAGGGTATCTGTGTGCGCATGTCCAGTTCTTGGAACTGGATATGCGCACTTGAAGAGTGAGGAGAAGACCTGAAGACAGCGCTTCCGAAGAGGGGTAAGTATGTTTTTTTTTATCACTGAAACAGTTTTTCGGAACTGCTGTTTCTCTGCACGGCTGTACATAAATGTGAGAAGTAGTTCAATCCTTATCATTGCGATAAGGATTGAAAACTACTTTTCACTTTATGTGAATAATGATAAATGTGCCCCTAAAACTTTTTACAGCACCAGCACTTTAATAGATGATCAATGTTTATAAAGAATACTTAATGGGAATAAAATACCATCTATCTGTTACGAGCTGCGGCGGCTCGGCACCACCGCGACTCACTCTGGCCTCTCAGACACGTCCCGGCCGTCGTCAAGAGGACCAGGGCGTCACTTCCGGTTTTCGTCCCGGCTGTCGCCATGGTAAGGGCCGGGATGCTCAGTACATTACTGCCGCAACCCGGCCAGCTGGACAGATGCGCATCTTCTATTAATTAGTTAATCCCCAGCTGGGAAATGCTGCTTGTCATGCCTCCAGCTCCCATTGGCCATTTCAGGTATTTAAGGCAGGGAGGGGTTAGCCTTGCTGCCGGTTATAGTTTCAGTCTCTGGCTGCTGGCCTGCTTCTTTCTCTGCTCCTCTGCTCTTGTTGTTTGGATTGATTCTTTCGTGTATGACCCTTGGCTCACTTACTGGACTCTGTTGGACTGCTCGTGACCCTGATCTCTGCCTGTTAACTGGATATGCTGTTTGCCGCCAGTCCTGACCTCTGCCTGGACCTCACTACCGCTGCCTGCTGTACCATTTGACCTCGGCCCGTTTTGCTGTTTCTATCTCTTGACCCCCACCTGCGCTACGGTAAGATTATAAACTTGTACTACTCTGAGTTTAAGAACTGGGGGCATCCGAGTACCTGTGAGCACGTTCAGCTCTACGGGAAAGGCGGCTGCTATAGGTGAAGACCTCTGCTACCTGTTCTACGAGTTTATGATATTTGCCATCAGCTTTAACACTATCTCTCTAAAGCAAAAAGTTTTCTGTCTATGCTCATTCTTAAGCACTTTAAATTATATAACATATACATGAAATATAATTGTAGTCAGTAAATACTAGGTCTTTGTGCTTCTCAGAAAAACACAATGTTCAAAATTGAATCTTGAAGTGATTAAACTTGCAATGGACTGCAGAAATCCACTAACAAAACATGAGTTAGTTCTGTGTCTGTGAATGCATTCAGTTACCAAACCAAATGGATTTTATAGGCTTTTACATATCCTCCCTGTAACATTTCATTCTCTTGGAATATGGAGCCTTCCGGCATTTTTTCAAGTTTATTGAATGTGTCCATATTAGTTAAAGATCTGTATACATTCTCATTTTTCAGGCAAAGTCCACTTAGTCCTTAATTCAATATAAATCTGAGATGGTTCCAGACCATTACATTACAAAGTAAAAATCAAAACATTGGAACCTCAAAAGTCAAGTATTGTTATGTTCAGTAATGGTCAGCAGATTGAAACAGGAAGTTTTGCTCTCAAGCAAATTCAGGCAAATATGAAACTAGAAATAGAAATCAAGTTTTAATTTCTATTTATAAACAAGATTTTTTTCTACCTACTTCGAAAATAGTAATTAAAGTTTATTAAGCCCTTTGGTGGCCAAGTGAGTCTCATTCTTGCAAGTACCTCAAAAGTGCTAATGATGAGTCCCATTCATCCTTAGCAAACACATGGTTCAAAATATGAAAAACTATATCTACACGCATTCCACCTATATTTTCCTGTTGGTTGTACAGGTTCTTGAAGACTTCACTGTGCGTGCCATCACTCAATCCCATGCATTACAGAAATATTTGGAGAACCAGGAGAAAAAGTCCTATTACTTTATACTGGTGTTTCCAGTTATAGACACTCATACACACTATGGCAGTGGATTCCATACTTTCTCAGTTTGAGGCACCCTTAGGGTCTCCATAATTTTTTCAAGGCATCCCTAAGCCAAACTATTTACCAAGAAGTCCCCTGCCTTGCTTACAAATGGCCCTAGCTGAGGCACCCCTGTGAGATCACCGCAGCACCCCAGGGAGCCACGGCACACAGTTTGGGAACTGCTGCACTATGGGATTGATTCATTAAGGAAATTAAGGCAAAAAAAGGAGTACATTTTCTTCTGGACAAACAAGGGGTGCAAATTAGTTTATTATTTTGAACATTAGTTAAATACTGGATGTTTTTCATGTAGCACACAAATATTTGATAGCTTTATTTTTACACTGAAACTTAAAGTTGATCTAGGATTTGCCCTACCCCAACTATAAATCAGTTCCTACATTTTAAATTTACCTCCCCCTCCAATGCAACATGGTTTTGCCAAGATGCAAAGTTACTATTTTTTATGCTTTACTCTCCTTAATGAATCAGGCCCTGCATGTATATTGCTCTAGCACCCTTTGCCTCAAATTTATTACATTCCATTTAGACAGATTTTGACACCATTCATGTATTTGTACTTCCTATTACAAACCACAGTCAGCAGCATTTTTCCAATTTAAACCACAAGATTCAATTTAGCAGCTATTGTTCTCGAGTGGCAAGTGGTGGAAAGATGCTGGAAAAGATTCATGTAGAGCAGTGGCTTCAGGGCCCTCTTAAGACCATCTTGGGCCCCCGGGCACAGCAGTGCACCGGGGCCACTATATATACAAAAAAATAAATAAATGATTATATATATGGGGATAAGGGAGATAAGGGAGGGAACCGGATCGCCAGCTGACAGCACGGTAAGTATTTTCTTCTTTTCTTTTTCCAGGTTTTTTTTTTTTGGCTTCCTCCGACGGGCCCCCCTTTGCTGCAGGGCCCCCGGGCACCAGCCCAATGTGCCCTATGGGAAAGACGGCCCTGAGTGGCTTTTAAGCTTGTCCTGGTGCAGCCTCAGTGTATGTTTTACATATCACTGAACAATAACAAAATGAATTAAACAGATTGTACAAAGTCCACCTATGTATTTACCGATCTTTTCATTTGATGGGCGTTGGTAGTGGACATCTGGCTTATATGCTTCCATCTTCAGCACTAAATTCTTCATCCCTTTTTAATTTTCTCTTAAAATGAGCTGTATGTTTTAAACCAATCATGAGAATGAAGAGACATCAAGCATTTATTACATGTCACTTTTGTGAGCTTGAAAGTTATTATTACATTGTTAAAAGTGTCCCTAAAATTGGGCTCTTTTTTGTAAAAGTGCTACATGAAGCTGCAAAATGTGTTGCATTGTGGAAGAATAATGCTGCATCCCTCCTTCACAATTTTAGGCAATATCTGCCACCTAGAACATGGAAAAATCAAGCCCATTTGTTTGGAGAAAAAGGTTGTGCACCCAGAAGCTCATTCACCCCTTGATTTCATTTAAATAATCACACCCTTAAAAATAAAATCTTGTTTTGCATATGGGTGCAAATGTACACTTGCCAGATCCACCCGGCTGCTAGGATCAAGCGGTACAAATTTATTGCATGCTCAACATCTTAGCCCGCAAATCCATGTGCTTACTTGTAAAAATACATGTGTTTGTGTAAATGTGGGAGTGTAAGAAAACAGAATTTTCTCAGCTCATTTGCACTTTAATAAATGGGCTTTAACTTGTCTAACTTGCACTGAAATGATAAAACTGATTGTTTGAATCGTCCCCTCTAGCAGAATGCCCCTTGACACGATTGCCCCCCCCCCTCCCCCCCAGATCCGCCACTGCCTCTCTCAGGGGGTCCAATAGTGCCTACTGCCGGAGGCAGTTATTTCCATCATGCATTTTTAAATGCATGAGGTTAGCATGACTTCCCAAACACCTTACAGCGCTATCAGGCAGCCCCACAATCTAGTGCTTAGATAGGAAGAATATTCACTTCCTCAACAACTAAATGCAGTAGGGCAGATATATAGAGAGGGAGTTGTAATGAAAGGGGGGCAGCAATTAGAGAGGGAAATGAGTGAGATATGAAGGGAAAAATTAGTTATTCAGATATGGAGAGTAATATTAGTGAGATATGGAGTGGCAATGAGTGAGATATGGAGGGGAGTGAGATATGGAGGGGGCAATGAGAGAGATTTGAGGGTAACAATAATTAGAGATGAGCGGGCTCGGATATCTGAAATCCGAGCCCACCCGAACGTTGCCAATCCGAGCCGGATCCGAGACAGATCCGGGTATTCCCGCCAATTGCAAAACTGAAACCGAGGCTCTGAGTCATAATCCCACTGTCGGATCTCGCGATACTCGTATTCTATAAATTCCCCGCTAGCCGCCGCCATCTTCACTCGGGCATTGATCAGGGTAGAGGGAGGTTGTGATAGGTGGTCCTCTGTCCTGCTATATCTCGTGCTGTCCTGTTCAGTTCTGTGCTGTGCTGTTCAGTTCTGTGCTGTGATGTGCTGTGTTCTGCTCAGTCCAGTGGTGCTGTGTCCTGTGCTCTGTCCTTCTGAGTTCAGTCGTGCTGCTGGGTCCTGTGCTGTGTCCTGTTCAGTCCAGTGGTGCTGTGTCCTGTGCTCTGTCCTTCTAAGGGCATTGTTATTTCCCCATTATTCCCAAGTTATAAAAAATTTTAAAAAAAGTTCTAAAAAAAAAAAAAAAAAAGATTATGAAAAAAAGAAATTAAAAAAAAATATCCAAAAACAATCCTGCAGTATAAGTCCATTGGTACTGCAATATTACAAAGTTCACAGATTCTGCAGTATAAGTCCATTGGTACTGCTATATTACAAAGTTCACTCTTTCTGCAGTATAAGTCCAGTGGTACTGCTATATTACAAAGTTCACTGATTCTGCAGTATAAGTCCATTGGTACTGCTATATTACAAAGTTCACTGATTCAGCAGTATAAGTCCATTGGTACTGCTATATTACAAAGTTCACTGATTCAGCAGTATAAGTCCATTGGTACTGCTATATTACAAAGTTCACTGATTCAGCAGTATAAGTCCAGTGGTACTGCTATATTACAAAGTTCACTGATTCAGCAGTATAAGTCCAGTGGTACTGCAATATTACAAAGTTCACTGATTCTGCAGTATAAGTCCATTGGTACTGCTATATTACAAAGTTCACTGATTCAGCAGTATAAGTCCAGTGGTACTGCAATATTACAAAGTTCACTGATTCTGCAGTATAAGTCCAGTGGTACTGCTATATTACAAAGTTCACTGATTCTGCAGTATAAGTCCATTGGTACTGCTATATTACAAAGTTCACTGATTCAGCAGTATAAGTCCATTGGTACTGCTATATTACAAAGTTCACTGATTCTGCAGTATAAGTCCATTGGTACTGCTATATTACAAAGTTCACTGATTCTGCAGTATAAGTCCATTGGTACTGCTATATTACAGAGTTCACTGATTCAGCAGTATAAGTCCAGTGGTACTGCAATATTACAAAGTTCACTGATTCAGCAGTATAAGTCCAGTGGTACTCTCCTGTGCCGCATATAATTTTTAAAGTGTGTGTGGCTTAGGGGTACGCTCTCTTGTGCTACATATAATGGAAAACAAAAATTTGGAGGATAAAGTAGGGAAAGATCAAGACCCACTTCCTCCTAATGCTGAAGCTGCTGCCACCAGTCATGACATAGACGATGAAATGCCATCAACGTCGTCTGGCAAGCCCGATGCCCAATCTCCTAGTACAGGGCATGTAAAATCCAAAAAGCCCAAGTTCTCAAAAAGTAGCAAAAAGAGAAACTTAAAATCATCTGAGGAGAAACGTAAAGTTGGCAATATGCCATTTACGACACGTAGTGGCAAGGAACGGCTTAGGCCCTTGCCCGTGTTCATGACTAGTGGTCCAGCTTCACCCAAGGATCTAAGCCCTCCTCCTCCCCCCCCTACAAAACATTTAAGAGAGTTATGCTGTCAGCAACAACAACAAAACAGCAAAGAACTCTGCCTTCTAAACAGATGACATCACAAATCCCCAAGGCGAGTCCAAGGGTGTTGGTGGTTGTGAAGCCTGACCTTCCCATCACTGTACGGGAAGAGGTGACTCCATCCAGCATTTGCAGCACACCCTCTGCATATGTTGGAAGGATCACCCACAGTGTAGATCCAGATTTGGATAATCAAGGTGTCAATGTTGTACACTGGGAGGAGGCTATTGATGTAGCTGGCGCTGTGGAGGAACTTGATGATGAGGATGGTGATGTGGTTATTGAAAATGAGGCACCAGGGGGGGGGAAAAAGCTGATGTCCATGGGATGAAAAAGCCCATCGTCATGCCTGGTCAGAAGACCAAAAAATGCACCTCTTCGGTCTGGAGTTATTTTTATCCAAATCCGGACAACCAATGTATGGCCATATGTAGCTTATGTAAAGCTCAAATAAGCAGGGGTAAGGATCTTGCCCACCTAGGGACATCCTCCCTTATACGTCACCTGAATAACCTTCATAGTTCAGTGGTTAGTTCAGGAACTGGGCCTAGGACTGTCATCAGTACAGGGACACCTAAATCCCTTGGCCCTGTTGGATACACACCACCAACACCCTCCTCGTCAACTTCCTCCACGATCTCCATCAGATTTAGTACTGCAGGCCATGTCACCAGCCAGACTGAGTCCTCTTCTATACGGGATTCATCCGAGGAATCCTGCAGCGGTACGCCACTGCTGCTGCTGTTAGTCGGTCATCTTCCCAGAGGGGAAGTCGTAAGACCGCTACGTCTTTCAAAAAACAATTGACCGTCCAACAGTCGTTTGCCATGACCACAAAATACGATAGTAGTCACCCTATTGCAAAGCGTATAACTGCGGCTGTAACTGCTATGTTGGTGTTAGACGTGCGCCTGGTGCCCGCCATCAGTGGAGTGGGATTTAGAGGGTTGATGGAGGTATTGTGTCCCCGGTACCAAATCCCGTCGAGATTCCACTTCACTAGGCAGGCGATACCAAAGATGTACAGAGAAGTACGAGCAAGTGTCCTCAGTGCTCTTAAAAATGCGGTTGTACCCACAGTCCACTTAACCACGGACATGTGGACAAGTGGTTCTGGGCAAACGAAGGACTATATGACTGTGACAGCCCACTGGGTAGATGCATCCCCTTCCGCAGCAACAGCAGCAGCTGCATTAGTAGCAGCATCTACACAACGTCTGCTCGTGCCAAGGCAGGCAACATTGTGTATTACAGGCTTTAATAAGAGGCACAACGCTGAAAACCTATTAGAGAAAATGAGGGAAATTATTTCGCAGTGGCTTACCCCACTTAGACTGTCCTGGGGATTTGTGGTGTCAGACAACGCCAGTAACATTGTGCGGGCATTGCATATGGGCAATTTCCAGCACGTCCCATGTTTTGCCCACACCATTAATTTGGTGGTGCAGCATTACCTCAAGAGTGACAGGGGTGTGCAGGAGATGCTTGCGGTGGCCCGCAAAATTGCTGGACACTTTCGGCATTCTGCCAGTGCCTACCGCAGGCTCGAGGCACATCAAAAAAGCCTGAACCTGCCCTGCCATCACCTCAAACAAGCGGTTGTGACGCGCTGGAACTCCACCCTCTATATGCTGCAGAGGATGGAGGAGCAGCAAAAGGCCATTCAGGCCTACACCGCCACCTACAACATAGGCAAAGGAGTGGGGATGCGCCTGAGTCAAGCGCAGTGGAGACTGATTTCCGTGTTGTGCAAGGTTCTCCAGCCGTTTGAACTTGCCACAGGAGAAGTCAGTTCCGACACTGCCAGCTTGAGTCAGGTGATTCCCCTGATCAGGCTGTTGCAGAAGCAGCTGGAGAAATTGAGGGAGGAGCTGGTAAACCATTGCAATTCCACCAAGCATGTAGCTCTTGTGGATGAAGCCCTTCGTACGCTTTGCCAGGATCCGAGGGTGGTCACTATTTTAAAGTCAGAGGAATACATTCTGGCCACCGTTCTCGATCCTCGGTTTAAAGCGTATGTTTTGTCTCTGTTTCCGGCGGACACAAGTCTGCAGCGGTGCAAAGACCTGCTGGTCAGGAGATTGTCCTCTGAAGAGGACCGTGACATGCCAACAGCTCCACCCTCATTTTCTTCCACATCTGTGGCTGCGAGGAAAAAGCTCAGTTTTCCTAAAAAAGCCGCTGGCGGGGATGCTGATAACATCTGGTCCGGACTGAAGGACCTGCCCACCATTGCAGACATGTCTACTGTTGCTGCATTGGATGCTGTCACAATAGAAAAAATGGTGGAGGATTATTTTGCTGACACCATCCAAATAGACATGTCAGACAGTCCATATTGTTACTGGCAGGAAAAAAAGACAGTTTGGAAGCCCCTGTACAAACTGGCTCTATTTTACCTGAGTTGTCCCCCCTCCAGTGTGTACTCGGAAAGAGTTTTTAGTGCAGCGGGGAACCTGGTCAGTGAGCGGCGAAGGAGGTTGCTTCCTCACAACGTTGAAAAAATGATGTTCATAAAAATGAATTATCAATTCCTCAATCAAGTACAGCACTGCCCTCCAGATAGTACAGAGGGACCTGTGGTTGTGGAGTCCAGCGGGGACGAATTGATAATGTGTGAGTAGGAGGAAGTACACACTGTAGGGGGAGAGGAATCAGAGGTTGAGGATGAGGACGACATCTTGCCTCAGTAGAGCCTGTTTAGTTTGTACAGGGAGAGATGAATAGCTTTTTTGGTGTGGGGGCCCAAACAAACCAATCATTTCAGCCACAGTTGCTTGGTAGGCCCTGTCGCTGAAATGATTGGTTTGTTAAAGTGTGCATGTCCTATTTCAACAACATAAGGGTGGGTGGGAGGGCCCAAGGGCAATTCCATCTTGCAACTCTTTTTTGCCATTATGTGACCATTCACAAACAGTCGTTTGCCATGAGCACAAAGTAAAACAAAATTAAAACAACTTCAACAAATTAAACCAAAAGTAAAATGCCCTGTCATAATCAAAAACAAGAGGTATTGATGTGCTAGAACTACTGAAGTGTTTATAAGTTATAAACACTACACTTGAAAGCTTGTGTCAGACGCCGTCCCCGCTGATCCACTGTCAGACGGGGAACGGACGTCTGACCTTCCTGTCGGCGGTCCGGGACTCCACTTCCGGGTTCTTCGGGCGCATGCGCCCTGTTCCCCGTTACGTTGCTAGACAATGGAACGCCGCTGCTCTATGAATACCGCCTCCTCCTGCCCGCCAATCAGCTTACCCTAGCCTCTATTTAAACCTGTCTCTGGCACCAATAGGGTGCCAGAGTAACAGGTTCACCACCAGTGTTCCTGGCTTCCACACCCCCTTGTTGTTCCTGAGTATCCTGCTACCTGTTTACTGTTGTGACCCCGGCTTGGCGACCATCCTCTTCCTCTGTGTGACCCATTCTGTACCGTGACTTCGGCTTGGCGACTACTCTACTGGATTTCCCTTTTGTACCTGATATCCCTGATTGCTGTAACCCGGAACCGTCTGACCTCTCTACGCTACACTGGTAACTGGCAAATAGGACCGCGACCTGCGTGCTCTCTGCTGCGAAGTCCAAACCTCCTTGCGGGGGTCCCTGGTGAACACCAGGGGCACGTTAGACTCCGCGCCTGTTTGACCAGTTGCGCTAATACCGGTTAGTGTCTATTTCTCTTCAGCCTTCATAGGCCTACATCGTGACAGCTTGAGCCTTTAAATGAAAAAGTCACTCTTCATTGCACGAATATTTGCAACAGGGACAGTTTTTTTGTTAACAAAGTCAACAAATAACACTTCGACCCTGTCTGTCTTTCACATACTTTATGGGATCTCAATGATGAATGCTCTGTACCATGGTCGTCTAAAACAAGAGGTATTGACGTGCTTGAACTACTGTAGTGTTTTTAAGTTATAAACACTACACTTGAAAGCTTGAGCCTTTAATAGAAAAAGTCACTCTTCATTGCACGAATATTTGCAACAGGGACAGTTTTTTTGTTAACAAAGTCAACAAATAACACTTCGACCCTGTCTGTCTTTCACATACTTGATGGGATCTCAATGATGAATGCTCTGTACCATGGTCTTCTAAAACAAGAGTTATTGACGTGCTATAACTACTGTAGTTTTTATAAATTATAAACACTACACTTGAAAGTTGGAGGAGGTATTGTGGCCCCGGTACCAAATTGGGTACCAGGGCCACTCCACTATGCAGTCCAGATAGAGGCGTATTAGATATTAAACAACGTTGACTGTTGCTGCCAAATCATAAATTAATGAAAATGACCTGTCATCTTTAAAAACAAGAGGTATTGACACGCTCGAACTACACCCTGTATATGCTGCAGAGGATGTAGGAGCAGGCAGCTGTGCAGTGGAATTCAGACCATTTGAAGGCGGAGGTATTGTGGCCCCAGTACCAAATTGTGTACCGGGACCACTGCACTATGCAGTCCAGAAAACTACCTCGGTGAAACGTTTTGGACTAAAAACAATATTGTGAGGTGTGAGGTGTTCAGAATAGACTGGGAATTAGTGGAAATGATTGTTATTGAATGTTATTGAGGTTAATAAAAGCGTAGGAGTGAAAATAAACCCAAAAACTTGTTTTTTAACACTTTTTATGTTTTACTTTTTTCAAAATAAATCCAAATCCAAAACCTTAAATCCGAACCAAAACCTTTCGTCAGGTGTTTTGCGAAACAAATCCGAACCCAAAACCTCAAGCAAATCCGAATCCAAAACACAAAACACGAGACACCAAAAGTGGCCGTTGCACATCCCAAACAATAATACAGTTTTTCTCTCTTTTTCATGTATGAAGACACTATGCCCTTCATTTTGGACCATAAGGGCACGCCTATCTAAAGCCCCCGGAGCCCCCAAATGTCAGCTCTGACGTATAGGTCTTTTGTACTGCAGTCTATGTGGGTTAAGAGCCACTGATATGTACTACTGTACAGGATGTGCACAACTGTGGGTAATCATAGTTACATTAGCAGCTGCAGGCAGAAAGCAACATGTGCTTTTTTCATTGCTAATTACATTGCAAGATAAATCACTACAAATGTGCCTGGGGTGTTACAATTCTGTCTTTGTTAACTTCCACATGTCTGCATGCAAACACTGCACAGTTTGGGCAAATTACTGCTTATTTGGGATTTTAGAGAAATGCAGCAAACTATGAGATAAACTGGGATGTCCCAGGCACAAGTATTGTACTTCCTTGAAAATAGCCTAAAATGCAAGGATTCCCTAGAGCAGGGGTACACATTATTTTTGTCCAAGGGCTGGGAGATTGTACTAATTTGGAGTTGGCTCAAAAAAAATTAATTGATTGACTGTCCCCACTACTGTAGAATTTACTAAAGGAAAAGAGAAACCATTTTGCAGGTATTACATACCTCTCAACATGGGAACTGGAGTATGTGCACTACTGCAAAGCTCCAGAGAAGGTGTGGCCACAGTGGGTGTCATCACATCATACTGAGTGTGAACCATGTCAGTCCCATAACACGTTTGGTCTACATGAGGTAGGCCACATCATCCTATCACCTTTTATTAATACATTCCCCACAAAACCACTAATCACCCTTGTAGCATCACATTCCCCACTCATCACCCCTGCAGCATCACATTCCCCACTCATCACCCCTGCAGCATCACACCCCCTCCCCCATCAACCCTGTAGCATCACATCCCCTCCCCCATTACCCCTGCAGCACCACACCCCCTCCCCATCAACCCTCTAGCATCACATCCCCTCCCCAATAACCCCCGTAGCATCAAATCCCCTCCCCCATCACCCATGCAGCATCGCACCCCCTCCCCCATCAACCCTGTAGCATCACATCACAACCCCTATTCCATCACCCATGTAGCATCAAATCCCCTCCCCCATCACCCATGTAACATCACATCCCCTCCCCCTGTAGAATCACACCTTCCCCCATCACCCTTGCAGCATCACATTCCCACTCCCTCATCACCCCTGTAGCATCACAACCCCTCCCTATCACCCCTGTAGCATAACATACACCCCCATTCCCCCTGTAGCATCATATCCCCTTCCCCATCACCCTTATAGCATCAAATCCCCCACCCCATCACCCATGTAGCATCACATTCTCTCCTCCATCATCCTTGTAACATCATATCACCTCCCCATCACCCCTGTAACATCATATCACCTCCCCATCACCCCTGTAACATCATATCCTCTCCTCCATCACCCCTGTAGCATCACACCCCTTACCCCATCACTCCTGTAGCATCACATCCCCTCCTTCACCCCTGTAGCATCAGACGCCAGCCCCCATAACCCTTGTAGCATCAAATTCCCTACTTCATCACCCGTGTAGCATCACAACCGCTCCCCCATCACCCCTGTAACATCATATCTCCTCCCCATCACCCCTGTAACATCATATCTCCTGCTCCATCACCCCTGTAACATCATATGCCCTCCCCATCACTCCTGTAACATAACAGCCTTTCCCCAATCACCCCTGTAGCATCACACCCCCCCCACCACCCTTGTAGCATCACATTCACACCGCCTCATCACCCCTGTAACATCATATCCCCTCCCCATCACCCCCCCTCCCCCTTGTACCATCATATCACTTCCCCCATCACCTCTGTAGCATCACACCCCCTCCCCCATCACCCCTGTAGCATCACACCCCTTACCCCATCACTCCTGTAGCATCACATCCCCTCCTTCACCCCTGTAGCATCAGACGCCAGCCCCCATAACCCTTGTAGCATCAAATTCCCTACTTCATCACCCGTGTAGCATCACAACCGCTCCCCCATCACCCCTGTAACATCATATCACCTCTCCATCACCCCTGTAACATCATATCACCTCCCCATCACCCCTGTCACATCATATCACCTCCCCATCACCCCTGTAACATCATATCACCTCCCCATCACCCCTGTCACATCATATCACCTCCCCATCACCCCTGTAACATCATATCACCTCTCCATCACCCCTGTCACATCATATCACCTCCCCATCACCCCTGTCACATCATATCACCTCCCCATCACCCCTGTCACATCATATCACCTCCCCATCACCCCTGTAACATCATATCACCTCTACATCACCCCTGTCACATCATATCACCGCACCATCACCCCTGTCACATCATATCACCTCCCCATCACCCCTGTCACATCATATCACCTCCCCATCACCCCTGTAACATCATATCACCTCTCCATCACCCCTGTCACATCATATCACCTCCCCATCACCCCTGTCACATCATATCACCTCCCCATCACCCCTGTCACATCATATCACCTCCCCATCACCCCTGTCACATCATATCACCTCCCCATCACCCCTGTAACATCATATCACCTCTCCATCACCCCTGTCACATCATATCACCTCCCCATCACCCCTGTAACATCATATCTCCTGCTCCATCACCCTTGTAACATCATATGCCCTCCCCATCACTCCTGTAACATAACAGCCTTTCCCCAATCACCCCTGTAGCATCACACCCCCCCCCCCCATCACCCTTGTAGCATCACATTCACACCGCCTCATCACCCCTGTAACATCATATCCCCTCCCCATCACCCCCCCTCCCCCTTGTACCATCATATCACTTCCCCCATCACCTCTGTAGCATCACACCCCCTCCCCCATCACCCTTGTAGCATCAAATCCCCTACCCCATCACCCGTGTAGCATCACATCCTCTCCTCCATCATCCTTGTAACATCATATCACCTCCCCATCACCCCTGTAACATCATATGCCCTCATTCCCTCCTCCATCATCCCTATAGCATCACATCCCCTCCTTCATCACATCCCCTCCTCCATCACCTCTGTAACATCACAATCCCTCCTCCATGACCCCTGTGGCATCACACCCTCTACCACATCACATCTCCTGCTCCATCACCATGTAACATCACACCACCATCCCCATCACCCTTGTAACATCATATCCCCTACCGCATCACTCCTGTACCATCACAACCCCTCCATCACCCAGGAAAGCAGCTCAAGATAAAACAGGATTACTAATTTCAATTTCAGCCTCAGGACTCTTAATTAGTATTATCATTTATTTATATAGCACTTTCCAGAGAATATTGTGTCATTCACATCAGTATCTGCTCCATTCCAACTTACAGTCTAAATTCCCTACCACACAATCACACACACTAGGGTCCATTTTGTCATAAGGTATTAAACATATCAGAATGGTTTTGGACTATGGGAAGAAACTGGAGCACCCAGAGGTAACTCACACAAACACAGGGAAACATTGGAATCCCACACATATAGTGCTCTGGTGGGAATCAAACCCATGACATCAACGCAGTGAATAAGCAATGCTAACCATTGCGTCACCATGCTGCCCCTCATACACAGAAACTTTAATATCTAGTTTTTGTTGTACACAGCACTGGCAAAGCCAATGCTGTGCTACAGCCTATGGGCATGTAGCTACACAAACCCTTAAGAAGCCACAAGCGCAGAGGTTGCAGCTTCCTATTGGTTTTCCTGCTCACATCTATTTTCACAGGCCATTTTTAATGGCAATAAAAAACAACTTTGGCGGATGCTATAAAAGTGAAAAGGATGTGCACACAATAACCTGGCTTTTGATAATGATTAGGGGTCTCTGAATGGCGTGGGGGGGGGGGCATCCTGGGGACCCAATTTAATTTGTGCAGACAGCCTGACTTTGTGTGAGACTATTGATAAGTTGCTGCAAAGCACAGTAAAGATTTGGTTAATTTGCAAAGTGATCTATGGCACTGATTATGCTGTGTGTTGGGATGTTTAATGCTAGTTATTGTTCACAACTTAACAAATGATCTAATTTTTGTTGCATGCTTTCAATGCAAAATCCTTCAGTGCAGTTTAGTCTTCATCATGACCACTTGACCTGGCTCGGCCAATCAGAGTGTAGGAGGATCCCAAAAGATCATCTTTTTGTTCTTATAAAACACAAGATGATGGATGGTACATGATAACCTATCCTAATTGCTGACTGAAAAAACAAAGGAAATAACAGCAGGGATGTTAGTTTTGTGTTAAATGTATGATTTTATATAAGTACCCAGCGTTTAACTACATATTTTGACAAATTAAATCTCACCAGTAATTTTGAACTTGAAACCAGGAAATCCAGAATTTGAAAGTGAAAAAACTGGGTGTGACTAAGAACAACGTGTAGCAGAGAGGAGGTGGCTTCTGTCTTGTTCACGGGAGGACACTTGCAGCAGAGGTAGATGTGTGGTGTCTGTGTATTGGAAGCAAACGGTTTGTTTGTGTATTTGTTGATTGTGTAATGTAAAATCACAAAGCTGACACGTATAGTATCAGTAATCGGCCACTTCTTGTCCGGGATTTATTTTGTGCGCCATATGGTTTACTTCTGGCTATGTTTTCTCTGACACATGCAGTGTGCACATTCATGTACCAGCTAACAGCTGCAATAAACTGACCTTAATCCGCGTTTATGGGGTTTAGGGAAGGGAGAGTGAGAGGATCCCACACCCGACAGCCTGCTACTATATGTGGCCATGGCTGACCAGTACCTCACATGCAGCTGGTCACTAGTACACGGAGCCTGGTGTTACTGGGCTAAGTGCCGCCTCACACACCGCCCAACTCCTGACAGTGCGGTGTGTGCTGGGCTCTCGGTCTGTTATGAGCGGGTTACTTGTAGGGTACACAGTGTACACAGAGCACGCTGCATACCGTGTGGAGTAAATAGTGATAGGTGACGGTGTACACTGTACAGAGCTGAGCTGCCACATCCCACGTGGCCATGCTCCCCTCTACTGCGCATGCGCGGACACGGCGGCCGTGCGTGCTCAATTTGGTTCGTAACGCTGCAGCCATTGGCCCTCGTCATCCGGAGTCACGAGAGGAGGGGGCTGCGGTGCCCACCACGTCTGGTGGGAGATGGACTGATGAAACAAGAGGGGGAAGAGCTTCGTGCCAGCAGGTCCCGCCCCATGTCTGGCGGCGGCTTATGATCCTGCACCGTCTGGCACCCAGGCATTCATCTGCTGGGTCCCGATCTTTCTGCCTGGTACTGACCAGGCGAGCGTCCAGCTGTCAGAGTGATCCACCCCGGGGGGAGACAGCGTGCCCATCAGTGTGTGTACATATAAAGTGACTATATCGGGTGAGGACGTCCATTGCATGAACCTATCTGCCTTGGAGGAGGGAGCAGGCCTGGCTGACAGATGCTCTGTATATATGTGTGTGATGGTGGAGATGGCTCATTAGTCTAACATGTTGTCTGTGTGAGCAGGATAGCACGTATACTCGCAGATCCTCCTCGCTTTATTTTTGATATGTGCAATGTTTAATTTGCCAGAAAAGGGGTAAAGAGAAGCATATGTGAGCCATCTCCTGAATGTGATCGCTATTGAAAAACCGTATACAAGGTGTAGCAGCAGTTTTTGGTTTTGCATTGGCAGTGTTCTTGCATTACATCTTTTCAGTTATTGAGCTTCTATTCTAGCCTGGTTATGTCGTGTGAAGTGCAGTTTTATTATGTTCACAAACGGGAACTAGTTTCCAAGGCCAGACCGTGTTATCTTTATTCTTTGTTATCCCTTACTGCATATGTAAACAACATGTAGAGATCATGACACATTTTTCTGATGGAGATTTGTATTAATATTTTCTCAATAAGTACTGTTTTATTTGTAATTCTTTATATAGCCCCTAAATATTATGCAACACTTTACAGAGAATATGTAATCATTATGTCAGTCCCTGCATCAACTGGTGCTTACTATCTGAATTCTCTATCTTGTACCATATTTGATATCATTTGTTCTGCTTTTCTACAGCATGGCAGACTACTTGATCAGCGGAGGTACTGGCTACGTTCCAGAAGATGGTCTCACTGCACAACAGCTTTTTGCAATTTCAGATGGACTCACATACAAGTAAGCATTTGAATAGCTTGACTCCTATATCAAAGTTTTATGTTCTGTAACTAATGTAATATTCCCTTTTCTTATTAAGACTGAGAAGATTATTGTTCATCTAGGGTTTCCCAACAAGTGTTACACTTCCAGTCTATATTATATAACAATGACATGTACAGCATCATATTTCTTTATATGCTGTGTAAAATGTATTTAGAGAAATCATTTAAAGATCTGATCATATTTGTTATTAATTGATCCTCCTCTTCAGTATGCTGGGTAGTATGGACTTATGGCTTGTATGTGTCACAGTGGCTTTTGCAGTTGACCAAGTTGTATAGTTACTGATTATATTCTACCTATGATAATGACACAATTGGCTGCAATCACAAAATAAACCTTTGATTGATTTGTGCATCTCACAGTAGTGAGTGAAAATATTTTACATTGAAGCAATTTAGTTTTAATGTAAAAGTTCTGACATTTGGTAGTCTATTTGTGCACAAAGTTCATAGCTAGTATTGTAATTATTATGGCATTAGCTAGGCTCAAACATGGCACACTGGAAACCTGGCGTGTGTGAGGGCTACCACTGAGAATCTGTTTACCCAATGCTGGTTTCCCCGTGCAACTAATAGAAAAATGTAAGGACAGATGAAAATGAAGTGGTCTCTGCTACTTACAATCTCAAAGACTTTCAAATGATTGCATTGAAGTGGTAAAACATACTTGTGAAATTGTACATATTTGTTTTCACTGAAATGTTGATCTGTAAGTAAAATAAAGCATCTATATTAGTAAGGGGACCAAATTAGGAATATGGCATGACAGTTGATATATGCTGGAACAAATTAGATTCAGCTTTGTAGACGCACAATATATTGCATGAAAGGTCACCCCAAAAAGATGGAGCTAAAATTACTGTTTAATAAGCTACTACCACTAGGGTTTGTAGTTACGCAAAATAACTGCAAAGTGTGTCCTAAACTTAGGCCAAACCTTTGGAATATGGGTTGTGAGTGACAGCCCCTGTGTAAAGCATCTGCTGGGAACAATTGACACAAACTCTTGGGGATGAAAGCTCTCATACACACTCTCACACACAGTAGTCTTATACCACACTGGGTTTAACAACGGTCAAAGCGTCATTTTCGGTGATGTCAGTACCAGTTTCACTGGTAGGAGATGGGTGCAGCTCTGACAATGTAATGGCACTGAGTTCTGAAACAGCATACGTGCTCTCAACGTTGGCAACCAGGGGGTAAATATATCAATCTCCGGTTTCTTCAACTCGCGGGAGTTCGGCGAGATGACAGCTAAAATTTAAAGCGGCGCTGCCTTGTAAAGGGAAACTTTCCTTTACAAGGCAGAGCCGCTTTAAATTTTAGCTGTCATCTCGCCGAACTCCCGCGAGTTGAAGAAACCGGAGATTGATACATTTACCCCCATTTCTAATGGCTCCTTGCAGAGGACTGTCTGTGCAATCCAGTTGGCTGCTGCATTTGATTAACACCTTTTTTACAATCATTATAGTCCCCTGGAATGCTCGAGTTCACTGTTGCTCACCTCGGGTTTTTTTAGACACTGTGGTCTTTAAACTGTCAAGTCTTAGGAGAGGGACCCTAGTTAACACTTGGAATCGGGTGGGGTTGGAAGCAGGGTTTTTCAATGGACAACAATCTGAGTTGGATTAAAATTTGTGTCCTGACCAGTCTGCAAACAACTGACAACCACGAAAAGATATTCTTTCATCTACATTTTAAACAAACTGCAGGCTGAGAAAATCTTTACAGTTAAACTTGTGGTCATCGTGTGCTTGTGTATCTAACCTACATATACATGTCCGTTAAGAATTGGATTCCAGCATGTTTTATTTGGTGACTTCGTAAATCAACAGGTTATGTTGCATTATTGAACAGTTAACCTGGTGCAGCAGTAGTGTGCTGATTTCTTGTAGAAAATACTTATTTTGGCATTTTGTTATTAAAAAAATGCCACTGAGCAGAACTACCTTTTAGATCAGAACATTTGGGGAGAAGAGCAGTGCTTTATTTAGAAAGACTTCTTTATCATTTTCTGCTTTTTTTCTTGCTACAGCAAAAAATAGGGCATGATCTTTCTTACAAAAAAAAAAATCACACCAGTGTGTTTTTCACTGTAAACAAATTTGTTATTAGTGTATTCATTTTGGGGATTTCTTGATCTTCAAGACAGCACAGTGAACTGGGGGGGGGGGGGGGGGGGCACTTGCTTGTGTTTTCAGGCCTAAACTTTGATTTGCCCTGTAAACATATAGGATAAAACACATAATTGGCTTTGTCCAGCTATCTGCTGGACCAGTGTCAGGTGACGCATGCATATACATCTCTAATGATAAATAAAATGACTTTATCTTTAGAATGATATAATAAAAGTGTGTGTTGTTGTTTTTTTTTATGTTGTGTAAATATAAGTTAATGCAATCAATGCTTATTTCCTGTACACATACCTATGGGGATGGCTCTTAAAACAAACAAAAAAATAAATAAATAAGCATTGAAGTTTATGGGCCTGAGTCATTAAGGAAAGTAAGGCAAAAAAAAAAGGACTAAATGTCTTCCGGGACAAAAAAATTGTAATGCAAAGGGTTCAAAATAGTTTATTGTTTTGCACAAGTTATATTCTGACTGTTTTTTCAGCTAGCACACAAATACTTGATAGCTTTATTTTTACACTGAATTTTAAAGTTAATCTAGGACATGTCATTTTGCCAACTATAAATCTGTTCACACATTTTAAATTTACCTCCCCTCCAATGCAACATGGTTTTGCCCCCGTGCAAAGTTACTCCTTTTTTATGCTTTACTTTCCTTTAATGACTCAGGCACTATATGTGTTAAGTATGAACTAAGTCCACTTTGAGTGAGTGACATTGGGGGTTATAATTCTATAATGGCTTCAATAAAGTGCTGTGATTAGGATTTCACATTTATATGCCCGTTGATTAGTCTAGGGGATATATTTATCAAGCTGCGTGTTTGGAAAAAGTGGAGATGTTGCCTATAGCAGTCAGATTCTAGCTGTCATTTTGCAGAATGTACTAATACTGATAGCTAGAATCTGATTGGTTGATTTAGGCAACATGTCCACTTTTTCAAACCCGCAGCTTGACAAATTTACCCCTAGTAATCTAAACCAATGCTTATAACAATGGATCACAAATTTTCTCAGTTTGAGGTGCCAAAATAATTACCAAGTAGTCCCCCACCTTGCTTACCACCAACCTTCCTGCTGCATGCTTGAGATCGCTGCGGCGCATAGTTTGGGAACCACTTCCTTATAACGTGTGTGTGTGTGTGTGTGTGTGCGTGCGTGCGTGCCAGTATGTGGCAGAAACTTTTATATGAACCCTTCTGTAATATGTAATGTGTATGTGTGCTGATGCAGAAACCACTGGTGAAATTATTTAGGTTGAATGTATGTTGCTTTATACCCAAAATCTTCTACTAAACACTATAATTCTTCAGTCCTGCACACCTTTGATCTGAAAGACTATAAATGACATTAGTTTGTACAAATATACACGGGTATATATTTTGCACCCATGGTACGTTCAGTTCAAGGTGTGATTATTAGGGTTGAAAGCTGTGCAAATAAGATTGGTACTTAGGGATGGCTGTACATACTAGCAATTTACCAAACTATTCCTTGAAAGCTGTTCGATTAATAACTTAGTCTGCCACTGATGGGAAAACAAGTGCCAATGTGTATCTGTCCTTAATGAAATTGTAAAAATTAAAAATTTGTCAATATGATCTAAAAGTATTTACCAGTTTTTCCAAGATCATTGTATTTTTGTTGCGGAAACTAAAGCAAGTTCAAGCTGTCTAACAAAGGTCTTGACTTCATTTTTGAATGACTGCATCTACTACTTTGTTTTCCACCATTGTTCACATGATGGTAAATGTGTGTTTGTTATGGCTGGCAGTACCACTTTGAAATTTGTCTAAAGCTCCTTTTCATGACCTTGCTCTGTCATTTCTCCATGTTTGGTGCTATCGGCTGATTTAGGGCATATCCATTTGAGCTGTGCTTTATGGTGCCTTTCATTCTCTGTAGGTTTTCCATGGCGTTGTTTCATCAAACATAATAATGATCCTTTTTTATTTGTTTTATTTTCTCTGTGTATACAGCAGAAAATAGCCAGTGTATGCAGTGTTTGTGTGAATGACACCTTAGGAAATTTTATAAATATTTCATATATGACATATATCCAAACGATAACACCTATGCCTACAGTCATTCCCAGTATACACCATCTGGTCAATGCAAAAACAAAACAACCTTTGTCAGTCACCTTCCATCTGATCTCCAATACATTAATAAATATTGTCCTTATAATATCATTTATGACCATTTTTGTGGTTAATACTTTCTTTTAATATCCTCAAATACAAGGGCTCATATAAAATAAACTATTTGTTAAGTAGAACTGCAATTGATGTTAGTGTCACTGTAAGTTTCACAAATATCTGCATTTATATAAACACATTTGTGTAGACTATTTTAGTTTTCTGGCTTTAATTGCCTTAAAAGTCTGAATTTTAGTTTACACACAGTTGAATTATAAACATAAAAAGATTCCAATTGCTTCTTTTTAAAGAAATTTGTATTCAGACTAGAAATGTGCATCTTTACCCTGAAAATTACAGATCAGACATCTCCTTGGTCAAAGAGGAAGGAAAGTCTGTAACAGTGACCCTTCTCCTCCCATATTACAGATCAAAATAAATGATTGTAAGTCTGTCAAGGTTGCCTGCATGTTAAGCCGATAATGGAGCGAGAGGATAGAGCCAGCAGTGAGCTTGCATCACCAGCTTTGTTACTAAAGAATCCAGAATGGCAAGTGTTTTCTTTCTATTCTCTTATAATCACTACGTCATTATGTCTTACCAGTGCAACTACGACACACATTCTTTTATTTTAAAGTGAGTTAGAAGTAGTGCAAATCTATGTGACGAGTGGCTAGTTTCCACCATTGCATTCTTAAAATATCAACTTTAAATTTAACATTTTAGACTACCATATACCCAATTTCTTATGCATTACTGTGCACTTACTAGTACAATAGTTTGTGTTGGTAAAAGTGCAATGTAGGCAAAAGTCGCTTAAAAGAGCAGCACTGAAATGCCTACTTTCACGAGTTATAACACATTTTTCAGCATATCTGTGAACAAGCCTTTAGTGAAGCACCTCTCCCCTAAAATAGCAACCTGCTACAGAGAGGTTACAAAAGTTTCTAGACATTTTAATTACATTAGGTGTATTACTCAGCTCTGTAATATACAAACTTTAATGTATAATTAATGTCAAATACTTCATATTTATTAGTATGAGTATTACTATTGGGCTGCTACTCTTATTATGCAAACCTGAAAAGTGGTTTTTTTTTTTTTCACCTGTTACTCCAAGATTATAGCTGAGCTTCAATAATAAAACAATTATATTTTAAGAGATATATATATATATATATAATATCACACACACACACACACACACAGAGATATATATACACACACACCTATTAGTGGTAATGTATGGTAATTATTTTTATTAAATCCTATATACATCAGTCTTTAAAGAGGCCATTAATGATGTTTGTTTTTTATTTTGTTTTTTTAAAAATATTTTTTTATATATCAATTGACTTTAATATTTTATTGCTTTAAACATGCTTTATAACTATTATCAAGGTTCACATACTGAAGCATAAAAAACCCATGTAGTCACACAAATAAATAAGACACAACAATAGACAGCACCCCTTATTGGTTGTGGCATGGAAACCACATTACATGCAGAGCAGAAAACTCCTATGTAATGCCAGTGTATAAATACCTGTTTAGTACCAGAACATTTAGCATACATTTTAAGCAAAATGTATGAAAGTATATTGCAAAACAAAATACATGAAGGTCGGCAAATCACAGGACGTAAAGAGATGGTACAAACACATCAGTACAAAAATATTATAACTATTCACTATAAATATTAAGAACTATCTTGAATAACAATTCAGAGATGATAAAGTTATGACTGATTTGAATAATTTAAATTTCACAGTCAACTTAAATGCAGGTGTGATATACAGCTGTAAGCCTTAGGTATGAATGAGTTAACATGTCATCCTGCTTTGTATCCTGTCATAGTGTGCACAGTGTGATTGTTGCTTTATTTCCTGCTCCTTCCTAAATTAAATAATGCATGGGCATTGTAGGATTGTTGCAACATTTCATACAGTTCAGTCAGGAATATAAACCCTTCTCCCTATTACTAACTGTAACCTAATACTGTCATGGCTGATTTAACAAATATTCTTGTAATTACTCACTACAAGGCCTTACTGATTCCACTTTGCTTGTCACTTTGATCTCGACATAGTAGTGTTTTGCTAAGACAGTAAAAAGACTGAACACAAGGTGCAGTTTCATTGCATCTATAGTCTCCAATTCATGTAGGAGTAAGTCAAGCTAGATGCCATGATGTGCTGCAGTGGGGACAAATTAAAAATGTGCAGACAAATTTAAAGTTGGGAAGGAGGTTTATCCAGTTCAACTCTACATAAATATTTGTGCTACATAAAAAAAGCAGGCAACGTTTTTCCCTGCATGCAAAAAAAGAAATTACGCTTGCACCCGTTGCATTGCAATGGTTTTTTTTCTGAATTGCTCCAAACGGACACAAGACCATTATGCAGATTCTAGTTTGCACTTTCAAATGGTTTCCCCTATATCTGTGGTAGACAACCTGTTTTCGTCTGGGGGCCACTTTGATTGTACTTATTTGATGGGGCTACAATAAAACATTAGCTTGCTTAAAAATACCTAGATTTCAGTACATGAATAAAGGAATGTGCAGTTGTGCCATACCTGTCCACTATGGAGACAGGAGCATGTGTGCCAACAGGAAGCTTTTGTGCCCCACTGGAGGGGACACTAGCACACTTCGGCTGTCTGCGTTATCATTCTGCTTTCATGTCTTGGAGTGATGCTAAGGTGGCTCCCAGGCAGTAGCAGTGTAACTTATCCTCACTAAGTGAGACTCGCTTGCGGCACTAACCTCCGCAGTCAGGTGACCGTGTGACAGCACATCATAGTGCAGCTGATTCATTCTGCAGATAGTGAGACCAGGTGCAGGACAGGACAGATATAAGGGGACTCTGTGGACGGAGGAAAAGCTGATTCAGACAAGATGACTGACCAGAGCAGAATGTACCAATAAAAAGAGGATGTGAAGTTCCAAAAATACCAGAGCTTTCACTGTTACATACCAGTGACCAGCATAAAATGTCTACCTAACATGTCTCTATTGCAGACTATCTGTCCAGTCTACCACTGAATGTTGATGTAGCCTGAGAATCATAGTTATGTTCATTCTATTTAAAACTTGGATAGTATTGTAACTGATATGGATTTGTAAAAGTTTATGTATAAATAAATATTCTCTGTGTATATATAGTGAGACATGTCACATTGCAGAAGATGCTGAAAACCTTCAATCCGTAATATACTGCTTACAAAAGAATACAATTATCATAGTATTTTGCTAATAAAACCAGTTGTACAGTAAATACTTTATTATTATCTGGTGAAGTTAGTATAAGAGCCAAAATACTGTAAACCATTGGACACAGTTTAGAGACTTTCAAGGCAAAAAGCATCTCGCTGCACTTTCATGATTTTCTGTATATAACATAACACTCACTTTTCTATTATTCATTAACACGTTGCTGAAATTTCCTTTATAACATGGTCCCTTTCTATGAAATTTCCATCCTGCAAAAAGGCTCAGCTTGTAACTGTTGATTATATTTGCATTACGCAATTCAGTATATCCCAAGATTAGTCAGCAGCTAGGAATTGGCCCATCTGCTCTCACATCTTGGCATTAATGGCTTGTCTTCTCCGAATCATTGCAATCCAATGTGTTGTACATTTTGTGCTGTACTCGGGCAACCATTGCTTCATTCACTTTAAGAACGTCTACAAGCAAATAGCCTATGCCTTACATTACTATCCACTATCCAAGTTTTCTCATTCTCTCCACAGATACGTGTTTTGTTTTTGGGGGGTTTTTTAGTATGTGAGCTAACAATGAGCATTATTTAGATATCCAAAGCATTACACAAAACAGGAGCATTAACACAGAGACCAAAACAATAAATAACTTAAGAAAATGCTTTCAAAACAAATGAGGTACTGGAGTGCTAAGTCTCTTTAAAAGCAATATTGTTGTTTAATTTCAAAAGGATAAAGTAAAACAATCACATGAAAATATGTTAACATTGGGGCCCCTTAATAGGTACATATAAATGTATCCTGCAACAAAAAATAGATGAATTATTGTTGCACAGTGTATTGAAATTGTTAAACTCCCAATGTCCATCAAATAATTGCCATTCCGTATAGCTCCTTTTGCGCAAAGAGGAACTAAACAGAAGGTTGTTACCAAGATATAACTGCACAAGTCCAGCTGCCTCCCAGACTGCTGCCGACACTTTGGCCCTGAGCAAGAGTTAAATCCAAACCGAGGCTCAGTTGTCAATAGGATAGTGGCATCACTGTAACGACTCCAATAGCCTACACTTATCAAGACCTTTTGATCTTTTAATCGGCGCACGTGGATGGATTTCCGGGAGCTTAAATAACGGCAGTCATTTACTTGAATTACGCTTATGTAATTTGCTATTTTTCTCACTGCTGTTTCCATACCGCTTCCTCTTTCACTTCAGTGTTGAAAAATAAAAATACTGTGATCATGCCAGTCAAGGAGATTAAGGTACTTGTGCCATAATCTTGGGTAACATTTAACCCTGATACTTTTGCATCTAAGAAAAAGCAGTACTCTCAATATAGGTGAAAAAACAACTTTTACATATTTAGGCAAAAAGAAAGTAAAAAAAATGACACATTGGAAGGAAATCCTCTTTTCTCTAGCCATAACCAACACCAATGAGATGGAAACGCTTTGGTTAAGCAATATAAATCATTTATATAATAAGGCCTTGTACTTGCTGGCTACAAATTTGTGCAATTCTAGCATTTTTAGCACTAGAACAATGCACAAAACTGTCTGAAAGGGTAAATTATTGGTTTAGTGACCCTCATACCCACTTGCAATGTTACGTGAATAAAACTGATAGTCAGCAACCATATGTCAAATGTGTTTGTGTTTTGACATACGTCTCAGTGGGGTTTAAACTTGCGTTGTTCAAACACTAGTGGATAACCAAAATAAGACGCATATTGAGGAACAAAGTGCTTTCAGTTTTATACAAAAAAAAAACCCTCATGAGTAAGTGTTACAAATAATTGATATGAAACTATTCTTATTCATCTTGATAAAAATAACCTAAATTAAATGGCTTTTACATTACACCAATAGGTAACTCCAAAATCTAGAATATAAAAGACACACCATAAACCCTTTGTATCTAAAGAAAAACCATGGGTGGCAGTACTGCCACTAAAGGTTGTTAATGAACACTGACGTTTAATAGCATTGTTCTTCTACTCTGGTGAAAATTTACAATATGTTTGTCACATGTTGTCAGTGACATATACTCTAAGGCAGCTGGCCAATAAATATTTGTTTTGATAATTGTATTTGTTTTTACATTATTGGATGAGTCTCCTACTGTTGTCTGTGTGTACAGTTTTAGTTCTTTATTGACAGCAGCTGTGTGCATTGTTTTGTTGATCCTGTTAATTAGTCTTTTGTATAGGTTAAAGCAATAAATAGAAGGAATATGTGCTCCAGCAAAACTATCATACCAAACCTATAATGTAAACGTAATCTCTATACATTGGATGCACTTATGATGTTGTGGTGTTTTGTTATTGCAGTGTGGTGTGCAGTAATGGATCAATGACCATCTATTCTAATTAGTGTTTGCCTTGGCAAGCACAGAACACATTCTACCTTATATTTCATCATGCATTAGTATCTAGTAATGTTATTTTAAGAATTGTCTACATTCACCTATCTCTGGGATAACACAGGCACATATATATGTAAAGCTCGTGGCACTTGAGGTCTGCGCTCGGTATGTGTTGAAATTTTCATGTTTTTCTTGCAATCCAGCCCCCAAAGTCATATACATGGGGTGAGATTCCCCCCCCCCCCACACACACACACACACACACGCCTATGCACGTTGACTTTTGACAGATTTGTACAGCTCAGAATCGAGTTGGTCCTCCGCTTTGTCATAATGTACTGCTTTTACTTTTGCTCAGAGAGTGAAACAATCACGATTATTTTTTTTTTAAAAAAACAGGTTTTTTTTGGGGGGGGGGGGGGTTTGGTGGGGGGGATTTTTACAAAAATGGTCACGTAAGCAAATAAATCAAGTAAAAACAACAATACAAAGTTCTTTTAAAATACTGCATCTTTAATATATTCAATTTAAATGACTTGACAGTGTCACCAATCATGGCATGGCACAGCAAACTACACACAAATCACAACACAAACTGCAAAAGGAAAGAAACAGCCATGATGTTAAAAGTTACAATAGTTGGCAATTGCCTTCCATGATTTGTAAATCTGAATGAGCCTACACATTAGGTTTATTGAATGCCTTAAAAAGAAACAAGTTTTGCAGCTTTGCAAAACTAGTGCAAAGCTGCAAAAGTGGTTTCTCAGTATTTTCCACATTTGGTTTGGAGCTGTCAAAACTCTTTCTACTGAAGCTGATGATGCTGCAGCTGCTACCGTGATTTTTTCATTACCAGCTACAGTTTCTGAACCATTGTGCATTTTCCACCAGTCTATTGATGCCACTGTTGACACAAATCGTGGTCAAACGAGGTCTTTAAACGAGGTTGCTTTTACTTGGAACTTGACTAGTGTTGGTAGAAGGCTATTTGAATGTGGATGGGTTAAGCAAAGGACTATGGTCCATATTGCACATTATGCCAATTAGCATTAAAAGCTTGTTAAAACCCTGGATTTTTTTAATGGTGATTAAAATGAATAATTAAAAAAAAAATCATGCAATTTAAATCGCAGTTAAAATCAAGTTGATTTAAATCGGCACACCGTGCTTTGCTACCAGATACATTCCTACAGTGATTTTGTGTACGACAGTCAATTTACAGAACATTTTCTTTCTTTTTCAGCGACTTTTTGATTCTTCCTGGATTTATTGACTTTACAGCTGATGAAGTGGTGAGTGTCTTTGTATTTACGTTATCACCATATTGGCAGTACAGGCAGTTAATGGTTTATTAATGTGTACAGCAATGTGTAATAGGTTGGTGTTTATAAATAAAGGATATTGATGTTCACCACATAGTGAGTCTTTAGTTTTCTTCACCAGAATTCTCATCTAAAGATGTTTCTGACTAACTCTAGCTGTTGGTTGTATATAATATATATATATATATATATATATATATACCATGTAACATGACTTCAAATAAAACAAATTGATCAGACTGGAGGCCAGGCTTAGAATTGGCAGCACATCGCCTGCCAGATATCAAGGTTAAACCAGCTGATATGAAGATGTATCTGCTTGGGACATGTATGTAGATGATTGTATGCTAGTCCACCTCTGCACTGTAGAATGCAGATATGGGCAATGTTGGCGTCATTTTGCTATAATGTACCTAGCAGACAGTAAAGGTTAAGCAGACCATTGTATTTACAGAATAAAACCTTTTTGGGCCTATTTTGATTTTGTAAGTTAAATTGTTTATAATCTGTGGTATAACTTCCTTCTTTTATTGCATTCTGCTACCACCTAGTGGTAGCTTTAAAGTTTGCAGTTCTTGTTTGTGAAATGTCGACGTGCGTCTGATAATGCATGTTGCTGTGTCATTCCTAGAACTGGGCAATCATCGCTTTATTACACACTCTGGCTTTCTTGAGCCTCTTAAATGTAATTTCAACACTTAATGAGAATAGGAGGAGGATATTTTCTTATGGAGAATTAGAACGCATGCACTCTATCATGTGTCAAATGTGATAAGAGTGAGATCGGTCCAGACTTATCTACATTTTTATTTTTATTATGGTGTAAGTATTGTAATCATAATAGGATGCTGTATAACCTTAAAGACAGACTGGCACAAACAGCTTATAATACCTACATACAAGAATAGTTTCCTGCGACAGTATGTAAGCAAGAGTATTGTCCTTTTTGCATACGAACATTCTCCATGTAATTCTGTATCTTATATACTATGTGTTGTATTTATCATGCATCTCCTCATGTATTTAGACTTTGTGACATAGGCAGTGGTTTCTTTTTATAGTTTTCATATGACGGCACACATGCCTTAGATGTTAAGATCGGTGACCCCCTGCCTGCCCCATATCTGTAGCACTTTACATTACTTGTCTGAACTAACC